>NC_056741.1:688084420-688164420 GCF_019279795.1 Protopterus annectens
CAGCTGCACTGAATATCATCTGATAACATTTTTTAACTAGTGAAGTAATTTTCCCAACTTAAGTCAGATCCCTCGATGGCTGTCACCACAAACCTAATACCACTGCAATTCCATCTTCTTGGGACAGCAGCACTTGGAGCAGATGACAACTCACAAAGTCCTCTCATCAGTTATTTATGAAAGTCCATCTGGAGTCTTCTTTCTGAATCACTATTTGTAATTAGTTGTTTCCTCTGCAATGAGTACATTGTACCACTAAGCCACTAGAAGCAATTTTCGTAATCCTACCTGTGGTATTCATTTCCCATAGATTGCCGACGTGTGTGCACTTACATGTGCATGTGTGTTTGAGTGTGTGTGATTTTGTGTGTGTGTGTGTGTGTGTGTGTGTGTGTGTGTGTGTGTGTGTGTGTGTGTGTGTGTGTGTGTGTGTGTGTGTGTGTGTGTGTGTGTGTGCCTGAATGTGTGGTAAGATATGAAAGATTTAATGAATTAAATTTTGTAAACATCTTCTCAAAGTTTCTAAGCTTCCAAAACTTTTTATGCTTAGTCTGATTTCAAGACTGTGCAGCACTTTTAAACAAAACCTCTTAGTACATGGAAATACCCCAGTTTCATTTCCTGCCTCTTTGACCCCACCTCCAGTTCACCAGTTTACCACTTTCTTTTGGCTGATTGATGCACACGCACACACGCGTGCACACACACACACACACACACACACACACACACACACACACACACACACACACACACACACAACAGCTCTACTCTTGCATGAATACTCATGTCTACACAAGTTTTCATTAAAATGTATCCTTTTACTGCCAGTAGCAGATTCACATCTGTCTACTGTATTGTACTGGAACATTCCCAGTTCTCTATGATATGAGAGGCGTTTACTTGTTGTTAACCATCAACTACTGAGCATGATCTAAGCTTTTTTTCATAGGTTTCTAGGTTCATAGATACTTACTAGGCTATTGATCTGTGAGGATCTTAAGAAGCCTACCTGTATTTTTCCATGATACCTTTCGGAATTTATTTTTTTGTGTACAAATAGCCAATTGACAGGCAGAACAAGGAAATGCTGGATTTTTACTTCTTGTACCTATTCATGAGGGACATGGTGCTAAACCAGGATGAATTTGTAGAAAATATGACAGCTGGATTTACTGGTACCTTCATTCACAGAAACATTGCTGATTGAAATTATAATGTGAGGCTACATGTGTGGTGATAGAACTTTGTAGAATATTATTTTAATATACTGATAACAGTGCCCCATTGTCTTTATGAGGTCCTTGTTGTCTCAAAGTGTGACTTTATCAACAAGCAGAGCTAGACAGTAAGCTGTTTTTTACACCTGGACTTTGGAAAAAAAAACAAAAAAACACGAACTTGGATAATGTAATGTTCTACATTAGGATTTCTGTCTTCCTACCACTTAGTGTTCAAATTGTTTGCCAGTCAAAAATTGCAGTATTTATTCCCAGTTGAACAAACTAGAACCAAAATCTCTAACTCATCAGTTAGCCCTGGGACAATCATGCAGGCTTTTCACTAACTTGCAGAATTTAAAGATGTTAGTGCGATGAGCAACAGCAGCGCTAATCGATTATGCATGCTACTCATCCTGCTCACGTGGTTGCAAGCATCCTTCTGTGATCAGCAGTGGTATTCATGGCCATGGAAAGGCACTTTCAAACATCAGCATACAATGTAAACAAAGCAGATTACATATAGGCAATGCTAATTTACGAGTACGTGCTACAGCCAGGAAATATTTAAGCACAAGTACAGGGAAATAGTCCGGAAGAAGAGAAAGTGAAATGGAGGAATTAGTACACAAAAATGTATTATAATGATGTGGTAAAGTTGGAGAGGTGAAATGTTTAAAGTATACTCATATCCCAGAAGCAAATGCAGCAAAAATGTATAAGAAGCATTTCTGTCATAAAACCTCCAAGACTGATATAATGATAATTAGTATGAATGTCACTTATGCAGTTATGCACATAAACAATAATGGACATGCTGATAAAGGATGTGACAGGGACATAAAGCTGCAGTAAAACAAAGTGGAGTAAAAATCTGATATATATGTTAAATAAATGCTGACTTGAGATAACAGTTACCAATGACACAATATACATTATGAGATGTATCCATAGAATGTAGTTATTGTATATAAGAATGTATATACAGGGAATTGATATATGCAAGCTGCCAGATCCACTGTATTATCCATCTCACCATGTTTGCACAAGAACAAAAGGACCTTACAACTGTAATGTCAGGTAAATCAGAAATGGACATGTTTCTGCAAAGAAATGACAATGGCACCAATAGGAAAGGTATTTATCCCCTATGAGTATGTAATGGTTATGTAAATGCTACATGCCAATCTAATAATGAACGACATACATAAGTGACCAAAGACAAGCATGAGCAGATGACATGTCAGGAGTCCTGGTTTGCCATTGCTGATTTGCAAGCATGTCTGGCATACAAATACTGAGCATACTTACATACAATTACCAGAAACAGTAAAAAAAAACAACAATTCAACAGCAGAAACACAATAAAAAGCATTGTAACATTGGAACAATGACATTTCCTGATGGTCACTCTCCATGCTGCTCAGTAAGAAACATTTAGGGAATCACACATCTGCCATTGAGCTGTATATTGTGATGAATGTCTGAAGGAAGACATTCGATAACAGGTAATGCATATTATCAAAGAATGACCTCAGAAATATTTGCATCATGTCCTTTCAGAACATACACACACAGAGGTATCAGAGAGATGCATAACAATCATGGGCGCCATATGCATATCAGTCATGCAAGGAAGAACACCCTCAAAGACATACAGCAATATTATACCATATAAGGTATACTGACAACCTACCTGTGTAAGCAACTACAGTCTGACAAACAAATGTTACCAGATTAGAACCCCTGCCTATTATATAATGCTGTCTCACTAGACCCCTATATTGACATTGTGTGCTACATCATATAGCAACAGGGGCTGTCACAATAAGCTGAAATGAATGTGTGTGTTAACACAGGTGATATAGATATAATATGAAGAATCAGATTTAGTCAGAACCCATATTTAGCTTGAGAACAGTGAGAATCTAGTCCTTGCCCTCAGAACTGTCTCACTGTCTCTTACAGCAGCTTCTTGGGTCAATGCCGAATGTGGTATTGTCTTTGCAATACAATGCAGGACCTTTTCAACCTTGCCAATATGTGCACCGAGCCCCCTCTCCATTATATCCTCCACCAGTCCTGTCAGTTTCTGCCAGGTCACCAAATCACCACTTCCACTACTACTTCTCATGCAGGGTACTACTGCACCAGCAGCCAGGGCAAAGCTACCTGATACATTTGGAGTAGGTAGGACAGGAGTTGTGGAAACAACACTGACAGGTTGGGACGTTGAAGTGCTGAGTGTCTGTGCTGCCATCTGTGAAGGTATGGTAGACCAAGCAGCAGCAGTCGGTGTACTTCTGTGTGTTGTTGACGATTCATTTTTATCAGCAAATTATGCAAATAGCAGACTGCTAATAGATTATAACCCCCCCCCAAAAAAAAAAAAAAATACTAGAGAGAGAAAAAAGGGTGGGAGAGATAAAAAATAGATAATTAGATACATGACGTCACAGTAATGTATATTTTAAACAAACCTAAACATAAACAATTATGATAATATACTATTACACACCTTTCCAAAATCCATATATGATGGAAAGGTATTTATGTGTCATTAAATAAACAGATGTCACTACTCTGATATAAAAACAGCTTCCTCTATTTCACTATGATGGATTGGAATTATGCATTCTAAATCAATAATTACAATTACCATAACGTAATTATTTCTGACAAAGAGCTCTTAAGATGTTATAAATAATTATCAATTATAAAATAAAAATTGATACATCTGTGTACTGATCCCACACACAGTAAAGCTCATATTCTAATCGCCTACCGCAAGCAGCAAGAGTTATCAGGGAAGGAATATATGCTTGGATTGAAGGATGAGATATGCCTGTTCAAGATGATAGTGCTTGAAGGAATGAAAATAACATTGCGGCTTGAATTATTACATGAATTATACTTACCCCGTGTCTCTTTGATGAATTATTACATGAATTATACTTACCCTGTGTCTCTTTGATGAATTATTACATGAATTATACTTACCCCGTGTCTCCTTGATGAATTATTACATGAATTATACTTACCCCGTGTCTCTTTGATGAATTATTACATGAATTATACTTACCCTATGTCTCTTTGATGAATTATTACATGAATTATACTTACCCCGTGTCTCTTTGATGAATTATTACATGAATTATACTTACCCCGTGTCTCTTTGATGAATTATTACATGAATTATACTTAACCCGTGTCTCTTTGATGAATTATTACATGAATTATACTTACCCTGTGTCTCTTTGATGAATTATTACATGAATTATACTTACCCCATGTCTCTTTGATGAATTATTACATGAATTATACTTACCCTGTGTCTGTTTGAGGCAGTTTAACCTCTACTGGTGTGCTTCACTGTTTACAGCTATCTCCTCTACAGCTGTACAGCACAAAAAGAAATATAGATATGAAAACATAATGATTAACTGCATTGGCTAGCCTGATAATTGCTGCCATATCACAGGCAGTTTATGGGTCAGTACACTTACATAACTGGGTGGTGTTCTCCATCCTAAACTCAGCCTCACATTAGCATAGGAGACCCTGCTTGCACTTTTTAAGGTCACTGTAGTGATGATGTCATCGTTTCCCACTGTATGAAGTACCTGAAGCAGTGGAGACAGCCTCAGTTAAGTTATTCCAAGCCTCAGACTTATACAGAGACCTGGTATAATTCCCCTGCAGAAGCCTAAGGCAGTAGTGCTTTATGAGGAGTGCCAGAAATAACTTGGAGTCCTCAACACCCCATCTTTGTGCTCTAAATTCGCACCATTTTTTCCCCTCACCAGCTATGTGTGCAAAAGTCAAGCTAACAAAATATGTCTGAATTGTCACCTATTTCAGAACTCACATGTTACTGGTATTGCTCAAGGATGCACAACCTTGCCAATTGCATTTGCACAATTGAAAGCAGATGAACACCCTGGCAGACACATCAGGTGTGAAACATAACATTGAGTTGTGCCATGTGTGATTCTTCACCCCTTATAACAATTTCTAGTGTTCAACAGTGGACAGCCTACTGGCATGTCTTTTGAAGGTTGCACTTAGGAAGGTGAAAGATGATGGATTCTGGCATACTGTCATGTTTAGGGTTACCTAATTTTAAAATACTGTTGTAACAGCTGGGAATTGAACCCATGGGACAAAGAATGCAAAATTTTCAACTCAATGTATTAAATGACATTGCACCAAGAGAGTTAACTTTCCAGCATGGAAATTTGACATACAGTGATTTCTGAATCAATGGAGATATACTTCAAAGATGGGTATATGTGAGTGGTTGTAATTATGTCTTGGAATACATTTCTATGCAAAAGTCATTCTTTCTGCAAGTAAATATGATTTACATGGATGAATCTGAATGTGATGATTAATATATGTCAGTTGATGTTACATGCATTCTTCACAAGACATAAGGGTCCTAAACATATAGTTAGGGTATGTGATGAATTATGATGATTATAACAAAAGTATTGTGCCTATCATGCATATGTAAGTTAAAATTATATGAAATATATTCATTACCATGTCTAGGAAAGTGGACATATATTAAGTTTGTATATCTCTAAAACATTAATCATATCTGCTAAACAGCATAGTTTCTTAATGCAATATTCACCGATACTGTGTTTGCATGAAACAGATTTAACATTATCAATTTTCGTTACCGATACAGTCCACTATATAAATGTGTGAATAATAGGCTTTTTACACCTTTTTTAAAAGGAATGCTATAGCTAGACTCAAACCCTTAACAAACTGCATTAGTACTCAAAAGTCACTGTTGATACACCTGGTGCCACAGACATAGCTGCATAAGAGTTGGCATTCACTTCTCATACTGTCCAGAGTGCCAAGGAAAGCATACTGTTGCCAAGCATGTTTGAGGTACCTAAGGCAGCCTAAACTAAATGCTTCACATTTTTCCTTAGGCTTGTTTGTGCACTGCCAAATGGAGAGCATATGTACCTTAAAAAATGCAAATGTAAATATGGTGAATAATTGCAAGGTGATCTCTAAAGGGGATTAAAGTGATGTATTATGTATCCTGTTGATTCACTTCAGTTATACCTTGTGCCACAGAATTTGACATCTGTCATGTGCATTTACTGACTGTCATAGAGGGCCAACACAATGATGCCAGGCATGCTTGAGCTACTTAAGGCAGCTTAGACTAAATTTTTTACTTTTTTCCTTAGGTGGTGAACCCTGTTTGCATGTTGCCAAGTGAAGAGCAAATGAACCTTAAAAACAAGGGGAAAAAAACATATTGTGAATAATTGCAAGGTGATGTCTACACACGATTCAAGTAATGCCTCATGTGCCTTAATTCTCTCAATTCACTTCAGTTACACTTTGTACCACAGAATCTGACATCTGTCAGGTGCATTTACTGAATGGAGTACTATTGTTGCAGGCTGCCAAGCAATGATGCCAGGCTAGTTTGAGCTATATAATGCAGCCTAAACTAAATTTCTCACTGTTTCCCTTGGGTAGTGTACTCTGTTTGCATGACGCCAAGCAGAGAGTAAATGGGAAAGACATTAGAACAGAAATATATGTTAGAGAAATTACAGAAAGTGAATGAACTGCAATGCATGGGTATATGCAACATTAATCAGCAACGACCAGAGCAAGAAATACATTCGAGTGAACAATTCATCCTTCTCACATCTCCTTGGAACATCAGTCATGTATTTTGTGAAACACATTGTCAGAATTGCAGTTAATGAAAATTATGTGATAGTAGACAGATTAATGATCACACATTGTTAGCAATAGTGGCGGCAGTTAATTTTTAAACACCACTGTAGTATAACAAAATGTGCCAAAGCACATGAGATCCTGGCTAACTCAGTTACTAGAGCATGTCATACTTAGTTTTGGGGTTGTGGGTTTGAGCCCCATGTTGGGTATGTCCCTTTTAGGGGGAAACCATCCACATTAAGCAAAACTCAAAATTCTCTCTTTCAGAAATTAAGAAAGTGAAAAAAAAAACATAGCATTTGACTCCTCATTGTTATTAACAGTATTTCATGTTCCAATGTCACTTGTAGCAGATGGAACAGTGGTGCAGTTGTTTGTGTTGTTACTTGAATAGGTTTTTCTGGCTTGATTCTTGGCTGTGGTGCCTTCTATGTGAAGTCTGCATGTTCTCCATGCATTCATGTGGTTTTCCCCTGGGTGCTCCAGTTTCCGTCAATGTTACAAAGACTTGCATCTGGAGCATTTCTCCTCAGGCCTTTGCTGAAAATTGGCTTGTTCCAAGTCAGACTTTCCTGGTAAACTGATGTTAAATAAAAAATACATATATTCAGATGATCCTCTGTAAAAGTACCATGTAAGTGAATTCAAACCATCTATCAGACATGCTTTATCTATAAGTTCACTGCACTTACACCTTGAGCCACAGAGAAAGTGACCTGCAGGTGTGCTTTATTTCTTGAGTACTATCCAGAGTGCTGACATTCACACAGTCTAATCTAAATGTTTCCATTTTGTCCTTAAGCTGTGAAAGTGATTTTTGTGCTGCCAAGTGACATGCAAATGATACAAGGAAAAAAAAAAAGAAAGCTATTGTAGATCGAATACTTTACATGTACATGTTTCACCAAATGTGTTATGTTGTAACAGGGACATGTATAGATTTCAATCCTCAAACAAGGGTATTGAAAGCAATCATTTAACAATATTTATCAGAGCTTTCACAGAAAAATAGATATGTTAGCGAGGTGATAAAGAGTTCACATGTAATGATAATGTGACACTATATCAAGTCACATTGAAAATGCAACAGAAACAAGTTATTAAAGTTGTCCTTTCACATCTGATTGTGATTGCCTGGATGACTGTGATATTGCAGACAGTTAACATAGGCATGCACTCACCTGATATTAAACAAAGACTGCAAACACTACAGGTGCATCCCTTTTTTCTGTCTGGTGTCTTATTTCATTATCTATGCTTTCATAATTGCAACTCTATTTCTGTTTCCTTGTCATATGTTATCTGTAACAATGCTTACAGTGCTTCCTTTAATATGAAAATTTCCTACTAAGGACCAGTATCGATGGTCATTTAAGCTGGCATTTGAATGTTGGGACTGTTGATCTCATACACCAGTCAATGTATTTGCAGACATTTTTAAGTTTCTTCTCCCTGAGACACCCATAGTAGGTGTATATCAAAGAGGGAATGGGAGGGCTAACTTGAGTGTAGTCATAAGTGAGCACTTAACACATAGAAATTGTTTGTGTTCAAGTTGGCTGCATACAGTCACAGACGACTGAGCTCACAACCATCCTGTCTGTTTATTACATATATAATTTTTGTGTCTGTTTTCTTTTTCATCTCATACAGGGATATGGTACCCAGGAAGACATCTGTACCCGGTTAAGCCACCATATAGTGATGCAGAAAAAGAGGCCATTATTTAGGCCTTACGTTGCCGTGGAGCTTTTCTTTTAGGGAGAGGTAGATCTGACAAATCTTGACAAAACAGCAGCAGGTGGTCAATAACCTTAATGCTGTTGCAAGGTATGGGAGATCCTACCCCCAGATAAAACAAGGGTCAACTTGACATGATACCTTTGCCCTCCATAGGGGCCACTGCAATTGCCCAGGAAAAGGTAGCTATGAGGGATGGTCCTATTACTGAACCTCCTCTAATTGAAACTGATAAGTTCCTGTCCTCTATCAGAGATCAAGATAGTTCATTAGCGGATTCCACCAGACTCCTTGAAGTTGATACACATGTGGTCAACAGACCTAGAGTGTCACAGGAAGATCTTCCAGATGTAAAAGGTATAAAAGAAGCAAGTGTCATTGATATATATTTATATGCATATATCTAAGATGTCTGATATAGATATATATATATATATATATATATATATATATATATATATATATATATATATATATATAATGCATATAGAGAGACAAAGATAACAGTCTTGCTTCTTGGTACATTTGTGCAAATGAGGGTATAATTGACTTGTTTCATGTTTATTGGATGGTGGTCAATTGAAATGCTTGATGCACAGTATGGTTTCCAAAATTTAACTGTATGTTGTAAACATCTTACATTGGAGATATTACTGTCATAACTGCACATCTGAGACAAAAGGTTCTGTTTAGAGACATGTAAGTATTTGCATATGAGACTAAGCAGTTATATGACCTTTTTTCTTTACAGGTTCTGTACTTACCTTGTCATTACTATAGTTCCAGTTGTGTCTTCAGGGGTTACCTCTGATGCTATCAGAATACAGACATTACATGGTTAAGTAAAGGTCATGGTGAATGGCAGGCATCAGTTTTCCTATGTGCATATGCGTGAGATCTAAGGTTTGACTTAGGTAGTTATTGTGTGTGCTATCCTTTGCATGTTAGCCAGAGCCAGGGCATACACTGCATAACTCTGTCTGCCAGCACCATCTGCAGCTTGTGGTTCTCCCGCAGTCTCCTCTTCTGTACCTATTGCTGCCTCTACCTGGAGTCTTACACCTTGCTGTCCTTGTTGAAGCTGTTTCCTGAGAATTATATTGTGGAACACAGCACAAAAATTAAATATTTTGGCACAGGTGCCCAGGTTGTAATGCTGTAATCTCCTCATGTGTCTAGACAGTGGAATCTTGATTTAAGCAAATCAAACACACATTCGCTGTTATTCCTAGTTTGTGCATGGGCCTCATTGTATCCTTGCTCAGTGAGGTTGTGTGGTTTCTCATGGGTGTCATGAGGCAGGGTTCCAGTGCATAACCTGCATCCCTCACTAGATGCCCTTGAGGAGTGTCACCCTAAGCAAACCTGGTATATAGTTGTGTCATATGTGTGAGCTGTGTAAACTGCCTGGGTTACTTAAACATTGTAGATGATCCCTTTGGCATTAAAGACAGCCCAACATTTTACAGAGTTGAAACCTTTTCTGTTGATGTACATCCTTCCTAGTTCCCCAGGTGGACCTTTTATTTCTATATGTGTGTATGCAGTCTATGGCCCTCAAAACCTCAGGGAAGTATGCTGTTGCAATAAATTCCTGCATGGTTCTTGCTCTCCCCTGTGATGTTCATGAGAAACATATGTTCTCTCTTGCATATAATAGCATTGCATTCAAAAACTGATATACATTTTCAGAGGTATGACACAGATAGTACCTCCTGTGGGTCTTTGGAAAGCACCAGTAGCTAGTTTGCATAATGCTACACATACCTTTGTTTCCACTGGGCTAGGTTCTGTATGATTTCTGTGTCACCTGAGGTGGGGCAGCAGAGGTTGCATATTCCTTGCAGTGTTTCCCTGTCTATCCTCTATCTCTCAACAATTTCTGTTTCATGCAGTCCATGATAAGTTAAATGTGGTCTAAACACCCTTCTTCTTTGTCTTGCCTAAGGTCTGGCAGCAGGAACAGCAGCATCCTGATTTAAAATTTGTTGCACATAGAGCATAATAACAGCAGTAGCAACCTCTAACATGTTTTTCTTTTCTAAGTACGATTGTGCTTGTACTCCAAAAGGTTTTGGTATGCATGGCAAAAGCCTATACTAAGTGTATATGCTTTATAGCTCCCTCAATAGCTCCACCATGATGAATTGGCTAATTATGATGCACGTCTGCTCATTATGCTTTTATTAGTATATTCTGCCGGAAGCGCTAAAGAATCCTGAAAGCCAAAATCCTGAAGACCAAAATCTTGAGACCAAAATCTCGAAAGTTCAAAATACTGAAAACTCAAAATACTGAAAACACACAGGATACCAACACTTACTATATTCCAGCACAAGTACATACAGAAACATATTACCCTTCAACTATATGCAGGGGGGGGCAAGCCCCCCTGCACCCCCTGCAACTTAAATATATTAACTCCGAGATTGCACTTCACTACACTAAGTGCAATCTTGGAGTTGATATATTTAAGTAGCAGGGGGTGTGGGGGCAGAGCCCCCCCAAATGGGGGGAGCAGGGGGCTTGCCCCCCTGGTTATACTTGGAGAACAGTAACATGGTTTGCATTTTATTTGTTTCTGTATGTACTTGTGCTGGAATATAGTAAGTCTTTGTATCCTGTGTGTTTTCAGGATTTTGAGTTTTCAGTATTTTGAACTTTCGAGATTTTGGTCTTCAAGATTTTGGGCTTTCATGATTCTGTAGCACTCCCATTCTGCCATATCCCTTTGTTTGGAGGCTCTACTCATCATGTAGAGCCAGTTAATGAATACCAAAAAAATAGCACTTTAGTACCACCAACTTTAGCACTACATAGTCATGTAGCTTTTTATGAATCCTGGTCACTATCATTCCATTTTTGTGCCCTTTTTAAGATTCACTAGGATTTATAAATTAAATAATTGCATTTACAGCATCATTTGCTCCATTCCAGTTTGTTAAATTCAGTCAGAACACATGGTGCCAGTTTTGATTGCAGGACGTGCTGTTTCCTTTTACTCACAAAAGCAGGTTCTCAATTCTTTACTGCAGTCTATGACTAGAACATAAACTATTTGTACAAAACATGACAGACAATCATTTGTTATTACTTTCATCTCAAGATCAGGATTCAAATACAGTCAACTTTTCTTTAAGCATTCTAGCTTAAGTCAACATTTGCTTTGAGCAGCATTGCTGTCTTTGTAGAGAAATATGTGTTTACTTATTAGTGAATTCTAAGTGTACGAGGTTAGTGTTCCTGCCATTGCAAGGAAGAACATTACATCAGACTGGAAATCCAAAGCTTCTCCAACTTTTAAGCAATTCATGAATATGGTGTCAGCAGTATCGCAATTGGAAATGAACAGTATTAAAGGAAGAACTGAAAGAACTACATCAATGTTAAGTTGTCAATCTCGCCTTCATTCTTGCTTGATGGGTTCGGAGCCGATCCCTCGGCTCCGACTCGGCACTTGCTAAGCTCGAGAGTCACTTTTACCAGCTCGAGGCAGCCCCATATCCCATGATGCAAGGCGGTAAGTACCCAGATCTCGTTTGCCGCTTCGCTTATGAGGTCCTCCTTTTACCAGCTCCTGGTAAGTGATTCACTTTTTGGATATTTAAGCCCCTTTTTCTTAAAAAACCCTTAATTATTAGTTATTAGTTAATTATTTACATTTTGTGACAGAAAATCCCTGTCTTTTCTAATTTATTTTAGTCAAACTTTACCCATCCCGTCCCCTCCCTGTTAGGGTGTGTGTGTTTGTTTATAGAAATACCTTTTGGTATTTTATTTAAGTTAATTTTTTGACTGGTGTGTGTGTGTGTGTTTTTGTAAGCACCATGTCAAAGGAGAGGGTCTCAGGTTTTAAGAAGTGTGACTCGTGCTGTCAGAAGATGTCTCTGACAGATGGTCACACTTCTTGCCTGTATTGCCTGGGGCCTCTTCACCTGCAGGACTCCTGTGCTATTTGTCATTCCTTCAGCCAGAGAGTCCTGCAGGAAAGACGCAACAAGCTGATCCTTAGGGGCCTTCTTAAGCCGGAGGGCTCTCCGGCTTAGTCGGCTCCATCTAAATCAGCTAAATCTTCCAAGGCCCAGGCTTCTGTGTCTAAGCCTGCGGCCTCGGCTCCGACTCATTCAGAGTCGAGATCGGCTCCGGCTGGAGCCGATTCTGGCTTGAAAGCCTTTGGCACCGATGGCTATCGGTGCGAATCTGTATCGACCACTTCGGTGTCGGCTCCGATCGGTTCCGACACCCATGTGGCACAGGCATCGGTGTCGGCTCCGATCGGCTCCGACACCGTTACTTTGGTGGCTGTATCGGCTCCGGCTGGAGCCGCTGCATCGAGCTTCCTGTCGGCTCCGATAAGTCTTCGGCTCCGACAGGATCTATAGTATCGGTTCCGATGGCTCATTCCAGGAAGAGGTCGAGGTCTCCTTCCTTGGAGCCGATACTGTCGGCTCCAGCTTCACCTCTCCTTTCGGAACGGAGCCATCGGAGCCGATCTTCAAGGTCATCCAGACTTTCAGATCATGACCTAGAGAGAGTGGTCAGTAGATTACTTAAGTCACAGGTACTGGCCCAAATGTTACATAGTCCGTCTCAACAGACGACTGTTGGTCCACACCCCGTTACAGTTCCTCCTTCAACTCTACCCCAGAGCTTGGAGTTGGAGTCTTCGGGAATGGTTACTGCTACGGCTGGAGGATGGATACCCCCTTCTGTTCCTTCAGCCTCTACTCTTATCTCCTCTTCGAGACCTTCCTTAGAGGGATTCGTGGTCGGGCTTCCATGGTCTCCTCCGAGGGGTGAGTGGCATCGGACCCTTGTCTGAACCCGCTCTTCCCCTTGGAGCCTCGGCCTTGGTGAGCTCGGCTCCGACATCTGCCTCGGAGACTTCCCTTTCGGTGGTCCCTGGAGTTCCTAGCTCTTGGAGCGGGTTCTCTCGGACCTGCCTGGGAGGGAGCATTCGAGGTGATGAAGAGTGTACTGGCCACTGGTATCAGTCAGCAGTCTGTTCCCGTAGCTCCTCCCTCTATAGTACCTGTTGACATCTCTGCCACTTCTCTTGCTACAGGACCCAGAGATCCTCCGCCTCAGGTTTCCCCATTGGGAATTTCCCCTCTTCCGAGGATTCTCCTGATGTTTCGGGAGATCCTCCTAGGAAGAGGACTTGTAAGAGGAAGCATGTAGACTCCCCCGAGTCTGTCACTTCGGATACTGACTTTGATGAGTCAGAGGGATCCCTAGATCCCCTCTGAGGATGTCTCCTTCTCAGACATCCTAGAACTCCTTAAACAGAGGGGAAACTGGCCCACCAACAATCCCTCTGAGGATGAGTCAGTATACCTAGAGGCGTTTGGATCTCGGCCCTCCACCTCCTGGGTGTCTCCGCCTTTCGACCCCTTATGCAGGTTATTGCACGAAAGGCATGGGCAGCTCCTGACTCTGTAGAGCCAGTCCCTAGGAGGCCTTCAAAATTTATCACTGCTCCGTGTGACAAGCAATTCCTCACTAAGGGTGTCCCCGCTGATGCCATGGTGGTGGCTGCGGCCACCAAAAAGGAACTTGCAGATCCTTCCGTGCCCGTCCATCCTCCTAATAAGGACTCTAGGACCATGGATAGGTACGGTAAGCGGATGTTTTCCTCAGCGACCTTTGCTATGCGTTCGCTGAATTACCTTTGTCACTTCACCAGACTCCAGAGGGATATCCTTAAGGAGCTGGGTGAAGTAGTTCAGGATCCTACAGCTGCAGGGGCTCAAGAAAAAATTGCTTCGCAGCTAGGAACCCTCATTTCCATTGCAAACTCCTCCATGCGGCTAATATCTTATGCTGCGGATGGAGCGAGTAGAGCTGCAGGTACAGGTGTGGCTCTTAGACGCCAAGCCTGGATGCGGCTATGTGATTTTGCGGATCCCTTTAAGGCGTCCTTCACAAATTCTCCCTTTGATGGGTCAGCTTTGTTTGGCCCTCAGGTGAAGGAAACCTTGACCAGGTGCGAACAGGACGGCAAGACTCTTTCTGCTGTTGGAGTCCGTTTTCCACCCCTTCTAGACCTTATCCCAAAGGACAGAAAGGTGGGAAAATGTGGTTCCGTAAATCCCAAGGAGTCACGCCGGATTCACGTGGTCAGTTTACCCCTAGAGGCAGAGGGGTAACAACAACAGGCGCGCTCTAGAGGCAGAGGGGTCCGAAAACCAGGAAACAGAGAGCCTCTCTCTGACAAGCCCTTTCAGCATCCCTGAGATGTTGCCCGGCTGTCCCTCCTTGGAGGCAGTCGGGGAAGATTATCACTGTACCCAGAAGCCTGGCATTCCCTCACTCAAGACAGATGGGTACAGTCGATCATATCCAAGGGTTACATAATTCCTTTCGAGGAAAGTCCCTTCCCTCAAATTCCCTTCCAGATGTACCACCGGTCTAAGGGAAATTGCAGAGTTAGAAGTCTCAAAACTACTGCAAAAGAGCCATTCAGCCAGTTACAATAGACCATTCAGAGCCGGAATCTACTCAAGGTTCTTTTGGTCCCCAAAAGACGGGAGACTGGAGACCAATATTGGATCTCAGCAGACTCAACAAGTCTGTCAGGAAGACAAGATTCCGAATGGTCACTCTTCAGTCAATTCTGCCCTTCTTACAGAAGGACAACTGGATGTGCTCAATAGATCTTCAGGATGCGTACTATCACATCAAAATTCACAGATGCTCCAGGAGATTTCTCCGCTTCCGGCTGGGGTCCAGTCATTTCCAGTTCAGAGCCCTGCCCTTTGGTCTCACTACAGCCCCCAGAGTGTTCACCAAATGCATGGCAGTGGTCACGGCTCACCTGAGACGTCAAGGATTCCAGGTGTTTCCGTATCTCGATGACTGGCTCCTGTCAGCCACCACCAGGCATCAGCTTATACAAGCCAGGGATTACACAATAAACCTTTGCTCTCATTTGGGCATCTCAGTCAACTTCGAAAAGTCATCCTTATCGCCCTGCCAGTCTATTACCTTCATAGGCGCAAACTTAAACACTGTTCGGATGTCAGCTACCCTTACAGATCAAAGAGTTTCAGACATTCAGAGTCATGTCAGGATCATTCTGGCCAGCAAGAAAGTACAGGCCAGAATGGTTCTAAAGGTATTAGGTCTCATGGCTGCGGCCATTACTCTTCTTCCCCTGGCTCGATTCTACATGCGCCTTCTTCAGTGGATGCTGTTCACACAATGGTCATACCAGCAACTTCCAATGCATCACCAGATTCTGGTGACACAGACATGCAAAGAGCATCTTGCTTGGTGGATCACATCACCTCAGGTTCACCAAGGCAGGTACTTTGTACCCCATCCCCGATAGCCACTGTCACCACGGATGCCTCCCTGATCGGGTGGGGGTCATTATCAGGGCAGGATGGTTCATGGGACGTGGCAGCCGTTCGAGTACCATCTGCACATAAATGTCCTGGAGATGAGAGCAGTGCTTTTAACGTTGCAAGCCCTCAACGACTTTCTTCCCGTAGGGACAATTGCAGTCCACACAGACAACATGTCTGTAGTTTGGTATATCAACAAACAGGGCGGAACCAAGTCCTACCCCTTGTGTCGAGAAGCGCTCAGACTATGGCAATGGGCGATCTCCTCTCATCGGTTTCTGGTAGCAACGCATATCCCTGGGAAAACCAACATTGTAGCGGACAGATTGAGCAGAGCTATTCTCATGCCTCACGAGTGGTCTCTCAAGCAATCTATAGCGGAAGAGATTTTTCTGGAATGGGGTCGTCCATGTTGCGATCTTTTGCTACTCCCCAAAACAGCAAATGTCCAGACTTCTTCAGCCTCTTCCCTCTATCAGGCCATCCCCCCAGAGACGCTCTGACCCAGGATTGGCCCCAGGGACTTCTTTATGCCTTCCCTCCATTTCCTCTGATCCCTCAGGTGATCCAGAAAGCTACCGTTTGAGAGCCAAATTGATTCTCATTGCCCCTTACTGGCCTCGACAAGTTTGGTTCCCGTTCCTCCATCATCACCTTTTGGTGCAGCCGTGGCATCTGGACCCAGTGCCAGATCTTCTGATTCACCAATCGGGTCAGCTGCACCGGTCAATCCCTTCTCTCAACCTCACAGCATGGTTGCTCCACTTCCTTCCTTAGCCAGGCTTCCTTTGATCTCTAACCCAGTTAGAGACATCATAGTAACCGCTAAAATCCTCTACCAGGAGGATTTATACAAGCAAATGGAAACGTTTCTCTTATTGGGCTAAGGCCCAGAATATTGATCCTTTTACTGCCCCTGTTCAGGCAGTCCTGGACTTCTTAGCAGAGATTTTTCATGCAGGCTCCTCTTCTTCCACAGTCAGAGTTCAGTTGGCTGCTATTTCCAATTTTCATGTCGGGATAGCAGATCATAATATTATGTCCCATAGGCTCTGCAGGGCCTTCTTGAAAGGAATTTTCCTACTAAAGCCTCCAATCAGGAATCCTCCTCCTCAGTGGGATCTAAATTTAGTGCTGACATCCTTGATTCTTCCCCTTCGAGCCAGCTGTTTCTTGTTCCCTGAAATATCTTTCTTGGAAAACTTTATTCCTAGTGGCTATTACATCGGTCAGGAGGGTGTATGAACTTCATGCTCTTTCGGTTCGAACCCCCTATTTGGTTTTTCACAAAGACAGAGTATCTTTGTGAACTAACCCAACCTTTTTGCCTAAGGTCGCTTCAAAGAACAATTTGAATCAATCCATTGATCTCCTGTATTTTTCCTAACTATTCAGATAGAGCTGAACAAAAGCTACATTATCTTGATGTCCACCGTCAACTTAGATATTATTTGGACAGAACAAAAAATTTAGAAAATCTGATCAACTTTTTGTTTCCTATGCGGATAATAAAAAGGCCTTCCTGTTTCTAAAGTGACTTTGTCTAGATGGCTTTCTTCGGTCATCTCTGAAATTTATCTGCTCGGGAAAACAGCTGTGCTCAAAACCTAAAGCACATTCAACTAGGAGCTTAGCTACTTCTACAGCTTTTCAAGCTAAACTTCCTTTAGACACTATTTGTGCAGCGGCCACTTGGGCCACTCCTCACACTTTTGTTTCCCATTACAAATTGGACTTGGCCTCCAGGGACAGAGCCAGTTTTGGCTCTACAGTCCTCAAGAGTTTGTTCCATTGAGCCACCCAGGATAGAGGTGCTAGGGACGCGGTCCCATCAAGCAAGAATGAAGGCGAGATTGACAACTTAACATTAAGAAGTTATGTACCTACCATAACGTTCCATGTTAGTTGTCTTCTCGCCTTCTTTCTTGCGACCCTCCCTCCTTCCCCCTGGCCTGGACAGACCTTGTTATAAGAAACTGTTATGCTGAAGACCATTCAGACCTGGTCCTTCTTCCATCTGTAAGTTTTCTTTCTTCCTTTGGGAAGTATTTTATGCTTGGTGCTATTGCCCTTTGTCAACAAACGAGATCTGGGTACTTACCGCCTTGCATCATGGGATATGGGGCTGCCTCGAGCTGGTAAAAGTGACTCTCGAGCTTAGCAAGTGCCGAGTCGGAGCCGAGGGATCGGCTCCGAACCCATCAAGCAAGAAAGAAGGCGAGAGAAGACAACTAACATGGAACGTTATGGTAGGTACATAACTTCTTATTATATATAGCATGGCAAAAAGTAACTGAAATACTGGAGAGTACCGACTGTAGCAGATTATAATCAGGAAACAATTGTATAGAAAGTCAGTTATATGCCAACAATAGACACCCTTGTAAATACTTTATTTTGATTTTAATGTTTGATATCTGTTTAGAGGTTTTAGCCAACCTTTTTAAATAATTTGTAAATACTTCACTGTCATAAATAACCTGCATTCATGTTTTCTTGTTTTTGGAAATGAATAAAAATATTTACAAAAAAAAAAAAAAGAAAAAAGAAAACATCCAAGGCAGGCATTAACTCATTCACTCCAATGGAGATCAGGAAGTTTGCACTGTAACTTCCAATGGGTGGAGCCTAGGCCTTTGGACAGAATCAAATTTTGTCCTCACATTTCAAACAAATGTTCGTATCTCTGAACAGTAGGGGTTATAAAAGAAGTATAAATGGCAAACTCTTCAGCATAAACTATTTCTATAATGGTAGTATTCTTCAGGTTCTAGATATTAAACCAAATTTTATAAGTCACAGTAAACACAGTTAACTATTAGGTTTTAATATTTTGTAAACAACTTACAATATCTCAGCAACCACTCAAGTTAAACACATACTGCCAGCAGCATTTTATTTATCTAGCTTAGAGCATTCATATGAGGCTAAGGAGTTCTGTCTGAGTTACTTGGTTGTTGAGATATTTAGAAAAATGTGAAAATTATATCTATATAAATTAATATCATAAAAACAACAGTTAAAATCTACTTATCTGCAATAGACAGAGGTCAAATATTAATGCAGTTGAGTTTGGCATTGTGTAAGCTTTAAGAAGATTTTTTTTTAAACCTTGTACATAGCATGGTTTTGGAATAATTGATGCAAATATGACAAGCAATATCTGATGCCTAGACACGTCAGTAGGAGTTCATTGTAAATGCACCTGGAGGCATCACTTGGATGTAATGAGTTAAATTGCCTGGGTGATAGTAATAACGACTAGAATGTTTGCACTTGTTACTCATGTAAGAGTTGCAGTAAGCTTGCCAATTGCATGAGGGTGCATTAAGGGTTGCTGTTCTTCATTTTTTTCTTAAATTTGCTCACATATTGAGTGACTCATGTACACTTAAATAATAACTTACAATCTCTTGTGACAGAGAAGTGTGACAAAATCTTTATGGTTATAAGAGTTCATGGTGAATGGATTTTTCTTCTGGCCTTTTCATAGGTTCATAGGTGTGTACTAGACTGATGGCCCTGGTGCCTTTACAAGTCTAGCCCATAGAAGTGCCCTGGCATCATGATGCCCAACATTAGTTCGTAGTGCCTCTATGAAGTAAAGCCACTGGAGTGATCCTTGGGGTGAACTTTCTATTTCCCATTCACTCATCAAGATTTCTCTTGAAGAAGGCCAGTGAGGTGCTCTGCTTGACATGTATGGGAAGTCTATTCCAAAGCATGGGCAGTCTCTGGGTTATGAACCTGTCCCTCCAGCATGTTCTGTTCTTTGTGGTTATGAGGTGGAGGTCTCTGGAGCATGTGTGTTTCTGGAGCATGTGGTACGAAGGGATTGGGATTTCTTTAGATGTAGCATTTCTAACAGAGCTGGGTCAGACATGGCTTTGTAACTCAAGCAGAGCTCGCCTCTTAGTAGATGATATGAGACACAGAATAGCTGGAGTTTTTTGAGTCTGTCCGTATAGAACATGTGTTTAAGGCCTAGGATCTTTTTCATGAGGTACTTTTGTGGCCTTTCCAGCTGTTGCATGTGTCTAGTGAGGTACATGCCAAATGGGGCACTATACTCAGTGATTGGTCTAATGAGGGAAGAGTAGAGAGAGATGATGGCCACTTTCTTCCTGGATGCAAAACCCATGGTAATGACATGTGCCACATAGAAGGACTTTCTGACCACAGTGGCAATGTGGTGGTCAAAGGACATGTTGCTGTCAACCTGTGTCCCCTGATCTCTTATAATACCTTCTGTGTTCAGTGGGCTGCCATCGATGTGGTAATTAGTGGGAACTGAGTTTTTCCCAAAAATGATGATGACACATTTTTTGGCATTAAGCTTAAGGCCATGGTTTCAACACCAGCCATTGGTCTCAGTGAGGCCTTTTTGTAGGATGTTTACATCACTTGGGCAGTTAATAATGGCTCCCAGCTTGCAGTCGTCTGCGAACTTGGTCTCTCCATGTTGTCCTGGACTTCTGAAAAGTAGATGCCAAACAGAAGAGGAACCAGGACCCATCCCTGTGGGACTCCACTCATGACTGGTCAGCAGTCTGACTTGGAGTCTGCTACTTTTACATTGTGGGTTATATCCGCTAGCCAATTTGCAACCCACCTAATGAGTTAGGTGTTGATGCCTAGTTTGGTGAGTTTATCAATAATTCCTGAGTGGAGAATGGTATCAAATTCCTTAGCCAGGTCAAGGTAAGCTGCATGAACTGCCTTGCCCTCATCCACAGCTCTGGTGACTGACTCAAAGAAGTCAACCAGGTTGAGCAGGCATGATCTACCTTTCACAAAACCAAATTTCATGGGATCTAGAGTTTGGAGATTCCCTATATCCTTGTCAATTAGGTCCATGATGATACGCTCCATAGTCTTACATATCGGACTCGTCAGGCTAATGGAGCAATAATTCTCAGGGTCTGTAGACGCTCCCCATTTATGGAGAGGGATGACTGTAACAGTGGACCATTTGGTAGAGACAAAGCCTAAGGTGAGGCTGTAATTGAATAGGACACACAGATGTGTTGCCAGTTCACTTTGTAGTTCATGTAGAACACATTCAGGGATATTGCCGGGTCCCATTAAAGCTGTATTCTTGGCCTTGGACAATACAATTTTAACCTGTGATGCAGTAATGCTGGGTGCCTGGCATTCCTCTGGTATTGTGTTTGGTCCTTTAGAGGGTGAGAGAGAGGGGTAAAACTGGCACTGAATCTGACGGCCAGTTTATTGGCAATATCAGTTGGCAGACATCTTTCAGCAGCCTTTTACGGTTCACTGTAATGTTGCTCAGTGATCAATGTAACTTCATGCCTGCTTCTTTGCTCTGCTGTTCCTCTTAATTTGCCCTAATTTCTTCCATCTCTCATAGGACTCCTCCACATGAAAACATACTCATCATTTCTAGCAACTGTCCTCATTTGTTAGGCTTAAAAATGACCATTTCACTTATCTGGTTACAGACATTCACGCACACACACACACACACACACACACACACACACACACACACACACACACACACACACACACACACACAAATGCACACACACACACACACACACACACACACACACACACACACACACACACACACACACACACACATGAATAAATAAACAAATATTCATAATTCGCATATTCACAACAGATTACATACGCAAATATAGGAAACACCTCAAGTCTTTGATGCAGAAAAGGTACTGAATACTTAGGACTTTATGTTTCTACAGATGAGTTACAGTGCTATCTTTGTGTTCTTGGAAAAGGACCTGAGGGTTAGAACAAGAAAATGGACTTTGTGGTTTAGATCGATATTAAATTACAGTTAATACCTTCAACATGCGCTTTGCCCATCTGAGTATTACCTCCTGATGCGTGTAATAATAAACGCAGTTCACGTTTTGGTTTATATGGACTATGATAACTTTGCATTTCAAGCTGGAAATGTTCCACCTGCTGTGCAGCTTGCAACAGCTAAGAAGTATCAAGGCTTATTTCATTACTTTCACTACACAGTACAGAATTGATATGACACTGCTCTGCATAATTCAGAAATTTAATTATCCAGGAGTTACAAAATAATATTACATTAAAGTCTCCACGCCTTGCTGTTCTGGAAATGAAAAAAAAAAATGCTGGAATATATCAAAATATGAAACCTTCAAGTATGCACTATGGGAGTTGTAGTTGTTCAATCCCCAGTGAGTCTTTTAACATTATAACAAACAATAATAATTGAGGGGAGCAATAGGGTCATATGTACTGACTAGGCTATTGATGTGTGAGGATCTTTAGAAGCCTAGCCCTGCATTCCCGTGAAGTTTTTAGAAACTGTAATTTAAGTAAGAATAATCCATATGCAGGGAAAACATTTACATGTTGCTTCTTTCTGTTAGTGGCAAGAGTGCTAAACCAGGGGGTGAATTTGTGCTTTCTCATCCATTCGATCAGATTATGATTGACTAGAGTAAGGAAAGTATTTGCTTTATGTGGAAAAGAAGACAATTTCAAAGAAGTGGTAATCACTGCGATACTTATCTATCCCTCCAACATGTTTTATTTATGTGGCAGAAGATATGAAGCTCTCTTAGATTTGCTGATGTGCATTAGATCAGAGAGGATAGGGTCTGCTGAGGCTTTATACATGAGGCAGCAGCCTGCATGCTACTTAGAAGATATACAAACCTTTGAGATGATCAGTGTAGCATTCATATGCTCAGTGATCAGCCTAGTAAGGGCTGAATACAGTGGAAGGATCACATACCTGAATCTTGATGCCATACCATTACTAAAATAAAGCTCAATGAAAAAAGACTTTCTTACAAGAGCGAATATATGGTGATCACAGGACAGTATGTTGTCCATGCACATTCCCAGGTTGCAAGCTACCAAATCAATTTTTAGGGGCATATTGTCCAATAATAGTAGTTAATATGACGTAAACAGGGTTAGTACATGCAATGATAAACAGGCACCTGAGGAACTAAATACACAAGTGAGAGTACATATTTTGGTAAACAATAATTTTCTCCACAATTTATTCCTGATTTATGCAGAGGATGCGTTGAAACCACCCAAATATACTGTGCAGAATGGCCATATGTTCATCAGGTGATAGGGATGTATCTGTCTGTATTTAAAAGAAAAAGAATAAAGGAATAAGTTCATCTCTCAGCATCTTCTTACCCAGTGTTCATTGAAAGAAGGAACACAGAACATAAACTGATTGGACTGGGGTGAAATCATTTCTTTTTGTACAGAAAATTATTAAACGAACAAAAATATAACTCCTCAAAGTTTCAAATAGAAAATTAAGTCCACAAAATGGCATACAAGAAACTGCCTTGGTAATTTTTTTAATCAAAACAGTAAAATAAGCATGTTTATTAATAAAAACCAGTACTATTGAGACCGTAACATCTAACCCAACATACTTGCAAATAACACTTTTTCTTCTCCCATGTTTATTGTCTTAAACTGGTAAATAATTACAAATAACATTTTTGCTTCTCCAAAATAAGATATGATACAAACTTTCCATTGCAAGGCTTGTTGGAGATATTTAAATTACCCTGGCAAAATGTAAATGATTTGACGCTAGCTTAGACATGTACAATGAACAGAAGTCTTTAAAGACAACAGAGTCAGAAATCTTATACTCCAGATAAACATACCATATGGGAAAAAATAGGCCTATCCTCTGAAACATTTCACTTCCAAGAAAGACCATGGTAATATTTACACCAAACATGCCAGCAGTCAGTAAAAATGAGAACCAAAATTCAAATTGGGATGAGCAGATACTGAGAGAACACAGAGATTTACTTAAATTAATGGCATCTAGCTTAGTCAATATGCAAGTAACCATAATTAAAAGTATTAATAGAAATGTAATCATACACCCATGTCATTACTGCATAATAACTCATCATATACTAGATAATAATTGCCTGGCTCTGATACTACTCTTGTGATTTCTATCTACACTAATTCACAGCTCACAGAAAGTTTCACAAAAGGAAAAAAAAAATATCTCAATGTACAAATCACCTTTTCCCACTTCTTTGAACCTTGCATCCAAAATGTAAAGCACAGCATCTGTAATAACATAAGTTCTGACACAGACAAATGTTGACACCTTAGACCTCAAATCTTCTGTCTGAGATATTTTATGCTATGATAACAAGTCACTTTATCAATAGCAGTTCACAGTCATAAAGACCATGACAAAACTTAAAAATGCTCCTACAGAATATACACAAGCCTCACCTTTCAAGGCATCATTTGTAAAGCATCCCTGAAAAAAAAAGAGTATTTCAGCATTCTGATGGGGAAATGGACAACGCATGGAAGTGTCTAATCAATTAAAAAAAAACAACAACCTTCACCTCCATTTATATTAACATTTTAAAGAGTTAAAAATAAAGCTTTCAGAAGGTCAATGAAATGAACAAAACTCACTTAAAAACAAAAACACCACTCATGTAATAGTGAGAAATCTGCTTTTACTTAGCACAGTGGAGCACATGCATCATGCAGTTGTGACAGAGACTTCATCAGAGCTAAAGTGAATGAAAGAAACAATCTTTTTAAAGACACATATGGGTAGGTTGACTATGCAAATATATATCTATATCTATCTATCTATAGATAGATAAATAGATACATCTATCTATCTATCTATCTATATATATATATATATATATATATATATATATATATATATTTATAGAGAGAGAGGAAGAGAATATATATATATATATATATATATATATATATATATATATATATATATATATAAGTGAGACCATAAGATCGAAGTTTTGAAACTTCAAATGGATTAAATGGAGATCACACGACAGAGTGAAATGGGAAGTTTACCATTCTCTTCACTGTGGTGTGATCTTGGAGTTGGCATATTTAATTAGCAGGGGGTGTGGGGGGGGTGCAAGAGGGCTTGTCCCCTGCTATTTTTTTTTCATCGAAGTTTTGAACTTTTAAAACTTTGATGTTATGGTCTCAAACATATGGAATTTAAAGTTTTGCAAGTTTGAGATTCCAAAGTAGATCTATATATATATATATATATATATATATATATATATATATATATATATATATATATATATATCAAAAAAGCACAAAAAACGACAAACTGAGAAAACCTGCGAGCAGAATGAAGAGGCACACACTGGAATTATTGTGTAAAGCGTTTTTCGTTTGTGCCACAACATAAACTTCATCAGACAAAGTGACAACACATGAATGCATTTAAATACATATAGGTAATATATAATATATGAGTCATCTTCATATTACCGAAATGCCACTTCACCGACTTTCACATGATCGAGCCGACAACACTGACAAAACATAACATCGACAGCTTGGAACACCGACAGGAAACTGACAGTAAGGAAGTGCATGGCCAGCATCTTGACCTTTGCCCCTTACCTCCACAGTAGTGTGATCTCTGAGTTTCTATATTTAGTTAGGTGGGGTGTGGGGGGGCTGCACCCCCCCACATATGGGGGTGTTGGGGGCAAAGCCCCCCACATTGTCATCGTTGTGTGCTTGTCAGGTTGGCAAATAGGTTACTCATCGTCAGTTTCCCGTTGGTGTTCCAAGCAGTCGGTGTTATGTCCTGTTGGTGTTGTCGGCTCAATCATGTGAAAGTGGTGTTTTGGTAATATGAAGGGAACCCATTTAATATATATATATATATATGTGTGTGTGTGTGTGTGTGTGTGTGTGTGTGTATGCATAGAGTCAGACTGACAAACCGGTAAAATGACTAGGAAAAGAGTTACGAGGGATGTAAAGAAATTAAAGAACTGGCAAGTGCAAAACTAGATTATTGAATAAACATATATAAAAAAGTATATTAAATCAATAGATTAAGTAGTTTAATTAAAATAGTGACTACAAAGGCTATAAATTTAAGATACTTTTAATGTTGTGATATATTTTTGATCTCATACCATTCATTTGCATACCATTAAGTGGTAGGTAGCTTTTTTACAGAAGCATTTGTCCATATGTAGTCTAATTTGTTTTTTGGCCTTACTGCATTAGTAAAATGTGTGCAATTTTATATCTTTAAATCACTGTGGCAAAGCACATATTTTTCAGTTGCAGTTTATGTACCTCCTATGGAAACAATACTTATAGGTTCATAGGTCCATAGGATGATACTAGGCTATTGGTTGAATAGGGTGTTTAATGGAGCTGACAGCTCATGCCTGAGTTCATGTAGAATATAGCCAGGGATGTTACTGGGACCGATGGAGACTGTACTTTATTTCATTAAACATGATTTCACACCTCAGACACTGATCTGGACAGTCTAGGTTAGCTGTTAGAGTTAAGTTGGCTTTAAGTATAGAATTACTTCAACTTTTTTTACTTTTTATTGCTGTACTAAACTTTAATTTGTTCTAGCTTTAAGATGCTTTCTTCAGACTACAGGTAATGTGGCATAATTTGTCTCTGGAAATTCTGTTGTCTAGTATAATATGAATTGTGTTTTTTTTTTTTTTAACAAAGGTTATATCTTGGTGTTTGGTATTTTGAGTTATTCATCTTGCTTGCATGCCTGGATGTTTGCATGTTTTCTGTTTTACCTGATTGCCTAATTTTATCATGTGATACTGCAGCCTGCAAAATGGACTTGTGACTTGTGACTCAGTATATGACTTTGCTTTGTGGCCCAAGCAGTTTTCACCACTGGCATAGGCAACAATTATATATACTATATTAACTTGCCTTATATGAGTATATATGACTGAGGTTTATTTGCATAAATGTTGGGAATCATCTTTAATCAGTTCCATAGTTACCACATGGGTTTACTGAGGAAGTTTTTCAAAAAACTGAAATACTCAGACTCCACCAAAGTCAGGAAAAGAAGGGTATTTTTACCAAAATAAAGAAATTAAGTAATGTGCTTTCCATGTTTTCATTTTACTGATCTCACAATTTAACTCATTCATTTTCTATTAAGTATACATTTAAAAAATAAACTGAGAATGGTTTTAACTTGTACAATTTCTACTAGATATTTCATCATCATTTTTTCCTTTTACCTGGGTGTGGAAAGTCTGATTCATTCCTGAACTACTGTACCTAAAACCCTGCATTTCAATTGGTACTGGAGGTCCTGATTTATATAACAGTTCAAATCCATGCCAAGACTGCAAAAGTAAGTGATTTTGTTATCCTGCAAGTCTGAATTTGTTTTGCAATCTGTCAGTGTCTATTGGGACATTTTGTTTTCATGCGTGACTATTTTAATTCTAGTTGTTAAATGCATAAACTCAGCAAGCACAATGACTTCTTTTCAAGGGTGATCCAGGAACACTGTTTGGTTACTAACTTGGAAGTAGTCACAAAGCAGGTGGATAGAGACTGCAGGAATCAAACACAGGACTGCAGGGTGAAACTTGTTAGGAAATAGCTGTCTTACTAGCAGTCTGAATATAAACTGCATAAAATGGGAGCCTTCCTGATGTCTGAGCATATCCATGAATGTGTTGCTCCAGAAACCTGCTTTCAGCATTGTGACAACACTCCTTTTTAACATGGACAGCACCTATCACTCTTTAATTCTCTCTGAAGGTAGTAGGGAAGTATCTGTTTTTATCTTTAATAATTGGCTTAGTTTCTGGAGTCACTCTTGGGGGGGCAATATTTGACAGCATAGAAGATGGTCAACAGACCACATCATCACCACTCCCCTTACTGCCTTTTTTGGCAATGCTAAACTGAAAATACTTCTGAAATAGCAAACCAAAACCAAGAAAATCTAGGATGTTACTGCTTAATGCTAGGAGTCTAAACAAGAGACTCCCTAAATGTTCTCCACAACCTAGAGAATGCAGATGTCTATGCAGTCATGGAGACATAGTTTAAAGTGGCAGAGACCACCTTGGCAGTGCAAGGCTATATTGTCTTCTGCACATTTAGATCAGCTACTATACAGGTTGAGGCTAAATGTGGAGGTGGTTCAATTTACATACAAAACAAATATACCTGAAGGGTGGTCAAACAGGATGATGCACTTGAGCTTCTCCATGTCTAAATGACCATAGGCAAAATCCCATACCACTTCCTTGCAAATTACTGTCCCCTCTCTGTGACCCAGGAAACCTGTAACACATATTTAATATTACTGAAAACACTTAATGCCCAACTCAATACCATATTCATAGGTGACTTTAATTTTCCCGCTATGAACTCAGAACCATATAAGATACCAAATGTGCAGGCACAGAGACTCCTGGATTTTGTAGACACAAACTCCTTGGACCAAGTGGCCAATATGCTGACCAGGGATGCAGACATACTAGATCTGATCCTCATTAATATGGGAGAGCACTGCACAACCCTAGTTTACTCTTTTCTGTTAAGGTGAGACCGCAAAACAGCCTCCTTTGAAGTAAAAATAAAAACTGGACCCCCTCAGATAACTCTCACAAACTAATCTATGCCTATCTCCCTACAATTAAGTGATAACCTGGCAAAATTTGAAGACTCCCAAACCCTGAGCACACTGCTGCTTAAACAGAACTCATCAGAGAAACCCAATACAAGCATGTTAATAGCTGGATAGGGGCAGGTGTACACACCAGGAATAAGTACAGAACTAACTCAAAAAACAAACCACTCTGATGGAATCACAACATCAATATGGTGTATAACAGGAGAAAGAAAATCATGGCAAAAATTAGGAGGTTTAGCACCCAACAGGATAAAAGCACTCTCATCAAGTCAACTCAGAGGACAAAAAAGTCTACCAAAACCAAATTTGAGGTACATTTGGCCATGCAGGCCAAGGACACTAACAAGGCATTTTTTAGCTATGTCCACAACCTCAAAGGCAATACACAGTTGTGTGTAGAGCTCATTATTAAAGGATCCCCCATGTAAATAACATGTCATATGCAAAACAACTCAAAGCCCTATCCCTGTATTCAGTCCTGTACAGGCTGTTGAGAGGTGATCGGTATCTGGCATGCAAGGCATTATTGGATCTATTCTGATGGACGTCCTGCACATACTAAAAACAAAGAACATCAGAATCACCTGTACTATAGACTTAAACCTTGCCTGTGATATAAATAGAACCTGCTGGAGAGACAGGTGTATATCCCACAGACTACCCCTTTTCTGGGACAGCCTCTCCATCCAATTGAAGCAGAGTTCCTCCCTAATCCAATTCAAGTATAACTTAGACAATTGGATGAGGAACAGGAAATTCATCCCTGGTTTGGCACCTTTGTCTGTAATGTGCACGGGCAGACTGTAAATGGTTCATTTCCAAGGCACCTGATTGTAAATGTTTCATCTCCCAAGCCCCTGTTTACACTTGGGTACCAGAAATTGTCAGAAATTTAGGATGCATGGGTATGCTTAAAAAGGCTCTAGTGGTTGTTAGCCTAGTACATACATATGAACCTATGAACCTATATCACCCTAAATATTAAATTGCACTAAATATTTCAAGATTCTAAAGTCAAGATCTCTGTCTGTTTGTAATAGCTGTGTAAGATAAATAAAGGAGACACATTTTTGATAAACATCAATGTAATCCATTATAAGACTGGACTTGGTTAATAAACTGATAGTCTAAGACATCCCATGATCCATCCCAAGAGATCCCATGTGCAAAAACGGGAAAACAGGATTATGGATGGCTGTATGGACCTAAGAATTTTAAATAATGTTTCAAGTTTAACGGTTGTGCTTTCATATTTGCCCGAGACAAAAAATTATCAGAGTTCCTTAAAAAGGGGTATGCACTTCATGGACTCTGGTAGTAAGCCCAGATGCCAAGGTATAGTGATGGAGAAGAACGTGAGAAGATTTTGTTGCTTTACTTTTTGTGAACAGAAAGGGGAAGTCAGTGCACTATGAGCTGTTGTCAGGGAATTTAAGCTTCGCAGTGCAGTTAAATCTTGGAGCTATACTGATGAACACCAGAAGTAAAAATGAAGAAGGCCATGCAAACCTACAGACATCACTGTATCTTGTGTATGAGGCAGGAGAGAAACAGGTAGGTGTAATCAAAACACTGGCCTGTCTGTTTATGAAGGCTATGGTTTCTGTCTGTCGGTCTCTCCTTCTCTCTCTTATTTTTCTCTCTTTCTCGGCCACACTATAGATATAGAAACACAAAAATGACAGTGATAGAATTTATCAATTCATTGTAAATATATGGTAGTCAAAAATATTTAAAATTTGAAAAAGTGCATATAGACCTAATATTACAAGTGAGACTGGGATTTTCCTTATTAGCATTGCAGTTCCAGTAAATGCTAAAGTATGCATTTACAGTTTGACTTTTTGGTTTGGTCTGAATTTTGCTTCACATAGTATATAGTATGCAAAGCTGCTGGACTAAAATATAACTAATTAAACAAATTTCTATAAAACAGATTTAAAGCATTACAAGGGCAGATGTGTCCAAAAGACAGGATTATTAACTAGGATCCCTAGCATGTGACTTGTGTTGTTTTTAATGCCAGTAAGCACGTTGTAAAGAATATACAAATCTAGGTTTCAACTGAGAGATAATGCGGTTTTTAACAGAATATTTTAAATTATTGGGCCAGATTCATGAAGGCTTGCATGGAGTCTAATAGTAGAGTAAGACTCCATGCAGCCAACATGTCCACCGAGCAATCCAGGAACAGCTGGTAGGGCATGCAACAGAGCTCTCAAAACTAGTCCTACACAGACAGGGCTTGGATATGCAAATTACCTCAATTGCAGGCAAAAGCTATGCAAATGAGGTAATTTTGCAATCCAGGAAACCCGAACCTGTCCGAGTAGGAGTAGTGTTATTTGCAGAAATGTACTCAGTTGACAACTGAGTACGGTTCTGCAAATAGCAAAACGGAGCCGTGACAGCTCCAAAAAAGGGATGCATTAACAGGAGGAAGCATGCCAATGGCCACAAATATGGCCATTGGCAATGTTAAGTAATGCAAAATAAAAATAAAATAACTTTTTTTTTCATCACGATCTCTGGGGTTTAAGCACAGCGCAGCGCAAACTCGCTGTGCCCTAAAAAGCAGAAAATCAATAATTAAGATCCACAAATGTGGATTTTATTGGTAATATGAATTTACAATGCAAGTGAATGGCAGGCTGAAGACAACATGGCCACAGAGTAGAGGTTGCTAAGGGGGGAAGCTCAGTCTAAGAGATGTAACCAAGCATTAGTAGGCAATCCTATGCAAAGGAGGGTTAGGATAGTGAATCGCAAGTTTATGTAGCAAATGAGCACAGTCAGTGGAGTGTAGGAGTAGGATAAGGGGAGTAACAGAGTAGAAGATAGGTGACATCACGAGTGGGGTATGTATGAAAGAAGTGAAGCTCATTGGAGCAGAGTGGCATGTGTCAGCTGTCATTTACACAGCATTGAAAGAGGTGTGTCAACAGGTAAGCTAGGTAAAGGCAAGAAATTGAAGGTGTATGCCATGGATAACACTAAAGTTTCTTGCTGAGTGGGTATGCGCGTGTGTGCGCACCTGTAAACCCGAGTAAGACAGTGTGCACGCGTGTAAGCATGAGTGCGCACGTTTAAGCCTGAGTAAGCATGTATAAAGCTGTTTAAAGAGTTGCAAGCATGTTTGCGCTGGTGTGCACGCGGTTTAACAAGAATAAGCAAGTTTTAGTCTGTGTAAGCATGTGTGTGCGTGAGTGCGAGCTGCTGTGAGCGTGTTTGCGCTTGTGTGCACGGTGCTGCCCCCTGAGGAAACAGAAAGAAAAAGGAAGCACAACAAATAGTAGGAAGCTACCAGGGAGTACTAGCAGAGCTAGCAGGTGAAAACAATCAGAATCAGGCAATTACACAGGCAGTACACTAGCCCAGCCCAGCACTTAAAACTCCGCAAACAACAGTCCATTATGTTTCTCACAAGAGACACTGCAACACTGCAGTAAGCTAATAGAAGTGAAAACTGAAAAAGCATTACTGAGACAAAGAAATGTTAGGGGCTGCCATTGCTGTTATAAGGTGACATATGCAACATGCTGAGGGTGGTGACAATGCGAATGCTGCTGGACAACCCACAGTGAGGAGACAGAGAAGAGTGTACAGGCCCAGGGTAACCTACCAGGGGCTACATGAGCTGGAGATAGTGGAGCACTACAGAGTGGACAGAGACCTATTGCAGCAAATTGTTGAGCTGTGCAGGCCACGCCTCACACACAGAACCAACAGAGGGGAAACCATCCCAGTGGAAACCAAGGTATGTGTTGGTCTAAGAATATTAGCAACAGGTACCTTCCAGAGAACAACTGGTGATATGATGGGGATATCATAGGCATCAGCATCCAGGGTACTGCATCAGTTCCTGGATGCCATGTCAGCACATGTCGGTGATCATGCATATTTCCCTAATTCCTGTGAGGTATTGGCCAGCAATATGTGTCTCTTCCAGCAAATAACGGAATACCCTGAGGTAGTGGGTGCAATAGACTGCACGCACATATGCATCAAAGCACCAGCTGGTGAGTGGGATAGGGTCTACTTCAACCGCAAGGGCTTCCCCTCCATCAACTGCCAGGTCGTGTGTAATGCCCAGGGCACAATACTGAATGTGTGTGCTGGCTTCCCTGAAAGCTACCATGATTCCCATATCTGGCATCTGACACAGCTGTACCAGACATTTGCCAATGGAGACATCCCACATGGTCACCTAGTGGGGGATGCTGGCTATGCACTGGAGCCGTGGCTGATGACACCCATCAGAAACGCACACACACCTGAACAGGAATGCCATAATGAGGCACACGCACAAACATGAAATGTAATCGAGCGTGTGTTTGGGCTTCTCAAGTTATGGTTCCTGTGCCTGGACACATCTGGTGGAGCCTTGCAGTACTCATCAACTACATGTACCCAAATTGTCATGGTATGTGCTATGCTACATAATATGATCCTGTGGAAACAGCTGCAGCAGGACCAGCATAGGCCTGGGCCAAACATTCCCCCACCATTGCCAAGGCCATCACAGGCAGAGCGTGACTCAGAGGAGGAACAACCTGAGCCTGCCCCAGTAGGCAGAAGGAGGTGTGCTCAGTATGCTTTGGCCTTGGCAAAGAGGCAACGCATAGCACATACACTGGCTCAGTAGGAACTTTGGAAATGATACCTCTCTGACTCGCACATATAGTAAAAGGGATGCCTAAGTTGACACTACCTGCTTTCAAACATGTATAGGGAGTGTAGTATGTGCATCCAACATAGGCAGCCCTGCAGCACCACCTGAGGCATGATTGCCATGTGTTAAGCAATGTAAAGCAGTGCTAAACAGCATTTACCACCATGTAGTATATGCAAACAAAATCACACACACCAACGAGCACAACTGTGGTCAATGTTGAGTAATATTGGTTAAAGTCCAGCATTGTTGGTGAATATTGAGCAATTTCGGACAAGCCTGGTCTAAGTAGGGCATAGCTGAACAAAAGCCACCATGCTCATATTTGCTCTACTGGCCCTTAAGCAGTCTGGTCTACTCACTATGAAAACATAAAGCAGTGATGGGCTTCAAACCCAGGATACTGTGCACTATAGTTATAGTACTGAACCACTAAACCATGACAGTATTGCAGTGGTCAGCCTGTATGAAGAAATGTTGATAAGTCTATGCAAAGTATCTCATGGAAACCCTGTAGGCACAGCATAACCCCTGTCGAGTTATGACACAAAGGTGAGTCCTGCAGTAAGAATAGAACCTGACTTCCAACACACACAGTATAAATGTTAATATTGGTCATGTTCACGCCCATCAACAAATGTAGTGGACCTCAGATAGCAACATACTGAAAGGTCACACTGGGCATGCTCACACACTTGAATAAATAAGACAAGTGTCAGGCAACAAAACACGGAAAGCCAGAACTGGGCATGCTCACACACTTAGGCCATGTCTGAGTATAGCAGTGGGCCACACATATCTGGCTGTTGCATGTGTTAAACCAGGAACCTCTCACTATCCAGCACTCTGCCCTGTGCACACAGTTATATGACAACAGACACATATATAATATAGTGGAACCCTGTCATAATCAAATATGTTCTGCAGATACCTAAGTTGTTCATAGAAACTGGGAAAGCAAAGACGATAAAAACCTGCAAACAGTATCAGCAATAAATATTGTGCATCCTGAACATTATCATAGGTTCAGAGGTCGATACTAGACTATCTGCCCTAGAGCATGTACAAGCCTAGCCAGAGTGTGTTTGGCTTTCACAACCCTGTCAGATTACTGCACTGTGCTTGTGAATAGTAGGTCACACAAGATAGCCCATGCACATTTAGGCTAGTGTGCTTTTGTCTAGCAGGGACCTAGAAGATATCCCAGGGGTAAACATACGATCACCCATCTATTTGTCAAGATGTCTCCTGTAGGTGGTCAATGGGTGGCTCTGCCTATGCGAAACCGTGATTGCAATCTGGAGTGAGCGGAGCCTCGGGGATAAGAATCTGTCCCTCCAGCATGTCCTATTAACATCTGTGCTAAGGTATATGTCCCTGGCATGTGTAGCTCCAAGGGAGTCGGATATCCTGAGGTGGAGCATGTCTAGTAATTCTGGGTTGGGTATTTCCATAAACAACAGGCACAAATCATATCCGAGTAGGCGGTAAGCGACTGAGTAGAGCTGGAGTTACTGTATCCGAACAGTGCAGGGGATCCGTGTGAGTCCATAGATCTGCTTGGTGAGGAACTTTTGTGGCCATTTCACTTGCTGCAGGTGTCGGGTAAGGTACAACCCAAATGTGGCATTGTAACCAAGCATGGTTGTGATGAGTATAGGGGTACAATGACCTCACTCGATCTAGATGTGAAACCATATGGGATAAGGTGGCAAAGTGATTGTCAAAGGCGACAGTACGAACAAGTCATGTCCCCAAACCCCTAACAACTCCTACCATATGTAATGGATTACTACCTATGTGGTAATGTGTGGGCATGTTGCTATTCCCAAAGGGGATGACTATGCAACTAATGGCATTTAGCTGTAGGCCATGGCTCAGGCACCTGTCATCCATCTCTGTGAGGCCCTGTTTGAGTATGCATGTGCCAGCTGGAGAGTTGATTATGGCACCCAGTTTGCAGTCATCTGTGAACATGGTCAGCCATATTCCCCCTGTGTTAGCCTGTACGTCAGACAAATATATACTGAACAAGAGAGGTCCCAGGACTGAGCCTTGTGGGATGCCACATGTAACTGGTGTATAGTCAGACATGGCACCTGCAATTCTGACCATGTGGGTGCTATCCCTGATCCAGGTAGCAATCCATCGTGTGAGATATGTGTCCATATCGACGCTGGTGAGCCTGTGCATAATGGTTGAGTGGGGTATTGTGTTGAAGGGTTTTGAAGGTCCAGGTAGGCTTTGTGGACAACCGTCTCTACGTTGATGGACCTGGTAACCGGTTAAAGAATACAAACAGGTTCAAGAGGCAAGATCTGCCCACAACAACGCTGAAATGTGTAGGACACAATGTCTGTAGGTTCCTGATGTCTATGTGTATGAGTCTCATGACAATATGCTCCATAGCTTTGCAGAACAGGCTAGTTAGGCTTATAGGGTGATATTGTCTGTGGTCCGTTGTGGCACCAACTCTGTGGAGCGTGACCAATGCTGCTGTATGCCATTCCTTGGGTACATATCCTGTAGTGACTCCGATATTGAACAGTGATGTAATGTGAGGGTTACGTCTGTCATGAAGCTCATGTAAGATGCAGGCCAGGACACCATCTGGTCCCATTGATGCTGTGTTGTCCGCTTTAGGGAGGGCAGCACTCACCTGTTCATTTGTGATGTCAGGGAGGTTACACTCTGTCGGGATGGATAGTTGCTACTTAGGGGGGATGGGGGGAGACATCTGCACTGAACCTGTTTGCCAGGATGTTGGCAATGTCAGTGGGCTCAGGGTATGTTTAGTCAGTATGTAAATACATGGACAATGTTTCGGTTTAATAAAGGAGTTGCAACAAGTTGGTGGCGTGCTTTTTGTGAGTAATCTATATACCTTGGAACATCTTGGAACAGGGATAGCATCGTGTTTGGACTGTATTTGCTGGGTTCATTTTCCATTTTGGCTTGCCTTGTTTCTTGCTTCAATGTTATATATGTTTAGTCAGTATGCAGTAACTCACAGCATATCAGTGAGTGTCCACCCAGGTTCCTGACATAACTGAAGAAGGCCTTGTGATTGTCCTATGTGTCTGGTGCAATTGTCCGTTAGAAGCGGCCCTTAGATAAATTCATGAGTGATCATAGCTGTCTGCTAGTACAGATCACAGATGCCTTCCCTGTCTGGGATTGTGCTCTATAATGTAGTAGCTTCCTCCTGTCATTGTATAGCTTATTAATGGCTGGGGTCTACCAGACAGATCCCCTGACATTGGAGGAGTGAGTCCTGTTGTTATTTCGGATAGCACAATCCATGCAGTCCACTAGGTGTCCATAGAATGTGTATGTAAAGGATTCAGCAGTCTGAGCCGTATTTACCACTGTCCCAGGATCTCTGAAGGATACCACCTTGCTTTGGTGAAGTGAGACGTTGGCTTATGAGGAGTTCTCCAAGATTACCCAAGATGGGTGTGGGGATGAGATCAATGTATGTTCTGACCTTACCAATGAGGGGTATATCGCTGGTGTGGAACATAGAATCCCCATGTTGATGATGATCAGGTCCAATATGTTTTCCCCTGTTGTGGGTGTGGTGACCTGTTGTACCATAGCCTATGAGTTTACAAATAGTAGCGACTGTTGGGCAAGGGTGTTGGGGCTTGAGTAGTATCCCCAGTCAATGTTTGGGTATTTGAAGTCACCCAATATAATGGTGTTTGGCGAGACTTTCATATTCTCCATTGTTCCCAGGAAAGCCGAGTGTGGTTCCTGAGTTTGGGAGGGTGGTCTGTAGCAGGCAAAAAACTGAAAGGCAGTTTTCACAATGTTAGTTGCATATATATGGTCTGTGATGCTTCGTGCAGTGCTACTAACCCGGAGGTGTGTGTATCTGTGATGTATATGGATACTCCCCCTATTTGTGTTGTCCGTTCCGAGTCTTGTGGTCAGAAAGCATGGTATGAAACATAACCTGGTAGTGCTGGTGTGCATTTGTGAGCCTGAACCAGCCGTCTGTTAGTGCACAGATATCGCTATTCTCCATACTGTGGAGAATCCTGAGTGGGCGCAATTTGAGGGTAACACATCTGGTGTTGAGCAGCATTACCCTTAGTTTAATTTACTCTGCAATGTTTATGGAGGTGGGTTTGTCTTTTGAGCCCTGCTTAAAAAAGGCACTATGGTGGTAGCAAGAACCTTAGCCAGTATTCGAAAGTCCAAGGGTGACAGGTGCAAGCTGTCCATAGCGAAGCTACATGGCATGTCGAGCATGTCACCAAAGGCTGACAGACACTGGATCCCCTTTGAATGACACCAATATGTTAGCCAACTGTTAAACATGATAAGTTTGTCTGTATACTGTGACATCATACCTAGTGAGTGTAACATGGTAGACAAGGTCAGGGTCATACTGGCCTGGGCTACATGATCAGAGAGTTCCTCTATGTATCATGTCATGTGGTCTAGGTAGGAACATCTGAGGTTTTATGCACCAGCATGGACAATGATGGAGCCAGTCCTGTACTTGCTTTGGAGTGACCTGAGTGCATGTGTTATGTGGTGGATCCTGGCACCCGACAGACAGCTCAAATTGACTGTTCCCTTGTTTGGCCTGGTGAGTGGGACGTTAGTGTGTCTGACAAGAAGTGTCACCTATTACAACTGTATTAGGTGTGTTGTTTAGCTCGAAGGGCAGCGACTGTGAGGCACACTGACGTGAACTATGTGATATTTGGGTATTGTAGTGGGGTAACAGTTGTTTGTGTGTCTGCTTTGGAGGTCTCTGCTGTTTAGGCAGAGTTTATTTAGAGCCTCCGAGTAGGTTTATGAGTGATAATGTGGTTTGATTGCTGCCACTATAGGTTTATGTGAGACTGATATGTGGTTTGTGTGGCTACCTTCACCACCTGATAGACTGCGCCAGTCATGGGTCGAGAGAACTCAGCCTCCTGTATGTCTATATAGGTGCATCTCTCACATATATCTGAGTTTGTTGGGAGGAGGAGAGGGTTGTCTGTGTACATGAGGCAAATGTGACATTGTGTCAAATTCACAATATTCACCAGCTGGCTGTAGAGTACACATGAAACTGACCCCTGGACATGCCAGGATATTATGATGACATACTCCATAGCCTGATCACAAAGGATCAGTAGGGTGTTAAGTGTGTAAAAGAGTATAACAGGGATTAGTGCTCAGGTTTGTTGGTGTTTTGTAAAGAGTAGCTGAGAAGGAGTCCAGACTGAATCATGACACCTCCTTCAGCTATGTCATAAATAGCAATGTACACTCATATATGTCCTGAGTCAGGGCCAACTGTACCTGACTGACAATGCCGACATCCTGTCAGACAGGCCCATATATACATACCTACCTCCCACTGATGATAGTCCCTACCATCATACCAGGAGATATCACATGTAGAATGGCTGAACAGCTCCCCCCAAAGCCAAAAGCATGGCAGCAATTGGATTACATTTTTTCCCAATATGTGTCACGCATGAACTACAGAACAAATGGACCCTGCACATGAACAGTCAGTTGAGCCTCACCCTCTCCACAGGATCTGGAACCGTTGAATGTGTTACAGCAACATATGGCACTCCCCACAAGTGTTGGTGCACAACACACCATGGGAAGTATAGTCCAGTAAGCCTATGAAGTCTGATCTGCAAGGCCATGGAGTCCATCATGGTTGAAGTCATAAACAGAGCTATTGGAAGCTGACAAACGCACAATCTGACAAACTGTGGTATGTTCATGTGCAGATAATGGTTCCCAAACATGATAGACTGTTTGCAAGGCAGCCACCCAGGATATACATCACTGAACAGAGCTACACATGTCCCACATAGACTTTGAATAGCCCTTAATCAACATCCCAGACACATGTCATATCCACAAAACCAACAATGTGTGCATAAATATGTGTTGACATATGAAGGAATGTCAATGTGTCCACAGATAGATCACACAAGGTAAGAATTATGGGGTCTTGTTCAAGCTGTTGACATCTGCCATCCCACATGGCTCATTCCTGGAATTGCATAAAACAAAGTGTACACACATTACCATGTCCAGTCTGATGATGTCAGCATCCTACAAATATAGCAGGAGAAGAAAAGCCACCCAGTAAAGCATATAGTGCGCCGTGTTAATGTGTATCTCTCTAGTATCATAACATAGTTAAGTAGGGGTTTGAATCCTGCTGACAGTGTGAGGGGATGTGTGTAAATTCCTTTGAGAGGGTTGCCCTTTTTGCAGACTGGGAAAACACATTAAAAGAAGTACATTCCTCTTTGGAAAGTCTGATGATGACAGCACCCTACAAATATAGCAGGAGAAAAGAGACCACTCAGTAAAGCATATAGCGCACCGTGTTAATGTGTATTTTTCTAGTGTCATAACCTAGCTAGGTAGGGGTTTGAATCATGCAAACACTGATAGTGTGGGTGGGGGGGTTTGTATGTGATTTCCTTTGAGAGGAGTGCCCTTTTTGGAGACCGGGAAAACACATTAAAGAGGTACATTCCTCTTTGGAAAGTCTGATGATGTCAGCATCCTACAAATATAGCAGGAGAAAAGAAACCACCCATTAAAGCATATAGCGCCCCGTGTTAATGTGTATCTTCCTAGTATCATAACATAGCTAGGTAGGGGTTTGAATCCTGCAAATTCTGGCAGTGTGCATGTGTGTGATTTCCTTTGAGAGAAGTGCCCTTTTTGGAGACTGGGAAAACACATTAAAAGAGGTACATTCCTCTTTGGAAACTCTGATGATGTCAGCATCCTACAAATATAGCAGGAGAAGAGAAGCCATCCATTAAAGCATATAGCATGCTGTGTTAATGCATATTTCTCTAATATCATAACATAGTTAGACAGGGGTTTGAATCCTACAAACGCTGACAGTGTACGTGTGTGATTTCATTTGAGAGAAGTGCCTTTTTGGAGACTGGGAAAACACATTAAAGAGGTACATTCCTCTTTGGAAAGTCTGATGATGTCAGCATCCTACAAATATAGCAGGAGAAGAGAAACCACTCAATGAAGCATATAGTGTGCCATGTTAATGCGTAGCTCTCTAGCATCATAATATAGCTAGGTTGGGGTTTGAATCCTGCTGACAGTGTGCGTGTGATTTTCTTTGAGAGGAGTGCCCTTTTTGGAGACTGGGAAAACACATTAAAAGAGGTACATTCCTCTTTGGAAAGTCTGATGATGTCAGCATCCTACAAATATAGCAGGAGAAGAAAAACCACCCAGTAAAGCCTATAGCAAGTCATGTTAATGCATATATTTCGAGTATCATAACATAGTCTGGTAGGGGTTTGAATCCTGCAAACGCTGACAATGTGTGTGGGGTGTATGTGCGTGATTTTCTTTGAGAGGAGTGCCCTTTTTGGAGACTGGGAAAACACATTAAAAGAGGTACATTCCTCTTTGGAAAGTCTGATGATGTCAGCATCCTACAAATAGAGCAGGAGAAGAGAAACCACCCATTAAAGCATATAGCGCCCTGTGTTAATGTGTATCGCCCTAGTATCATAACATAGCTAGGTAGGGATTTGAATCCTGCAAACGCTGGCAGTGTGTATGTGTGTGATTACATTTGAGAGAAGTGCCGTTTTGGGGACTGGAAAAACACATTAAAGAGGTACATTCCTCTTTGGAAAGTCTGATGATGTCAGCATCCTACAAATATAGCAGAGGAAGAGAAGCCACCCAGTAAAGCATGCAGCGCACCATGTTAATGTGTATCTCACTTGTATCCTAACAAAGTTAGGTAAGGGTTTGAATCCTGCAGTTGCTGAGTGTGTGTGAGATGTAGTTGGTCACTGTGGTGTGGGTTTTGCTTTTACAATGGTATGACATATCATGATTAAAACAGTATGTGCATTGCACACATCAGGTATCTGCGTGGCAAATAAATATGTGTACATGTGACCTCAATCAGTACATAGGTGTGAAGCCTGCATACTACATGAATACATTTGTTACCTTTGACAGATTATGCCGCTGCTTCTCAGATCGTAGGTCACATATGTATGTATGTGACAAGGCCAGCCACTGTGGTGATTTGTGGCCAAGGTCATCTGTGCCACACACACCCATGACAGTTACTATAGAGTAGTGAGAGTGAGGGTATATGCCTGGGGTATATGTCAGACATGTTCATACACAACAACGACTGGCAATAATGGACAGTCATTATAGGTGTACAACAGCCTTGTGGATATGCATTCAGGCCCCTAATGTCTTATGCGATACACAGAGGGACTCCACAATACCTATGGATATGTGGATACCAAGGGACAGATGACATAACACGTGGCTGTATGTACACATTGGTACCCAACATACATGTTGAGGGCTACCACCTATGTAGTACTGTCGGGATAGTATGTATAGTAAATATGGATGACTATGCCATAGTCAGCTTACTGCTATACAGCATGTATTGGACAACAGGTAACTGTCTGTATGATACCCTTGTGTAGGATATGCATCCCATCCAAGGAATGCATTGTAGGCCAATGCATGCATTTCCAGATGTGGATGGACATATCCCTAGTGTGTTTGCATGAACCTAAGAGGGCTGTATGTCAAACAGGTGTGGTCCCAGGAATGGGTGGTGGTCAATACCACTGGTTACTGTTATAGTATAGTACCTAAGGATCCAACTGTTACTGAGTTCCCTACAACTGTGTGTCATTTGTCAGGACATTATCTAATGATTGGTTATAGTTATGCTGTTGAGGTTGTGCATACTACCAGACTGCAAATCATTGACAGCTATTAACAGTATCACCCACAGCATAGTGTCAACCCATGTCATACACACATGTGTACCCATGTTAGTACATATCTGTAGTAGAATTCATACTGGCCATCGAAAGATACTATGAGATGTTAACAATGTGTACAACAGGGTATGTCACACGTCCCATGTGTCCACTATGCACGTACATGCAGACAGTGCGCACCCACCATGTTCACAGATGTACACCTGCTAATCTGTATTGCACACATCACACACATACTGTCCACTCACTAACACATGCTGGCAACACTTTACACTTCAGCCAAGTGGCACATGGGTGGACAATACATACTCAGACCTAACACTGGTGTAAACAATGCTACATTGACAATCAGAGATTTGATGCATAATGCCTGCTCTGATATACCTACAAGGTTATCATTACACTTTCCTGTTGACAACTTGCTAATATTGCTGCACTGCTATAATGTTACCCTGTGCATCAACACCATGTCAGCCTGTTCCTGCATCAATGTTAAAGATGACAGGAGGTGGCACAGGTGTCATCATATGCGCAGGGTGTGTTGTTGGTTTGCCAGAGCCCGACATTGACCCATCCAATCGACATGTCTGTGTGTGTGTGTGTGTGTGTGTGTGAGGGACAACAGTACAGCATGGGCCAATGTTGATGTAATCTGTGTGTGTATGCGTGAGCCCTAGTTGTTTGGTTAATGTGTGTGTGTCTGCATGCACACAGCTCCACCATGTGGCTGCCTTATATGGGAGGTTGTGGGACAGCCACAGACTGTACCTGCTAGGCTGTACAGATCCCTATCTCTGGCCACGGACATGGTACATGTGCCTGGCAGGGGTGCTACGGACAGTATCGGGTACCAACCCTAACTGGGTACTATCATCAGAGGCAGAGGTATGATGACTGGACCCATGTCCCTGCTGGGACTGGCCAGAGCCACGTGCACATGGTATACTAGGGCAGTCAATGGACAGGCCAGCCCCAGCATTGCTGGTGCTGGTACTGCCACTACAGGAGCAGCTGTGATCTGTGGGCCATCCGCGATGACTGCCAGCTGTTGCTGTTGCTGGCATGTGTCCTCATTGACATCTCAACCGTCCCTCACGGTCCTGGCTCATGGAAGACACATTGTGGAGGGCATCTAATGTCTCCACCCAACGTCGATCAATGACGTCGGTGAAATTCCGGATGGCACCGGCAAGGTCACGGATGCTGTCATTGATAGTGGTGTAATGGGCCCTCTGCGCCCTTAGTCCCTGTCTGGTGTACCGTACCATACGTGCCTGTGCCTGCATTATAGCCCGAAACATACTGGAGGTTGTAAGACCTGTGAGGGCAAGTCTGCCAGGGGCAATACGACCAGCGGTGCTCCCCCTGAGAACTCCTGGACATCCGCCTATGTGGTACCATTCCAGGAATCTGGCTATGGCTGCTGTGAGGGGATGCAAGTGCCATGGGTACCACACTCTCCTGGTCAATGCCAACTGTATGCTGTCCCTCGGCTAAGGCCATTGGTGATGAGGGATGTATTGGCAGTATGAGTGTGTGCATAGATGGGGTTGAACGCTGTGTACTGTCGATTGGCAGAACAACGACAGACCATGTCAAACCTTCCTGTGCCAGAATACATGTCTCATCATCTCCACTATTTGTGGCAGTGACTTCAGGTACCCTGCTGCTTTCAGCCACCCCAAACTCAGCACCTGTGAGAGGAAGACAGGAAACACACTTTACAATCTGTACATGATGTTAGCACACATGCACACATGCACACATGAACACATGCACACATGCACACATGCACACATGAACACATGAACACATGAACACATGCACACATGCACACAAATACACTCCTTACTACAGCACATACACACACACACACACACACACACACACACACACACACACACACACACACCAGCAATCCAACACATATTCAATAGTGGGTGAAGGTGGGTGACAGTATCACAAGGCAAACAGTCACCTCACACGTGTCAGCATGCAGAATATGTGTTGCTCAAGTCCATGCAGTGCAAGTGTAGACGGCCCTATTTAAAGACAGTATACATGGCTTTGATGCATGTGTGTACTTGCTCAGTGATTGGCTACACCCTGGAACACAATGTGTACATGGACACAACATTGCTGTGCAAGTATTATCAGCTCTGCAATATCCTGTGCACCATCACTCACAGGTATACATACCATGGCTGCATGTGTTATCTGTGTGATACATAGATTTCCATGTCTGATTACAGTGTCTGTGTCCATAGCAGATAATAGAGGGCACAGGTGTAGCACATGCATTGCTATGTACACATATGGGATGAGTGGAGCATGTAGACGTGAAGGAATCCCAATGCTCGAATTAGGTTCATAGGTTCATAGATTAGTACTAGGCTAATTGCCCTTGTGAGCCATTTTAAGCCTAGCCAATTATCCCTTGTGAGACTCAAACCCTGCATCTTGTGTTTGTAAGGCAAACACCTTAACCATTAGGCCACCCTCCATGGACATTATACAGTGGTTATGGTGAGTTCGGGACATATTGCAGATATGTCGGTGCCAGCGATGACATGGCATGCTACATGACTGCAACATTAAACACCACACATACCCAATGTGTGTCATGTGACCTATACACCCAATAACATTCCAGGACATATATGTGACACTTTGTACAGATGGCGACTGCTGTGCATATTGTGTATACTGGCATATGTCAGCACACACACAACATGCTATGCATATTGTGTATAGGTGCATATGTTTGCACACACACAGCATTGAGGTGCAAAGCAATGACTGCTATGTGTAGTACTGTGGTCACTGTAACTGGATGGGGTGTAGTACCATGTGCCATTATCATCATGCATCTTGTGGTCACTCACGGCTACTAATGTGTGACAGACCACCGCCTAGCATGCTGTACCTGAACTGCAGTGCCGTGGCTATGTTCACAATTACACAGCCACTTTGTACATGGGTGTGTGAGGTGCCCAATAGGGAGCATTGCCTAACATGACTGTGTTATGTGTTGAAGAGTGTTGCACAGCCCCATGATAGGCCTCTACCCCTGAGGTACATCACGTGTGTGTGGATGACATGTGGGATACTGAAGTGTGACCTTACAGCAGGTGTGTGGTAACGCCATATGTAGCATGTCTTTGTGTACTGCGTATAATAAACATGTTATGTTGTGTACAACTGTAGCAACTATGCCTATCCAATGTGCAGTACGGTGTTGCCACAACTGTGTATGATGCTCTGTGTATTGCATGTTATTGAGGCAGCTACTGACATTACTGAGCTGTGCAACATCTTACAGCAAACATCCACGACATGCATTATGCGTAGGTGTGTTACATGTACATGGCCTACACCTCACCTATGACATGCACATTTCATTACCAACATTGCAGTTATACCACACTCACCAACATGGATCATCTGACCTGCTGTCACATCAGAGGGACCTACGAGAATATGAGAGAGTTCGTCAGTGGCCACAACTGTGGCACTGCTACTGTGGGTATCCTAAACTACAGTAGAACAACAGTCAACAGTCACAGGTGTACAGATAATATTCCAAATATCAGTAGTGCACAACACTAGGAAGTACACAGTACACATCTCACGTAGACATAATCTAACAATACAGGTAACTGTAGTCTACAGATAGGGCATGTTACTTGCTTGCTCCATGTGAACATGCTGGGTGGCTCTGGCCTCCATGACAACACATGCCAGTTGGAGTTGCTGCTGTTGTCCAGAAGCCACCACACTTAGGAGCAGCTCCTCCACTCTGGTGAGGGGGGGATGAATGGCCAGCCCACCACCTGTGGCAAGCTGTTGTCTTTGGATATCAGACACATGCCGCCAGACATATCTAATTAAATCACTGCAGTGATGGCGTACCTGCTCATATGTCTGGTTATGCATGCCTATGTCATTTACCCAACGAACAAGATCCTGCCACAGTGTAGTTCACTCCTGCTGGTGCTGGCTGCTTCTGGAAAACAGCATTGTGTAGTGCTGCACCAGGCTTTGCTGAATCTCCTCTTCCTCCACTGCTGTGTAAGATGGGTTACATTGGTGGGCCATCTGGCTGAAAGAGATATGAACAATATGTGTGAGTGAGTCCTCTGGCACACTTTACACCTTTAACCACAGATATCACTTTACTGACATATATACCATCCATTTGTCTGTCAGAGGATACACACATTCAATACCACTTATTGGTTCTCAGGCCACAACTGATTAACAGTGCCTGGCACACTCTATATATCAAACCACTATACAACAGTACCCAGCACACTGTTTGTGACACAATGCACAACCTCGCCACAGGGGTATATATCACGCCAATGCACGAACAGAGATGTCATCCATTGCAATGAATGTAAAGTACAGTTACAGTAGTACCATTCAACCACCTTAGTCGTTGATGCCATAGTCCTGCCTAACATATGTGCACAGTTGTTACTATAGTTGGCATACTGCTGTAACAGAGTATATATGTTGCTAGATAAACACGTATACCCTGTAACATACATATGATTGCGGCCATGGTACAGGCATAATTACACACACATCAGACAAACATACAACACACCACTGTATGCCAACACAGATGAAGTTTACCTGTGTACCATACAGAACTGTGTGCCACTACTTACAAACCTTTATGCCTGAGTTATGTCCTCTGTGGAGACTACAGGAAACACACAAGACAGTGTTTCCAAGCAATGTGAACACACACCATACTGTGCTGTTTAGGCCTACAGCTTCAGGTAGTACTACAGTTCATATAGGAGTTGGATTCACCAGCAGTACCACTCAGTAAGCATACATGTATTGCTTTAGCCTGCAATGAGGCACCACAGTCATCAGCAAGGAACTACATCACATTGTATGCCATACTACTATGTCTGCCTAACAGTACAATACACATCCTTTCCTGGCCTCACAGCTAGGATAGACACTACCATGTCAGATACAACTTCACACTAACCTATCACATATTTACAGACCTTGCACACATTCAGCGTTACACTTATTCAACCTCACATAGCAAGTATTGCATTGAGTACATGTGTGAGTGCATAGTGTCATAGGTAGGTAATATGCTATTGGCTCTAGGGCCTACAGCAGCCTAGCCATATTCTACCCTGGCCTTTGACACACACGTACTTTGATTTCCCTTGCCCCTGTCAACCAGAACCACAGAGGGGATTCCTGGGGTGTATTACCAATCTCCCAAACAATCATCAGGAGTATTTATAACAACTGCTAATGAGGAGCCTTGTTTGCTATTGCTAGGTGGTCTATTCCAGTGTATCGCATATCTCTGAGATAGGAACCTATCCCTCCAGCATGTGCTGTTTAATGAGCTGACGAGGTTTAGAGCCCTAGACCGTGTATCCTGGAGGGATTGTGATATGTTGCCATGGTGGTTGTCACCCAGCTATGGATCTGACATACCTCTGTATGTCTGGCAGAGGTCACCTCTGTGTGGCCGGCATGCAATACAGTCTAGATGTGGTTTTGTGAGGCAGTCTGCATAGGGCATCTGTTTGCGGCCAGTAGTACCCTTTGTGAGGTATGTCTGTGGCCTTTCCACCTGCTGTAGTTGTCATGTGAGGTACATACCACACAGGGCATTGTGATGAGTAGAGGGGAACACTGACCTATATTTCCCTAGATGACACACCTGTTGTCATGACACATACCACACAGACAGATTAAAGGTCTAGTGTGGCACTGTCTTTATCAAAGAGGAGGCTACTGTCCACCTGTGTCCCATGTTCCCTTATCACACCTTCAGTGTTAGGTAGATCTCTCCCTATGTGGTAGTTAATGGGTACATTGTTTTGGAAAGGTGGAATGGCAGTGCAGTATAGACACTTGTCTACAGTCCATGCCTTGGTCACCACACACCTGTTGCAGTACATATGACCCCATGTCTCTCTCTCTCTCTCTCTATATATGTGTATGTATATATATATATATATATATATATATATATATATATATATATATATATATATATATATATGTAAACACAAACCCAACGAAATTCCGGAAGGACCACAAGAGCAGCTAAAATAGCGTGAAAAAATGAGTTCTTCACTTCAAAGTTAATAAAACAGGTTTAATAAGAAGGTTGTGAGCGCCGCAGAGTACACCTCTGCTTCATCAGACATCAAATAAATTCAACAACAGGAACTATATACTTCATCAATTAATTAATTAGCCAATGAAAATGTTTAAAACATTTAAAATGACTACCACCTATTCCTAAAGTAATATACCCTCACAATACAAAACATTTCCCATCAAACACTTACACTTGTTGTATATAGAATACTTTCAAACTTAATAATATTAATATAACTAATACAAAATACTAACATTTATACTATTAAAATTTATACCTATATATGTATGTTTATATATAAAAATGGACACACTTCTTATAATAACATTATGTCCTCACTATATATTTATATACAAAATAAAATAAACTTGGGATAAACATGACGTCAGCTTAGTAATCTCCTACCTTTAAGTATTGGTTTTACACTAACATGGTCATTTAATCCATACCCCTATGTGAGCCTAATCTTAAAATCCACCTTGTTTCAGCTTGTTCGGTGAGATTAACAATATCTCCTAATCTAATGTTAGGGTACTGAATGTGTAGCACTTGAAAATAAAACTTATGATCTTAGCCTTCATTTAAAATATGTTTAGAAATAGCACTATAGTCATGACCCTTGCCACACAATAATAATGATCCCTGATTCTTTCTCTAAGGGTTCATTGCTTTTACCTATATAAAATTTAAAGCATTTGATGCAGTGGGCTACATATACTATATTCGGTGCGACATGTGCTATTATTCTTGATTTCCCAAAGTCGCTGGTATTGGGGTCCCTAAAAACCTTGACTCATCCACAAAACACATTGTGGACAGGACCCACATTTCTTAGTACCCCCTATTGGTGAATTAATATGTCTAGGTATGCTAGTAGTGTTCCGATAACATAACTGTTGTTGCAGATTTTTCATATTACTAAAACAAAGTTTGGTTTGCACCCACAACTGCTCTTGTCTGGTCATCAACCATTAAGATGTTCCAATTTTCATAAAATATTCTCTTAAAACCACTAACATTAGACCCAAAAGGAACAATAATACTCACATTTTGATGAGACTCAGTATTATCAACTTCTTTAATTTGTACATTATTACTAGAGAAATATGGTTTGGCTCTAGTATTACGCTAACACTTCTGATATTTGGGTATCTATCAGAATTTCATTATAAAAATATAATTTTAAATTTGCCAATTCCTCATTTAATAATGATTGATCACTACATAACCTACATATTCTAAAAACCTGTCCCTTAACTATGTTAGCAAATGTTGATGGTTTGTGCATACTAGTAGCATGAAGGAAAGAAGCTCTATAGCACTCCTTCCGACTGACTGTTGTATTATAACCTCCATCAGACCTTAGAATCAATACATCTAAAAACTTCATTCTGTCCCTTGAATATTCTAATGTGAATTTAAGGAATGGACTACTATTATTTATTTGCTCATGGAATGTTTTCAAAGATGATTCATGGCCATGCCATAGAAAAAACAAATCATCTACAAAACGCTTATAACATAGAACTTGCTTGCACTTAACAATTTCTTCCTGTTCCTACGCTACCATGACTAAATTAGCGTAGGCATTAGCACAACTCGTGCCCATCGCAATCCCACTCTTCTGAATATAAAAGTTGTTATCAAACAGAAAGACATTATTTTCTAGTACTAATTCAAGTAAAGTACAAATAAAATCTACTCGATGGGCATCCATCCATTCACATTTTGATAATAGCTCTCTAACCATCCTTATTCCATCAATATTCGGAATGCACGTAAACAGTGATTCAACGTCCATAGTGGTCAAGATATAGTCATTTGACATATCTACGTCATTAAGAAACTCATATAAACTGGACAAAAAATGTCTTGTATCAGTCAATATATAATCATATTGTTTGAGAACACGTTTCAATTCTGAATCCAAAAATATTGAGATAGGTTCAGTGGACCACCCAGCTCCAGACACAATAGGTCTGAATGCTGGGTGGTATGCATCCTTATGAATTTTTGGTGAACCATAGAGTTTAGGTATAAAAGGGTGTTCCACTCTGAAAAATTCTGATAATTCATCAGTCAGCAAACCATGAAGTTTACAGTCAAGTAAAGTATCATTAATTTTATTAATGATAGAACAAACTTGGTTAAATGTTATTCTAGTATACGCTTCACTTGACAGCATCCCTTCCATGCTCTTTAAATAAAATGAAGTATCCATGATTACTGTAGGGCCACCCTTGTCAGCAGGTCTTATTACTATCTCTTTATTTTGTTTAAGTTTTCTAAAGCTTGTCTCTCAGAACGGTCAAATTATCTGTCAGTTTGTGATCTTTTTCTCAAGTCCGGCATATATAGATCTTTCTATTGCTTTAACAAACAGTTCAACGTTGGAAGGTGAATGTGGTACAAAGTCGCCTACGTTTGAACACACAGGCGTTAGCTGAATTCTCTTTGCCAAACAGTAATTTCAATGAGACATTCCTTGCAAATAACTTAGTTGCTAATAGAATCTCACCAACGTCCGTTCGATAGTGGGAACGAACTTCATACCTTTGTTTAATAAGTCAACTTCACTATCATTCAACATAACTTGAGATATTCCACACTAAGTTGTGTGGTTCCATAACGTTAAAGTACATACCTGCTGACCTGGGGCTGTTCTCTTTTTGAATGTTTCTGTTCCTCCACATCCAATTCCTTCCCTGTCGAATGGGAAGTGGTGCTAAAGGGAAGTTTTCAGCAACAGATTTCTCCAATGGAATTTTCCTTCTAACATCTGTCCCCAAGTTTACAGGTTTACCAATAACTGTACGTTGTTCCTTATTATTTAGCGTATCTGCAGGAGTAGTATATACTGAAGGAGGTCCTTCCGGGGACTGAAGGTGCATAATGGATGTACTGGCACCATTAGTATCCGATTCCTTATTGACCAAAGATTGTATTCCTATTTCATCGGATCTCACCGACGTTGGTTTACTTGGTGTTCATCTCTTTTCCACATCATTTGTAAGCGATTTACCATTCCTTCGTCTCGCCCTTCCCCTAGTCTCTGCTGTTTCATCTCGCGATACTTCACGTACTTCAGTAGGATTTTTTGGCCATACAAATACATTGTTATGTTTGAAATCTTGTAAATCTCTAATAAGTTTGCGTTTTTTAGTTTCAAGTAAATTATTTTCATATCTCTGCACACGATCTATTATATCATGCAGAAATAACTCTGTTTGCTCATAGCCAATGGCATCATTTAATTCAGTTTGTTGTTCAATAATCATGTCAATTCTTCTGGTTGAAAATAGTCAAGTAATAACTGCATATACGCCTGGCTGGCTCCTATATTTATTTGCTGCCACTTTACTAGGAGTTCTGGATACAAGCTTCGTGAAGTAGGCATATTTAGGATCCTTAGACCCCCGGTATCACCTTATATTGTAAGCTGGCCTCAAGGTGATACCTCTGACATGCCAAACGCTTGTATTTATATATATTATTTTCAATATCTTTCTTTAAAGTTCTTATAGTTCTTTCATTAGTGTCCTCCATAGTTGCCGTAGGTAGCGACTCATTCATATTGACTTCGCAACAACGGTTCAAATCCATAGCAAGAAAGTTCCTCATTCTATTATGTGAATCAGCATCCTCCAATAAATTCACCACTTGCCTTGTGTCTTCCATGCCTCTTCTCCCGATAGATGTATATAACCAAACACACCACAACGATAATTTATGTACACAAAAACCCCAAAAAAGGACGGGAGGACCACAAGAGCAAAAAAAATAAAATAATCTCACTTCTTTCTTCACTTCAAAGTTAATAAAATATTAGAAAAGGAAAAGGTTGTGGCGTGCACCCTGCTTGCACCTTCATCAGACATCAAATAAATTCAACAACAGGAACTATATACTTCATCAATTAATTAATTAGCCAATGAAAATGTTTAAAACATTTAAAATGACTACCACACCTATTCCTAAAGTAATATACCCTCACAATACAAAACATTTCCCATCAAACACTTACACTTGTTGTATATAGAATACTTTCAAACTTAATAATATTAATATAACTAATACAAAATACTAACATTTATACTATTAAAAATTTATACCTATATATATGTATGTTTATATATAAAAAATGGACACACTTCTTATAATAACATTATGTCCTCACTATATATTTATATACAAAATAAAAATAAACATGGGATAAACATGTCCTACCTTTAAGTATTGGTTTTACACTAACATGGTCATTTAATCCAATATAGTATATAGTATATGTAGCCCACTGCATCAAATGCTTTAAATTTTATATAGGTAAAAGCAATCGAACCCTTAGAGAAAGAATCAGGGATCATTATTATTGTGTGGCAAGGGGTCGTGACTATAGTGCTATTTCTAAACATATTTTAAATGAAGGCGAAGATCATAAGTTTTATTTTCAAGTGCTACACATTCAGTACCCTAACATTAGATTAGGAGATATTGTTAATCTCACCGAACAAGCTGAAACAAGGTGGATTTTAAGATTAGGCTCACATAGGGGTTTGGGGTAAAAGGACCAGGTTAGGGTAAAACCAATACTAAAAGGTAGGATTATCCCAAGTTTATTTTTATTTTGTATATAAATATATAGTGAGGACATAATGTTATTATAAGAAGTGTGTCCATTTTTTATATATAAACATACATATATATAGGTATAAATTTTTAATAGTATAAATGTTAGTATTTTGTATTAGTTATATTAATATTATTAAGTTTGAAAGTATTCTATATACAACAAGTGTAAGTGTTTGATGGGAAATGTTTTGTATTGTGAGGGTATATTACTTTAGGAATAGGTGTGGTAGTCATTTTAAATGTTTTAAACATTTTCATTGGCTAATTAATTAATTGATGAAGTATAGTTCCTGTTGTTGAATTTATTTGATGTCTGATGAAGCAGAGGTGCACTTCAAGTAAAGCGCCCCTTCTTATTAAACCTGTTTTTATTAACTTTGAAGTGAAGAAGTGATTTTTTATCATGCTATTTTTAGCTGCTCTCTGGTCCTTCCGAATTTTCTTTGTTTTGTATTATAATGTTTATGTGTTGTGTGGTTTATATATATATATATATATATATATATATATATACATCTTCTTTCGGCTGTTCCCATTAGGGGTCGCCACAGCAGATCACCTGTTTCCATTTCTTCCTGTCCTCTGTATCTTGCTCTGTCACACCAACCACCTGCATGTCCTCTCTCACCACATCCATAAACCTTATCTTAGGCCTTCCTCTTTTCCTGTTACCTGGTAGCTTCATCCTTAGCATCTTTTTCCCAATATACTCAGCATCCCTCCTCAGCACATGTCCAAACCAACGTAATTGTGCCTTTCTGGCTTTGTCTCCAAACCTTCCAACCTGGGCTGACCCTCTAATATACTTATTCCTAATCCTGTCCACCCTCGTCACACCCAGTGCAAATCTTAACATCTTTAATTCTGCCACATTCAGCTCAAACTCCTGCCTTTTTGTCAATGCCACTGTCTCCAACCCATATAACATAGCTGGTCTCATTACCTTCTTGAAGACTTTCTCTTTCACTCTTACAGGTACGCGTCTGTCACAAATCACTCCTGACACTCTTCTCCAGCCACTCCATCCTGCCTGCACTCTCTTCTTCACCTCTCTTCCACACTCACCGTTACTCTGAACTATTGACCCCAAGTATTTAAACTCATCCACCTTCACCACCTCTACTCCTTGCATCCTTACCATTCCTCTATCCTCCCTCTCATTCACACACATATATTCTGTCTTAGTCCTGCTGACCTTCATTCCTCTTCTCTCTAGAGCATATCTCCATCTCTCCAGGGTCTCCTCCACCTGTTCCCTACTCTCACTACAGATCACAATGTCATCTGCAAACATCATAGTCCACGGGGACTCCTGTCTGATCTCGTCTGTCAACCTGTCCATCACCATTGCAAATAAGAAATGGCTCAGAGCTGATCCTTGATTTAACCCCACCTCCACCTTAAACGCATCTGTCTCTCCCACTGCAGACCTCACCACTGTCACACTACCCTCGTACATATCCTGTACCACTCTTACATACTTTTCTGACACTCCTGACTTCCTCATACAATACCACAACTCCTCTCTAGACACCCTGTCATATGCTTTAAGTCTACTAAAACACAATGCAACTCCTTCTGACATTTTCTGTACTTCTCCATCAACACTCTCAGAGCAAAGATCACATCTGTAGTGCTCTTTCCTGGCATGAAACCATACTTCTGATCACTAATCATCACGTCCCTTCTTAATCTTGCTTCCACTACTCTTTCACATAACTTCATGCTGTGACTGATCAATTTAATCCCCCTGTAGTTACTACAGGTCTGTACATCACCCTGATTCTTAAAAATCGGTACCAAAACACATTTCTCCATTCCCCAGGCATCCTCTCACTTTCCAAGATTTCATTAAACAATCTGGTTAAAAACTCCACTGCCATTTCACCTAAACACCTCCATGCTTCCACAGGTATGTCATGTGGGCCAACAGCCTTTCCATTCTTCATTGTCTTCATAGCTATCCTTACTTCCTCCTTGCTAATCCATTGTACTTCATGATTCACTATCCCTACATCATCCAACCTTCTCTCCCTCTCATTCTCTTCATTCATCAACCTCTCAAAGTACTCTTTCCATCTCCTCAACACACTCTCCTCGCTTGTGAGTATGTTTCCCTCATTATCCTTTATCACCTTTACCTGCTGCACATCTTTCCTAGCTCGGTCCTTCTGTCTAGCCAATCGGTACTGGTCCTTTTCTCCCTCCTTAGTGTTCAACCTTTCATACAACTCTACATATGCCTTTTCCTTAGCCTTCACCACCTCTCTCTTTGCCATGCACCTCATCTCCTCATACTCCTGTCTACATTCTTCATCTTTCTGACAATCCCACTACATACATGTACACATCAATTGCTGTACACATAGATGTGCATATAGGCACATGTACAGTCCACCTTTCATGGTGGGGATATCACTTATGCGACAGTTGTGGGATGTACAGTTATGTGATCATATTGCACAGTGTTGTGCAGAATGCATTTTGGTGTCCTCAGCCCATGTAGCTTAAGCAGGCCTCACTGGCTGTAACACAGCAGATCTGACAAATCAGTCCCACAGTGTTTAACCACCAGATGACATATATCAGCACTGCATGCTGTTTTCTATGCCACACACTACGACCTACATAGATATAAGCACATAGCAACCGTCAATGACAGATATCTGTCCACCCTTCACTGACAGTTGCAGTATGTCCCTTGCCCTAAGCACATGTGCAGATACAAATAGATACATACTGCTGCCACACATGGATGATTTGCAGTGTGTAGAGTACTCTTCAGGAACATCCACTACATGCAAGCACATACATATGAGTTACATACATTACCTTTGTATTTCCCTGCTCTGTCTGTTGTTACAGTTTTGTTGCTTTTTTTTTTGATTGTTTGTTTTGGGTTTTCTCCCTCTGTTTCTGTTTCTGTCTCTGTTTCTGTCTCTGTTGTCTGTGTCTCTGTCTGTGTCTCTTTCTCTCTGTTGCTATTGCTCTCTATCTCCCTGTACCTGCAATGATATTATTGCATGTGTGGACAGCAGGTACAGCCTGCGTTTCTAGGTATCTGCACATGTGCATGTGACAGCCTCTACACCAATTGCTGCCTACCATTCAGTAATTGCATTCAGCCTGCTGTGTGGTGATTGCAGTACTCACTGTGATTGCAGCCCACTGCTATAAAATGCAAGGTTAGGTAGGCGTAGCCCTTTCAGCGTTCCAAGGTGGGGCCCATGCTTGTTTGCTCTGGACACAGTTGTGTCAGTCAGAAGGTTGGTATATGTCTCTTATCTGAAGCTAGGGTTGTAGCCAGTGATATGCATGTTGTACTCAAACCTGAATGTTGCTGCTTCCAGTACACACTTCTCAGTGTAGACATGTACTCACCCCTCCAAATGCTAACACAGGATACATGGGAGAATGTACTTTCTTTCTGAATTAGACAATTAACTGCCATACAAATGTGGTTATTGCACTGTATTCCTGTGGCACATGCAGTGTTTGTGAACTGCTATACTGTAATTATTATGTTACTCACTTCTGAACAGTTTGTGGTTTGTTTGTGTTGACATTAGCACAGACTGCTCAAGACAACTGGGCATATTTCAGTACTGAGTATGCCTACCTATACCCTTGTTTTTGCCTGAATACACAGGTGTGTTGTATCTTTGGGTAGGGGTGCAGAACTGCAGAGAGCATTTTTTATTCTCATGTGAGGTTTATCTTGCTGAACATACAGGGTTGCTGTGTACCTGTTAGTCTATCAAGGCAAGTAATCTGTCTGCGTAGCTCCCACCTGTGGACATATCCAGATGGTAGCTAGAGGTTAGCCTATTATACTTTGTCTGTGCACCACACCAGTCTTTTCAGCACTGGTACATTGGCATTGTCACAGTTGGTTGCTAGCAGTACATGGCTACATCCTGTGATATTCCTGCATTGTACTCCTACATAAGGGCATGCTTGTGGAACTCCTTCCAAAGCTATTTGCAGAGTGTGTTACAGCAGTAATGCTGATATGCCTGTGTGTTTCTGCCTCTGCTAGGCCTCAGATACTCTCAGATATATATTTGAACGGCCTCAGTGAAAGGTACATATAAGTTTGATACACCTGCAATATATTACAGACATATTGCAGATGAGACTTTCTTGGAAATCAGAGCATATGTATAACTACACCTTTTCTGACATGCAAGCAATGCCTACTCTCACCTATTGACATTATTCATTACGTGTGATTCCACACTACTCTGCCTAAAGTTAGTACTTTTCAGAGTGATTCAGTGGGGCACAGCTAATATTTGTTTGCAAATCAGGGACATCCTTGTAAAGCAGTCACAGTTGGGGAGTCTGGCCTCTGCCCTATTCAACGTTGCCAGTGTTTATCCTGGTCTGATACTGTGTGGTGTTTGTAAGGTGCTACTGTAACATTATTCCCTGCTAGGATGGCTGGTTCTCTTTTCACAGTCATGTCATGCAATTCCACAACAACTGCTGGTAAAGACCCACAGAACAGGATTTGTGTTATGCCATTCCTAATTTCCATTTACATTCCCTCATTGTAATGCATGATATATTTATTTCAGCACCAAGTTATTTGTATATGTGTTGTGGCTTAGTGGTAATTCATGCATTCAATGGTCTGGGGTTCGAGACTGGCAGAGATTTTTTGTTTTGCTGCTGAGCAGAACAAGGGCCCTGACATAGAGTGACTAAGGCACTTTTAAGCAGTTGTAATTGGGTTTGCGTGGGTTTGCATGACGCTTAGCGATGCTTAGCTAAGCGCAGACATGCGCACATTCACTTAAACCCACTTACTACCACTTAAAAGTGCTTATTCCCGCTAACCCCCCTGCTAATTTATTTTAAAGAAAAGAAAATGGGGAGATAGGAAAGTGGTGAAAAAGGGGGCACAAAGAGGGACAGACAGTAGGTAAACAAGCTTGGGATGTGCAGGATGGGTGTAGGGAAGGTCCATAGCTGCCCATTTGTTTACCAGCAACAGCTGTGCATATGCAATAAATTTGGAGTGAAATTTGAAACCTTCCACCCCTGGGATAGGGGTGAGGACAACAAAGTATGTTGTACTGCCAATTATAATTATCAGTTTACATGTCCAGTGGACATGTGCACGAAATGGGCAGCTATGTATGGGGCGTAATTTTTTTGTGGGTACAGATTGCCCTTTTTTTTTTCTTTTTTTTCAGGTGAGAGTGGAAAGTGAGGTAGAGGAAATAGGTATGTTCGGGGAGGTAGGTTGGGGAGGTAAACAGAGAAGACAGACAAGACGCATACAGGGGCAGTGTATGACACATGGGGTGGGTGAACACAATTAACGGGGACGGATGTTTGGAAATCGCAAGCCCATGAGCCCACAGATGGTAACAGTGGAACTGAGATCCCCACCCATGGGCAGTCACCACTGCACCTTTACAGCCCCGAGGGTGGCTGCGCTGGGGGCTGCGTAGGATATGCAGGCTCACCCGTGAGACATGCCACTCTCGCCTTGAGCTGGTGTAGGGGATCAGCGACTGAAAGCTGGATCTCCCTTCGCACCACAGCCCAGACCCTTTGAAGGGTGACAGGTGGCCCTTCTCTGCCCACGCTTGCATGGGGGGGTGAGCCCCATCTCCTGCAGTGCTTCCACCCAAAGGTGGCACAGGACAAATGGAGGAGAGGAGCCCAGGCTGGGCACCGGACCTGCTGGTGCCAGGTGCACTTGCCAGCTGAGGAGGGACAGGTGGGTCCACTGGGATCGGCCTTCCCATACGTTTTGTGATTAGGTGTGTTTAATTACAACATAAACAACAGCATACCAGATTAGTTGTAACAGCATGCAGTAATATTCCCATTAACCCAACACACCAAGGTTCCAACAGTTGAAAAGCAAGCATAACACATGCATATACTGAACGACAGTGGATATTCCAACAGCATGCAGGGATGTTTGGTAGCAACAGACCACCATGATTGTGGTATTTGAACAGTGCACATGCATCAACATGAATGCAAATATTTATAGAACAATAGGACATATGTCCCAACAAATATTTAAGATTACACGTACCCATTGAGGTGTGGAATTGCATGGTTTATGCACATGCAGTAGGGTGTAGAAGAAAACCTCAATTAACATCTTATAATTACTTTTAGTCTACATTACATTCCTAGTGACTGCAAGTGTATATCCCCTACATGTATTATTACACTTGCCACCATGCATTAGGTTGTGTAATGGGTTTGGCTAGTTCAATATATACCTGATCTATATCTGACATACTAACTGTCCAAGATGCAGATGTTACTGCTACATATTTCTTGATTGCATTTATATTTCTTTATCTACATATCTGGATGTTTTCACATGCCATTTTCACTTTAATTTGTACAGAACCCTGCATTTCTTGAAGCACACTCACATCTGGGGATCAAATTAATATGCTACTCATGTGCCAGATTTACTTATGCATGCCAGCCAGTAACTGACTGTTGAGGACTGTATATATGCTTCATAGCTACTAGCACTTCCATCACCCACTTTGGATGGGACTGCACAACTCTGGGTTGCCAGCACTTTTTAAAACAGTACTATTTGTATAATGTAAGGGTACAACAACATTTCAAACTAAGTGACACAGACACACTCTGGGTTTTAGACATTTATTAATGACATTACACACTTTTCCACAGGCTCACTCCTTTATTTGTTATAACAGTGCATATGGAAGACATATTCAAGACATATTATACCTTTATTAATAGGTTAGAACACTCTCTTTTTCAGGCTCACTCACTTATTTTATATGACAGTACCTGCAGAGATATTATTCCGGACATAGTTTACTTTTCTTAATGGGTTACACATTGCACTGGGTAAAGCGCTATTAAACTATGGGCACCTCTATTGCACTGGGTAAATCGCTATTAAACTATGGGCATCTCTATTGTGCTGGGTAAAACACTATTAAACTATGGGCACCTCTACTGCGCTGGGTAAAGTGCTATTAAACTATGGGCAACTGTATTGCGCTGTGTAAAGCGCTCTTAAACTTTGGGCAACTCTATTGCGCTGCGTAAAGTGCTGCTTAACTGCTGGCAATTATATATATGGATCCTTTAAAAATATATATTTTGTTCACTGATACATTGGCCATTTCACTGCTTTTTACTAATATTTTTAATAACATATGTCAGGTATTATTTCATATACTGATTTAAAACATAAATAAGAAGGGGAGTGGTAGGACTTTAACCATGAATGCCTCCTTTTTGTGTGAACGCTCTACCATTACGCTATTGCTATTTGGTGTGATTTGCATAAACATTCTTTCTTATGCGCTTTCATGTTGGAATTGCTAACTACAGCTAAGCAATGGGCACACCTGCGCACACACGTGCAAATACGGGTAAGCCCTAAGCATGTTTGTGTCACACACCTACCAGCACAGGGTATTAAAACCCTGATGACAATGTTGTGCTATCACAGTTCTATGCAGTTATTGGATGCACCACATGGGTTGCCTGTTGTGGAGTCCTCAGAACATATATGTAATGGTGAGTGACATCTGCAACAGGGATACGGTAGCTATACAGTAGGTGATGTACACGTGCCTGTCTGCATGAACATGTGCCAGCATCAATACAGCCACACTCACACAGGGACGCACACACATTGACACACTTGGTAGGGGCCAGGAGTACAACTCATCAGTAGTGAGATTGCCACAACACATCACTGTGCAGGTATCACATGCACCACACAGGTCATATGGGGGTTGTATGGACAAAGGGTATGAGGAGGTGTCTGACATCAGACAGCATGCTTCAGTATGACAATGGGGGTTGTAGTGAGTGTGGATATGAACATACGCACCATGCAACACACAGGGTGCCAGTACTGACATGCATGGGTGCACGTTTGCACTGGTGTGTGGTGGTCGACTGTGCAAGACAGCTACACAAGGCTAGGCAATGGGTATACCTTGGCATCAGGCCACACGGCAATAGTTTGCATTGTGGCTCAGGGCTGTAGTTTCTGCATTTGCCCACACAGGTGGGTATTGTATCCCCCCATCCAGTCAACTGGGTGACTATTGTGTGTGGCCAGTGCCATTGCCATGTATGTGTTCCTTAGCCCATGACATGGGCAGTGTCTTGGATGTGCACACCTCCCACATGCATTTATGGTGACATGTGGAACAGTACCCGGGGTGTGGGGCCCATGTTGTGAACACAGATTATCATCAGATGTGCCAGTCTTGCCCACCTGTGGTAGGTACTGGTAATGGGCAGCAGGTTCACCCTGCACCTACTTTGATAGCATGCTAATTGCAGGTGCCTCTTGGCGAATATGGTGGAGGTGCACTGTCTGCATGTACGTGTATATTGGACAGGGTGCCATACTCTCTGTAGCCCACTGCTGTCACTCCATAGTTAATATCAGTGGCCAATATGCAGTGTACTACCCACATATTAGCTGTTGCCTAAGCATGTGTTTGTGATATATGACACACACACACACACACACACACACACACACACACACACACACACACACACACACACACACACACACACCTGTCATGTCTGGGAGTAGAACCCCTAACCAACTAGTTTATTACACTACAGCACTATGCAGTTATAGTATGCGCCACAGAGATTACTAGACTACTCCTTCCCCAAAGGTGTATTTCACACTGAATGACATCAGTAGGATTGCCAAAGTAGGTCATTTGACATGTACCGCATGTGACTAGCCTAAAATGCATTGCTCCCTACACAGACAGTGACACACACACACAAAACATCCGGAACCAAAATGTGTGGGTATAGAACACTAACAGAGGTCTACATCACACTACATGATAGAGCTGTTATAGGATGCAACATGGAGATTACTGGTAAACACCTTTCCCAAAGGTGTATTTCACAATGAATGACATCAGCAGGATTGCCAAAGTAGGCCATTTGAAATGTACTGCATGCGACTAGCCTAAAATGCATTGCTCCCTACACAGACATTGTAATACACACAAAACATCCACAACCACCATGGGTGAGGATGGAACCCTAACACAGTTCTAAATCACACTACAGTAGTACACAGTTATGGCACACACTACAGAGATTACTGGGCTACAACCTTCCCAGAGGTGTATTTCTAGGTGGATGATATCAGCAGCCTTGCCAAAGTTGAGTATATAACTTGAGGGCAGTGTGAGTACCCTAAAAAGTATTGATCTCTACACAGACAGACAGACACACACTTGCCATGTCTGGGATTAGAACGGCTACTTAGCTACTTTATCACACAAACAGCAATACACAGTTACAGGACACACTATGGAGATTATTGGGCTGCAGCCTTCTCAGAGGTGTATTTATAGTTGGGTGACATCAGCAGCCTTGCCAAAGTTGAGTATATGACTTGTAGACAGTGCGAGTACCCTAAAAAACATTGTTCTCAACAAAAGACAGAGTCAGACAGACACACACACTTGCCATGTCTGGGATTAGAACAGCTACCTAACTACTTTTATTACATGACAGCAGTACGTGCTATACAGATTACTGGGCTACAATTTTCCCAGAGGTGTCTTTCTAGGTGGATGACATCAGCAGCCTTGTCAAAGTTGACTATATGACTTGTAGGCAGTGCGAGTACCCTAAAAAGCATTGCTCACTACACAGACAAACAAACACACACTTACCATGTCTAGGATTAGAACAGCTACCTAATGACTTTATCACACAGCAACAGTACACAGCTACAGGACACGCTATAGAGATTACTAGGCTGAAACTTTCCCAGATGTGTATTTCTAAGTGGATGACATCAGCAGCCTTGCCAAAGCTGAGTATATAACTTGTAGGCAGTGTGAGTACCCTAAAAAGCATTGCTCTCTGCACAGACAGACACACACTTGCCATGTCTGGGATTAGAACAGCTACTTAACTACTCTATCACACAACAGCAGTACGCAGTTACAGGACATGCTATAGAGATTACTGGGCTACAATCTTCCCAGAGGTGTATTTCTAGGTGGATGACATCAGCAGCCTTGCCAAGGTTGAGCATTTGAATTGTTTGGAGTGTGACTACACTAAAACAGATTGTTCTCTGCACAGTCAGACAGACATGCACACAAACACTTTCCAAGTCTAGGATTCAAACTCCTACCTAACTAGCTTATCACACTACAGCAGTACACAGTTATGAGATGCGCTAGGGAGATTCCCAGGCTACAATTTTCCCAAAGGTATATTTCACATTGGATGACCTCAGCAGGCTTGTCATAGTAGGACTATGGGGAGGGCAGTGTGTGTGCATGGGCCATAACCCATTCATCTAGGTGTTGACACTCCACATGTGGGCACACACAGGGTCATATTTCACAGGTATGTGTATACAGCTGTTAGATGACTACTTCCTTGTGCAGTCATGTTGCACAACTGGCACGTGCACCACATAGTCTGTAATGCTGACAGATACTGGTGGCTAGTATCTGCAGTGAGTGACATCTGCACCTCATGTGCTTTGGGCCCTTTGGCTGTGTGCTGGGTGGGACAGGCCTGGATGGCACCTTGACACGGTCACCCTCTTCCGCACATCTATGCCCATCTACCTTTGGCTTATTATAGTGTGTTGTCCTTACATATATGTCTGTATTCCTATCCACTGTGTGTGCAAGGCATGAGTGCTGCATAATGACAAGTGTCTGCACTAACAACTGCAACTGCCAGATATGTCTGGTCCACTGGTGTTTGCAGACATGGCCTCAAGTGTGTGAGCATGCCCAGTATGGCCATCTGTATTGCATGTGTGGATCAAGTCCAGGTAGTTTGTACTGCAGTGCTGACCTTTGTGTTGTACACCGACATGTAGCATGCTGTCTCTGCAGGATATCCATCGATCATTTGGCATTGATTGTTACTACATTTCTGCATAGTGGGGGGGGCACCTGACTGTTTCTACATTTTTACACAGGTTTGGGGGGGGCACACCTGACTGTTACTATATTTCTATGTAGAATGGGGAGGCACACCTGACTATTTCTACATTTCTACACAGGACTGGGGGGGCACACCTGACTGTTACTATATGTATATGTAGGATGGGGGGCATACCTGAGACTTGTACACATTTGCTAGGACTTTACTGGTATATCGGGTACTCCATTTTAGTCTGTAGTCTTACCTATCATGCTGGATAGAGGCATACCAGTGTACTACAGATCTTAGCTTATAATTGCCTACATATTAGTTTCTGACTTCCTAGCCTTCACAACTGTCATCCCACTGCCTGGCCTGCTGTAATCTGTCTGTGTAGGCCTGGGGGGGAGGTTACCCATAGGCCTCCTTCAGAGGCCATAGTACAGCATTTGTTTGTGTTTGTCTATAACTGTCCTGCTGGCTGTGACGGTTGTTGGGTATGTGACCCCCCCCCCCCGACTGGCAGGGTCTATATTAGAACATCAAAGTTTCAGAACTTCAAATGTTCTAATATCGACCCCTATTCAGCAAAAGCTGAAAATACCAAAGCAACAGAAAACCAAATTTTTTCCTAGGGAAAGAATTTGGTTGTCCATTTCTGTTGCTTCAGTATTTTCAGCGCTGTGGTGGAAAGTTACGGGTTGGGTTCAGGTAAGTGTGTGATTGAGTGCAGCTTAGGTTAGTTAGGGTTAGGGTGTGGGTTAGGTATGTGTGCGATTGTGTGGACATGAGGGTTAGGACAGGTTAAGTGAGTTAGGGTTAGGCCGCGGGTTAGGTATGTGTGTGATTGAGTGGATGTGAGAGTTAGGGCAGGTTAGGTGAATTAGGGTTAGGGCATGGGTCAGGTAAATGTGGGATTGTGTGGATGTGAGGGTTAGGGCGGGGTAGGTGAGTTAGGGTTAGGGCACAGGTGAGGTGAGTGTGCAGTAGTGATGGACCTTATTGTTGGGGTTTGCGTTAAGGTAAGTGGATAGTTAGTGGTGTGTGTATACTTTATTCTAGGGTTAGGTGTAAGATTTTAGGTGTATGTGTGCAGATTGCTGTTTGTTTGGTGTGCTTGTGTTGTGTGTTTGTGTTTTGGAACAGCGGATTTTTTTCCCTAGGAAAAAATTTGCTGTTCTGTATGTTCATTGTTTTCAGCTTTTGCTGAATAGGGGTCGATATTAGAACATTCGAAGTTTTGAAACTTCGATGCTCCAATATAGATCCAACTGGCATGTGTGAGTCACTTACCTTGGGGATGTTCCAGTATTGAGGGTGGTGCTGCAGGTTGCCTATGTCAGATGCACATAGTACACTCACTACACATGGTTAGGCACACGTAGTGTAATGTTTGGCATCCCTTTTACTGTATGTGAGAGTCAGAGAGAGGTGTTATTCTCTGGGTCCCTCCCGTGTCAATGTATATGCTATGTGTTGCCTCTTTGCCAAGGTCAGGGCATACTGGGCATGCCTCCTTCTGCCTACTGGGGCAGACTCAGGTTGATCCTCCTCTGAGTACTTTGTGCCTGTGCAGGCCTTGGCAATGGTGGGGGGCTGTGTGTCCCTGCCCCGTGCTGTTCCTGCTGCAGCTTTTTCCATAGGATTATATTGTGTAGCATGGCACACAGAAGGACAATTTGGGTACATGCAGCTGGTGAGTACTGCAAGGCTCCACCGGATGTGTCCAGGCACAGGAACCGTGACTTGAGCATCCCAAACACATGCTCTATTATGATTCTTGTTTGTGTGTGTGGCTCATTATGGAGTTCGTGTTCGGGTGTCTGTGCATTTCTGATGGGTGTCATCAGCCACTGCTCCAGTGCGTATCCAGCATCCCCCACTAGGTGACCATGTGGGAGGTCCCCATTGGCAAATCTCATGTACAGCTCCATCAAATGCCAGATGTGGGAATCGTGATAGCTTCCAGGGCAGCCAGTACACATGTTCATTATTATGCCCTGGGCATTGCACACGACCTGGCAGTTGATGGAAGAGAAGCCATTGTGGTTGATGTAGACCCTACCCCACTCGGATCTATATTATAACATTGAAGTCTTACAACTTCGAATGTTATAATACTGAACCCATTAGAGTGAATGCTGGAAATAGCAAAGCTGCAGAACACTGAATACTTTCTTAGGGAAAGTATTTGGTGGGCCATTTCTGCAGCTTTGCTATTTCCTTGACTGTGGAGCGAAGGTTACGGACCAGGTTAAGGTAAGTGTGCGAACAAAGGTGAGTGTGTGATAGGGATCGGGTAAGGTGAGTGTGCAATAGGAATCTTAGGGTTAGGGAGCAGATAAGGTGAGTGTGCGATAGGGACTTTAGAGTTAGGGAGCATGTAAAGGTGAGTGTGCGATAGTTAGGGATCTTAGGGTTAGGGTTGGGTTAAGGTAAGTGGATAGCTTGTGGTGTATGTATGGTTTAGTGTAGAGTTTTGTGAAGTGTATCTGTGTGGATTATTTATTTTGGTGTGCTTTTGTTGTGTGTATTTTTGTTGGAACAGCGATTTTTTTCACTGGGAAAAAATTTTCTATTCTGACTGTTTGGTTTTCTGGTGTTTCGCTCTAATGGGTACAATATTATAACATTTGAAGTTGTAAGACTTTGATGTTATAATATAGACCCACCCCGCTCACCAGGTGGTGCTTTGATGCGTATGTGCGTGCAGTGTATTGCACCCACTACCTCAGGGTATTCTGCTATTTGGTGGAAGAGACGTATATTGCTGGCCAACGCCTCACGGGTGTTGGGGAAATATACATTCTCACCGACATGTGCTGACATGGCATCCAGGAACTGGGGAAGTACCCTGGATGCTGATGCCTGTGAAATCCCCGTCATATCCCCAGTTGGCCTTTGGAAGATACCTGTAGCTAGTATTCCTAGGGCTACACATACCTTGGTATGCACTGGGATGGGTTCCCCTCTGTTAGTTCTGTGTGTCAGGCATGGACGGCACAGTTCAACAGTTTGCTGTAGGAAGTCCCTTTCCACCCTATAGTGCTCCAGTAATTCCAGTTCATGTACCCCTTGGTAGGTTTCCCTGGGTCTCTACACTCTTCTCCATCTTCTCACTGTGGGATGATCAGCAGTATTTACATCCTCACCATCCTCAGCCTCTTCCACAAGTTGTATGATAGCTATTGCAGCCCCTAACATTTTGCTGTTTTGAGTGTTAAAAGTTCCCCGATTATTTACATCAGTGGTGTATAGTGTGGGAAAAACCAGAGAGGTAGGTGTTTGTATAGTTTGTAGCAGTGTTCTGGGCTGGGCTGGTCTGCTGCCTGTGTAATTGGCTGGTTCTGATACATTTCACCTGCCAGTTAAGCTAGTACTCCTTGATTATCCTTCCTACTGCTGTTTTCCCTTCCCATTGCCTTCATGTTTATAGCCGGGGGTGCACCGCGCAGAGTGCTCAAATGTGCACACTGCTGCTATTTCCAGGTTTCACCTTTTTTTTCTTCCTGTAAATCCCAGTGCACGGCGCGCACACCTGCTTAGGCTTTGTAAAGATTGTTAGGCAGATTTAAACACACCCACTAGCTTAGCTGTGCTAAGCTAGGAGCAAACCCGAGCCATAGGGCTCCAATCTGCTTACAATATGCCTGATACACACCCCCATGACGTCACCTATGGCCTAGGCTTGCAACAAGCTATTCCTACTCTTACACTGCTGGGACCTGACTCACATGCTACGGAAAATTGGGATTCACTATCCTTTCCCTCATTTGCATTGGATTGCCTGCTAATGCATAGTTACATGTCTCACACTGAGCCTCCCCCATTAGCAACCACTACTCACTGGACAGGTTGTCCTCTGCCTGCCATTGACTTGCATGGCAGAATACTGAGTTTAGTTAGAATGCTTATTTTAGGGTTATTTTATTATTTTCTCCCCGATCCTGTTTGCGCGTTGCTGCCCTATGCTTAAACAGCCGTGATCGGCTAAAAAAAAATAAAACTTAATTTTTTAAATTTTTTGTATTGCTTGCAATGCCAATGGCCTTATACTTGGCCATTGGCATGCTTACTACATGATATGCAACCTTTATTTGGAGCTGTCATAGCACAGTTTTGGATTTTGCAGAAATGTACTCAGTTACTAACCGAATACATTTCTGCTGATTGCACTAGTCCTGCACGGATGGTCGCAAGCTTCCTGGATCGCAATATCACCTCATTTGCATGGATTTCTCCTGCAAGTGGGGTGATTTGCATACAAGGCCTTCATCCATGCAGGATTAGTGCAGGAGCTCTCGTGCATGCCTCTGCGGGCTGTTAACGTTTCGCATGGCAGACATTGCCTGCTTGAGCTCCTGCACCGTTCTTGCACTCCATGCAAGCATTTGAGAATCCAGGGGATTGTCTTCCCAATAGTGTCTTTTTTAGGCAATGCCTAACAATGTACAGCTGGCATAGCAAATCAAAACTAAGAAAATCTAAAGGTGTTACAACTCAATGCTAGGAGTCTAAACAAAATGCTTCACTCCCTAGAAGCTGTCTTCCACCTAGAGAATGCCAATGTCTGTGTGGTCACTGCAACATGGTTTAAAGCCATGGAGAGCACACCAACAGTGCAAGGTTATAATGCCTTCTACACATTTAGACCAGCTACTACATGGACGGGGACTAAAGGTGGAGGTGTCTCGATTTACCTGAAAAATAAATATACCTGAAGTTTGGTCAAACAGGACAATGCACTGGAGCTGTTCACTGTTCAAATCGCCATAGGCAAAATCCAATACCACTTCCTTGCAAGCTATAGGTTGCCCTCTATAACCCATGAAACCCATACCATATATTTAAACTTGTAAACGTTCACCATCCAACCCAATAACATGTTTGTGGGCAAATTTAAATGCTCCTCTATTAACTGGGAATCCTATACAACACCAAGTGTACAGGCAGAGAGATTCCTGGATTTTGTTAACATAATCTCCCTGGACCAGATTGTCAATACTCCAACCAGGGATACAACCATACTGGATCTGGTCCTCACTAATATTGGAGAGTGCTGCACAACCCCGTAATGTAATGTCATTCCTGGTAACGTCAGATCACAAAATGGTCTCCTTTGAAATAAAAATAAAACCTGGACCCCCAGCTAATCCTAGAATATTTAGGAGCTACTCTAAGACTAATGTCCTGCTATTAAGTGATAACCTGGAAAAATTTCAAGCCCCCATAAACCCTGAGAACACTGCTGCCTATGCAGAACTGTTCACAGAAACCCTGTACAAGCATGTTAATAGCTGCATAGAGGCAGTTGTACCCACCAAGAAGAAGTACAGAACTAACTCAAAAAACAAGCCACCCTGGTGGAAGCACAAAATCAATAGGCTGTATAACAGGAGGAAGAAAATCATGGCAAAAATTAGGAGGTGCAGCACCCAGCATGATAAAAGCACTCTCATCAAACTTAACAAACAATGTAGGAGATCAATAAAGTCTATCAAAGCTAAATTTGAGGTAAATTTGCCTCCCAGGCCAAAAATAACCACAAGACACTCTTTAGCTACTGTATGTCTGCTACTTCAAAGATAATACAGTGTGCAGAACTCATAAATGGAGACACCTATACTGAGGCAGAAGATATAGCAAACCTACTGGACAATAAATTCAGCTCCAAGTTTACCCCTCTCTCCCTCCCAACCTTCCCTCAGGAAATACCACCAAATTTAACTCCCCTGTTCTCACTAGGGAACAGGTCCTTCTCTGTAAGGCCAGGAATACTGCATCAATGGTCCCAGACAATATTCCAGGATGCCTTGGAAATAGCATGAAGCCTGACCTATCAGCCCATCTGGAATTGCTATTTAACTATAGCCTCCAAACAGGCTTTGTGCCTCATGAATGAAGAACAGCAATAGTCATCCTTCTGCACAAAAGTGGGCCATCTGTAGACCCTGGAAACTACAGACCCATAAGTCTCACTAGCTTTATATGCAAAGCCATGGAAAGAATTATCATGAAAATGATCAATAGTGACATAGTAAACCTTCAGACACTGGACCCAACCCAGTTTGGTTTCGTCAAGGGCAGTTCATGCCTACTCAGCCTGATGGACTTCTTTGAGAAGGTCACAAAAGCAATGGATGAGTGCTAAATGGTTCACACTGCCTACCCTGACCTGGGCAAGGCATTTAACACAATACCCACTTAGCCATGTTGGGTCTATATCAGAACATCAAAATTTTAAAACTTCGAATGTTCCAATATCGACCCATTTTGATCGAACGCTGAAAATAGCGAAGCTGCAGAACACCAAATTCTTTCCTAGGGAAAGAATTTGGTTGGCCTGTTCTGTGGCTTCACTATTTTCAGCACTGTGGTGGGGATTTATGGGTCGGGGTCAGGTAAGTGTGCGATTGTGTAGTTGTTAGGATTAGGGTGTGGGTTAGGTGAGTTGGGTTAGGCCACGGGTTAGGTGAATTAGGTTTAGGGGCAGGTTAAGTGAGTTAGGGTTAGGGCGCAGGTTAGGTGAGTGTGCAATAGTGACGGACCTTAGGGTTAGGGTTTGGGTTAAGGTAAGTGGATAGATAGTAGTGTATGTATAGTTTAGTGTAGGGCTAGTTGCAAGATTATAAGTGTATGTGTGTGTATTGATGTTTTTTAGGTGTGCTTGTGTTGTGTGTATGTGTTTCGGAATAGCAAATTTTTTCCCCAAGGAAAATATTTGCTGTTCTGAATGTTCGATATTATGTGGTTTAGATATTTTAGGTTCGATGAAATAGCGTTCATTATTTTCATCTTTTGATAATATGATATAAATGCGCCATGTTGACAAACTCAAGAGGTTAGGTACAAAAAATCCATATGTCACCAGTAGATAGCCAACTGGCTCACAGACAGGACCCAGGAAGTTAGAATTGGGGAGTCAACCTCTACAAAGAGACCAGTCACAAGTGAAGTCCCTCAGGGATCTCTCCTTGAACCGCTCCTTTTTGGCATTTATTTCTCTGAAGTCAAGGCCAATGTCAATGGTCTCTGGCTAACTAAATTTGCAGATGATTGCAAATTAGGAGCTGTCATTGAATCCCATACTGATACAAATGTTCTCCATGAAGGGATGACAGACAAACAACTGGTGTCAGAGCCAAGGACTAAAACTTAATGCCAAGAAATGCATAATAATATCCCTTGGGAAGTCATCCATCCCTGGTAGCTATCATATTGACAACACATCCCCTAGAGCTGACCCAGTAGTCAGGAATTTAAGGACACACATAGAGAGTAATATAGCCTTTGACCATCACGTGTACAGTAATAAGGAAATCATTCTGTGTTGCGTAATTTGTATAATTTGTAAACAAAGGTATGGCATTTAAGTCCAAGGAAGTCATTGTTCCACTGTATTCGGCATTCATCAGACCTATCATTGAGTACAATGCTCCATTTGGTATGTACCTAACTAGGCATATCCAAGAATTAGAACATCCACAGAAGTTCCTCAGTAAAATAATACAGGGCATAAGTAAAATGTCCTATGAAGACTGCCTCAAAGCCCTATCCCTCTATTCTGTCTCCTACAGGCTTTTGAAGGGAGATCTATGCCTGGCATACAGCACATTGTCAGACCCCACTCTGATGAATCTGCTGCATATCCACAAAACAAACAGCACCAGAATTATCCATTCTAAAGACTTAAACCTTGCCTGTGATATAAATAGGACCTGCTGGAGAGACAGGCATGTATCCCAGAGACTACCCATCTTTGGAACAGGTTCCCCATCCATGTGAAGCAGAGTTCCTTCCTAATCCAATTCAAGTGCAGCTTGGACAATTGGATGGGGAACAGGAAATTCATCCTTGGTTTGACACCTGTATCCTAATGGACACAGGTGACCTGTAAATAGTTCATCTCCCAGGCCCCTGCTTGTAAATGTTTCATCTCCCAAGTTCTTGCTTACACTTATCAAGGGTGAAATCCAACAAACTGGACCAGCACTAAGGTAAACCATGCTTGGAGATGCAAAAGTAGAACAACAGAACATAAACTCTAAGGAGCGGAAATGCAGAGTACTTGAAAAAAACAGAAATGTATTAAAAATCCATGGAATTTTAATAAATTTGTGTTTTTTTTTCAAGTACTCTGCGTTTCCACTCCTTGGAGTTTACATTCTGTTGTTACACTTATAAAGGGTATCAGAACTTGTCAGAGATTTGGGATGCATGGCTAGACTTAAAAATGCCCTTGTGATCGTTAGCCTAGTAAACACCTATGGACCTTTGAACTATAATAAACTAGAATAGCATGGGTTGTTGTCCAATGTAAACTGGAATAAATATGCTATTCACACAGTGCCAATAATAAAAGAAAGGTAAGTGATGCATTACACATATAGAAATTTCAGTGTTGCTTTAAATCTAGTGCTAATGACTGTACCCTATCTCCTGCTAATGCTTGAGGGCACTTTAACATTCTTTAAAGGGAAGGCAATTCCCAGTAACTGACATGGTATAGGAATACCTATGAAAATGGAAGAGTCTTCTAAGAAATTCATAGCAATTGAAACACATGTGGGGTTGTTCCAGTGTAAATTACAATTTTTGACATTTCATTTGCTTATGTCATTTACAATACACAGTTCACTAGATTCTGTAAGAAATTGTCAGAAAATAGTCACACTGACTGCATCTTGGTGAGTAGGAATAATACAGAAGACCACCTGGGAACACACAGAATCCTAATCATGTTAAGATAGTAATGGCTTCAAGCAAACATAGAACAATGCAGTTTTTTAAACAACATTTCATACTGTGCTGTGGGTGAACTCCTACTTTAAAGACCAGTACACTTTTGACATATGAATGGTTTGCATGTGTTAAATACACTACTACACAGAGAAGTTGATGGAGAGTTGGAAAAAATGGCTTCAAAGAAATAAAGAAAATTTTCCCAGTAGACAAAGTGCTTATCCCTTTGATCTATCTATGCCTGTTGTTTTGTTGTGTGAGGGATAGTCTTTTCTTTATTACAAAGGGTCCAGATTGGAAGAAAGAAACACACTATATTTGCTTCATGGTTCCTGATAAGGAAGAAAGTAAGCCAGACAAAAAAAGTCTTATTTTGCTCTATGGAGTAAAAAAATTCAAACATTATTTATTTGGGGTAAAAAAGTTTATGCCAGTTATGGACCAACAGTCACTTATGACCATATTCAACATGAAAAAGAGGTGTCTATGGTGACCGTCGGCAAGGTTACGTTTCCTAGGGAAATTTTCATGTTGGGGAAGAAATAAACAAAGGAATGCTGATGGCCTGTCACGGCTGCTGTATGCAAAGCCTGAGAAACCAAAAGGCATATTCCCAATGGATGCATATGATTTGCAATGAGTATGCTATACACACAAACCAGAAATGATCCATTTCTATGACAAGTATACAGATTAGATGAAAAAGGATAGCCTAGAGTTTTAAAAAAATGCTATACATAGTTCTAGCTGCAAGGATGCACAGCTATGCATTCACCACGGAAAATTCCAGAGTGCAGGGGACTGTACAACAGCTTTAAGAGAAGCACTTGAGGAGAGCAAATATTAAATCCCAAGCCCAATAATTTGTGTTGTTACATGGTCTTGATAAGGAAATTGAAAACAAAACTATTCAAAAACACAACTGGATATCAAATGGACAAAATGCACCACAAATGTTTTTCTACATCTTTGGTTATGTCCATCTACCATGGGACATTATATTCAAAGTGATTTAACAAGCTAATTCATGGACTCTTTGTTCATTAAAGTAGTTGATGCACACTCAGAGTGGCTGGAAGTAATCTGTATTAAGTAAACAATGTCTGATAAAATAATCTGTATTAGGGGAGGTGTGATGAAGAAATGTGTACAGCTGCTGCATCTGGAAATAGAGATTAAACTGCTCACTAACTTTCTGCTATTCTGCCATTTTGTGAGTTATTATAGTTGCAGTTTTACTTTGAATGCTTATGTCTAGCGTCATTATTAGCAACAAAGAAACAGATGAATGGGTAACCTTTGGTGCACAGTGTGACAAATGATGTCTTCAAGAAGTGGCTTGTCTACACAAATTGTTTGCTACAATTATCTATGTTTCATATTAGAGGAATTCAAAACATTTGCAAACTGAAATGACATTAAACACTTCACACTTGATCAGCACCAGACAGCCAAAAATGAGGAGGCGGAAAGATTTCTACAGGATTTCAAAAATGCTGTGAATGTTGTGATACCTGATTAGAAGCTCATGGAGTACAAATATGTTCTTTAGTACTTCTCACTATGCTGTCCACAAACCACAATTATTTCACCAACAGTTTTACTTTTGAAAAGAGATTTGCAGTCACAAATGGACTTAATGATATAATATGTGCAAGGATGAGAGTACAGCATGAAGATTCAACATATGAATGAGAAGACTTTGAGAAGTTCTGATTTAGGCTGGCAGGTTCTACCCAGACATTACAGAACTGGCCAATAGCAGCTTGTCCAGGTTGTTTTAAGGACTAGATCTCCAATGGATTCTGCTTCTGTGGGGCCTGGTACACAGAGATAATGTGTTGTCCTTTTGTGAAGCAATAGTAAATATGCAATCTTAAACCAGCTGCTAGACAACTAAGTTTTAAGAGCCACTTGAAGATCAAGATGATACCACATAAATTATAACTCTCTGCCACCCATCTCTCAGTGGAATTTAGTAATAAATTATGTTTGGGTCTGAGTAATACAGGGTTTGTGGTTTGTTCTTCAGTATGCAGCCTGAATAACCAGTCAAAGTAAACAGTGGATTAACCTGCATAACCACAACCCAAATATGATTTGCTGTCATTTTTTCAAGTTCATTTGGATTACTTTTTATTGTTAATGTACGAATACTTGTTCTCCCCCCCTTTCCTTTGCTGCTCACTTCTATTTTTTAAAATTATTCCACACTTGAGGTTTATGCAATGTACTTCTTTTATTGAAGCTGCAATGTGTTTCAAAATATTTTATTGCGTTTAGCACTATATGTTTATTACTTTCATGCTACATTCATTCATTCATTCAGCCATTGACTCATCCTCTGATGATCTGCTTAAACTAAATAAGGACTATGGAGAAACCAGAGCATCTCCTGACACTTATTTGGTGCAAGATGAAAACTAATCCTGGGTAGGACCTCAGTTTAGCTGAGGGCACATGCACAGGTTTGGTCTGGATGTTACTGTATGTAAATATCAACTAAGCGAAGATAAAAAATATGATAAAACGCATATATGGATGTGGTGAGAAAATTACAAATATATTATCCCAGCGCAGTTATATCAGTAGAGTCTGACCACTTTACCTGTAGTATACTAATGCATCTATATGCAACCCCTATGATTTTTGAACCACCCCACTTGAAATCATTTGAGTTGTTCAGGGCACTTCATTTGCAGGCTAAGCTTTAGCAGCAGTGAGCTCAAAGACTTATGGGAAACACACAGCAGTGGGGTATCATACACTTGCAAAATAAAAGAAGAAAAATAAGGACAAACACATACAACCATATTAGGACTTGAAGATATAACCTTCCTCACTTGCATTGTGCCAAGCAGTTTATTTACAGGTTGGACTACAGAAGCAGTAAGAGAAAAGGCTTCAAGGAAACACACAGCAGTTGGGAATAACACATTTGCAGAATAAAAGAATAAGGGAGTCAACAGTGTGCCATAGGCCTAGGTTTTGTGTCCTCTCCTATTTGGCATATATTTCTTAGATCTTCAGGCCAGCTTTCCTTACCTGTGGTCAGCTAAGTTTGCAGATGAATATAAACTAGGTGTTGTTATTCGATCTTCAACTGACTCAGAATTGCTCCAACATGAGTTAGGCCATGCTAACAACTGGAGCAATGACAATGGTCATAAAGTAAATGTTAAAAAATGTAGCATAGTTTATTTTGGTGAAGAAAACAGTTTCACTTACCATATAGGATACACATTCCCTCCCACTCAGGCACTATTGTCAGGAGTCTAGGCACTCTTGTTGATAATTTTTTAACATTTGACTATTATGTCTCTATAGTAGATCAGAAAACTTTTTATCTGGCCCATTTAATTTCCAAAGTCTTAATTTCCCCTTACTTGTATCTTATCAGACCCATTATTAATTATAATGCACCTTTTGGCATGTATTTATCTAAATATATCATACAGTTTGAGAGACCTCTGAGATTCATAACTAAAAAGAACAGCGACTCCAAAAATCTTAGTTATCATGAAGGGCTAATAGCCCTTTCTCTATACTCAGTCTCTTACAGACTCCTCCATGAAGATCTGTGTCTAGCTTTTTGTGCCATGAAGGATCCAATCCTATTTGACCCTTTCCTTTGCAGAACTAATGCTACCTCATATACTCAGTTAATAGAACTAAACCTTCATCAGCACATAAATAAGATACATTGGCATGATACAGTCATATCCCAAAGCATTTCTCACCTTTGGAACAAATTTCCTCTACATGTCAAGTTGGGCAGCACCCTTACCACCTTCAAGGTGAACCTAGATAATTGGAAGGGATCCTCAAATATTCTCCCAGTCTATCTTGTCTTGCCTTTGTTGTAGCTAGAGGGAAATTCTGAAAAGAGTTTTTTGGATAGGCCTGAAATGGTCTGCAGATGGATTGCCTAATAAGTACCTATGAACCTTTGAACAATGATTCCTTGGGAAACTAGAACTGTAGACTAATCTATCATCTACAGGCATAGTTGGCATTTAATAATATGCAAAGGGAAGTCATCAGATCCTGACAGCTGTAACCTATGTTGAATATGCCAACATTTGCACAATGATGCTCAGCTTATATTCGGGACAAGTGTCAGATGAGGCCAATACATGTAGTACATGATATATGGAAAATGGCAGCCTAATTCTTCACTATACAATGAACAGTGTCAGGGCTCGATAGCTACAGATGCATCCACTATCCTCATGGCTTGTTGCATCCAGTACAATCTCAAAAGTTAAATGATTTGGAAGCCCTTAGATGGGAATGTGTGAGGTGTGTTAACCTATTTTTTATCCAGAGTAAAGGGTAGAAATGTGTGGATAGGACAGAGATGAAAAGGGATAGAAAGCAGAGGGTAGAGCAGATGGTGATCAGCTAAGGAATGAGCAGGATGGAGTTGGGGAAGAAGGTGTATTTTTTGGGAGGTAGCAGATGCCCATATTTCATGCATAAACAGAAGGTAATTAGGAGAAAGAAGTAAAGGATGAAAGAAGAGGGTATGAGAGTTAGGTTACATATCAGGGGAAAACAGACAAGACTGACAGGATGTATGGAAAGATAATGAGGGAAGAGGATGCAATGGATAAGGATATATCCGACAAACAAAGGGAAAATAATGTTAAGTGTAGGACTGAAAACCAACAGGGTGGGCATGGACACAAATGGAGCGGAAAACCAGACTGAGAGATAGGATGGGGGGCATAGCTGCAGTCATTTCCAGCTGTGACTAAATAGGTGATTACTTGCAACATGAGGTACCATCACCACTGGGTCCTGTAACATATGGTGGAGACAGTGCTGGACAGGGCCACAGATCATGACAGGAGGTCCATTTGGCCATTTCAGACATCAGACATCCTGTTTATATTCTCCTCTACAATATCTGCAAGTGGCCATTGATTAAAGAAGGTGTCGGCTCCACTGGAACTGCCACGAGTAGGGGCAACATTCCCAGCATTCAGTGCAGGACAACATGTAGTAACTGGTACATGTAGGCCAGGAAGTGGCACGGTGACTTCCCTTGGACCTAGATGCAATACCCTTACTTATAAGCTGAGTGACATAAAATGATTTCTTACCACCTTAGACACATATTGGTCAAAAGCTAGGTTATTAACTACATGAGTCCTCAAATCCCTTACTACTTTGTTTACTTTAAGGAGTGTTTTATCAGTGATGTAGATGTCCCAAGTGGATGACTTACTAAAAGGTTCTATTATGCATTTCTTGGCACTGAGTTTTAAACCATGGCTTTGAAACCAGTCATTATTCTATGTTAGATCTTATTGTAAGATATTAGTATCTTGGGGTGCTTCTATGATTGCTCCTAGCTTGCAGTCATCTGCAAAGTTGGCAAACCAGAGGCCCTTGACATTGGCCTTGACTTCAGAAAGCCATATGCAAATTAAAAATGCTGCTCAGACTTACCTTTCATTCACAGGTTATTAATGAAGGAAATAATTATATTCCCAACATCTAATGCTTTGGATAGTATAATGAGATAGAAAGCGGGAGCATAGCCTTAACATCTTGACCCACTTCTCCAAGTATTTTGCAGGGTATATAGAAAAGTGCATACTAATGACTTTGTTCATACTCCTACCTTTCACCTATGACAGTTATCACAAAGTGGCAGTGATTCATCTCAGATATACTTTTTGAAAATTGATCTTTATTACTGGTAATGTTTAAAGCTGTACATTCTGAAGCAAATATACTCATGCCAGCACTCTGTTAGGCACTCCAATCACCTCCTGTGTAGCTGCATGTTCACTTCAATGTCTTTAGGTGCTATATAAAGAAATAGAGCACTGTGTAATATCTGTGGATAGCATGCAGTGACAGGCTATATGTGTAGTTAACATAAGTTCTACTTATAGCACATACGTGGTGCATGCTGTTTTACTTCATTCTCCCATAGATGTAGGAGGTAATGTCATTGCAATGATGGTGACACCATTCCCTTATGTGTGGGATACCAATATAATATATGACAGCCTGGGCTATATTCCAATCTTCAGTCTTTTATGATGCCCTTGATAGCCCTTTTGCAGTACCCTCTGACTGTAATCCTTAAGGAGGAAGTACAGAAAGGTTTTTGACTCCTCCACAGGGCACCTCTTCATTGTAAAAAGGGCATTTCTGCTTCTCCAACCATTATGTCTCAATATGAAGAATGCCAGTGAGCATAAGCATAAAGTTGGTATACAAAGCATATCTTGTGTGCTCTTTCTGTAATGCACAGCTGGGATTGATGGGTACCTCATTTGCGTGATTGTGGTTCACAATGGCACTTTAAGGTGTGAAACATGGCAGTCCTGTAACCCTGTATATGATGTTAAGAAATCAGGAACTACAGCAACTCCATTTATGGATGGTTAGATTTAGAATTACAGATTCTAACCTGGAATCATGGCCTGGATCATGTATGCACAGTGCTGTCTGCAGTGATCCAGTTGCGTTTGTCTAATTATGGTGACTTCAGCACAATGGTCAGCAGTTGTGTTCATCAAGCAAACTGAGTGATTCCGAAACAATAACGAGTTGATACTTAATTAGCATAATCGCCATGCCTACACAGGTGAATCTACACAAAATAAACATCATGGCAGACACAGATCCTTATCAGACTATAGAGGAAACTAGAGAACACTATGTTTAAAAAATACAAAATACCAGACATACAAAAGAATTGGTCAAACAAACCTGAAGCTCTGCTTGTACAAGTTAAGTTTTGTATTTTGCAACTCCATCTTTCCAAGTACAGCTGCCTTTTACTGCTATGGAACCTGTTGACATAGAAAGAAATAGATTTGCCAATTGAAAGTCTATCTTTGGAAATGTGTATTGAGAGGGGCATTGTAAGGTAAATGCACTTGGTTAAGCCGAAAGATTGTTAATCAAAATGGGAGATACATTCATCAACACACGCTTAGAGTACAGTTCAACGCATTCTAGTACAGTAAATCCATTTGATTGCAGGATGCATTATGCATGTGATTTGCAAAAGTATTTTTAACCCTGAGGAAAAAAAAAGTAATGTCAGTCATTTGCAATGGTCATGTGCTCAGTAAAGTTATGTGCCTGACATTAATTAATGAGCTTTGATACAAATATATAACTGACAGGCACACAAACAGCATGCTATATAGTCGGTGGGGGTGGTTGTCTAAGGATTTTGTAGGGACATGCAGAAACAAGACTGCTAGTTCAAATGTTTTCCATAGCTACAGTGCAATGCCTAAAAGACAAAGAAGGGAAAAGCACACCACTGGTTCTGTGACTTCTGCGAATATATCTACCCATAATCTGAAATTCTCTGATGCAGAAAATGTGGTGCTGCTCCAAGTTCTCCATCTCCATGGAAGATTGTGTTTTGGCCTGCATACAGCTGACCAGTCCTACCAGGACTATATCTGGGAAACTGTTGTAGTGAACATCAATGCAGTTATTGTCCCACAACCACAGTTGTGATATGGTGCTCCGCAGGGCCAGTAACATCATGCATGCTG
>NC_056741.1:688169420-688222325 GCF_019279795.1 Protopterus annectens
TGTGTGCCAGCTGTACACTGGTATAATGATGTATTTTGCTAGAATTGAACAGGCACCTATGTCAGTCCACAAATGAATGGACTGGGTATTAACCACATGGGCTACGTGCAAAGTTTTAACACAGCTGTGACATACAACCTATGTGAAGTCATGAGAGTGCAAGCTGTTGGAAATAAAAGTGATGGGTGACACCTCTCACACTGTAATTGTATACATGACAATTGTGGTAAATGTCATTCATGCAGAGAAGTATACTAACCCACCACTACAGTTCAGTCACTGTAGGGTTTGAATGCCTACCTACATGACCAAATAAGTCACAAGATATTGTCTAGACCAAACACACAACAGGAGAAGTCTTGCTACAATTGTGAGGTAGTGTGCATTTGAAGGCATAACATTATCTTATTGTTGCAAGGCATATGTGCCTGTAATTTTGTTAAAGGAGTGGTGAGATCTTTCTCCTTATCACAAATATTGCATGATGCTAGGCATACCCAAACACGTGTTACACATGTATTCATCGCGGTGACAGTAAGAGCAGAATGATGCATGATGCATAGATTATTGCAGATTTTAACTTGTCTTATTAAGACGACAAACTACAGACCAATGTATCATTTCCTCATAACATTGGAGAAGGCTTACATCTAGGTTTAGAAAAGGCACATTTCAACAAATTGCATCAACAGTGTTAAACAAGGTACTAGTCTGTGCTAAAATGCACAAAAACTATCGAAAGAGAACTTTCCAGGTATACATGTACACATCAGATATGTGTGTGGAAACATTGTTATCTACATCTACATTCACACTCAAATTGACACAACTGAGTCATCAGAGATCACAATCTAGAAAACATTGCATTAACTGGAAACTAAACATGAGAGGCTGCTTTGCAAATGTGGCAGTGCACATTTGAATGGATGACATCACCTTGGTTTTAATACGGTGATGTGTCTGCTAAAAGAGAATGAAAGAGTTGAGAGAGCCTAGTGATGCTACACAGCTACTGATCATATTTGTCGTTAAAGCCATGTCTACACATCTACCTATGTAGTTACACAGTCTATCAAACACATTATTAACAACCAGTGTCAGAGGAGAACTTTTATTACAAGTATGAAATAGTGCACATTTCAAGGCATTTTCATATCAGTGTGTTGTCAAAAATGCAATTCGCATAGGGATGCAATAAATTTGTAGATGAGTCCTCTTCCATTGTAAATATGTTTCCTAAGTGGAAGTGTACATAATGGCTTTTTTGGCTGAGACAATTATACATGATGCTACAAGCATATTATATATACAGTCATGCTCATTAAGTAATGCTGGGTTTGAACCATCTACTTATTGAGTTTCACTATCTAGAGAACATAGTACCAACAGGAAGTGCCACAGCAGAAGTTGGGATTTCAGTAATGAAAAAGTGCTTATTTGAAAAGATGACATCACTGTGTTGCACTGAGTGTGTTTTGGATAAAAAGACAACAGACTGATGGGGGAGTAGTCTCACATCGGAAATATGTCTTGTTAGTGAAAGCCTACACAATGGATGTTGTGATACAACAAATTCAACACGACAGTACAGACACATAGCATTTAAGCAATACTGGATATAAACCACTTTCCTATCTAGCTACACAATCTAGAGAACACAGTATGAAACCCAAGTGACACAGGAGACAGCTGATGCTTCCCTTTTAGTAGAAACTTCACCTTATTAAAACTAATGTGATGTCATCCAAGGGGGGAAAGTGCACTTTTGATAGGAGGACCTCCTTAGGGTGTTGCAGTGAAGATGCTTGTATTAAAAGTGGGATCAATTCCAGAGGGAGCTGTCTCAAAGTTAGACTGATCTTCTTTGTGGAAGAGGACACAGCACATTTGATTTGAAGATGATGTTTAGTTACCCGCAACTAGAATTGCACCCACACAGCCACACACACACACACACATACACACACACACACACACACACACACACACACACACACACACACACACACACACATTCACCAATGTTAGATTTGAACAACTTACCTAACTAGTTACATGATGCAGAGAATACAGTATAAATTACAAGTGACACAGGAGAAGTATGACTTTAAAAAATGCATATTTGTAAGTATTAGCACATCAGTGTATTGCAGTGCAGCTAGTGTGCATCACAAGTTTTGTGGAAAAATGCAAGCAGATGTAACAGCAATGTGCTTATCCCATGTTATAGACTGTCTGATAACATCTCTATACTGTCATTCATATAAATTGCATTAGTGTGAGTGACATGTACCTGTTTCACACTATTTTATTGACAATCACTTGTTAAATAGTGTGAATTGATAAACAGGCATTCATGACTGTTCATCCAGGGATAATTATATGCAAATGCTAACCATTTTTTGTGTCACTGCCCCTCATGCTAGGGCAATGTACATTTACAATACAAACAGGCATTTCCAAAATATGACAGTGCACTGCTGAATAACACTGATGGAATATGTGAAAATGGTTACACACCATTGTAGCAAAGTTGCAAGAGCAAGTGGTGGAGTGCAGACAAACTTTAAAAAGACTGAATTAATTGAGTCAACATCACTCTGAAATCCAGAAACCCTGGTTTCAGCATTCCATTAACATATACAGAAGTTGTACAATCCACTCACATAATTCTTTATTGTATATTTTTTTAAATTCTCCCTCTGAAGCGCACTGCTGGCAAACAAATTTATGTGACTAATGGCAAAGTATTTGTGTCTGCATAATCATATCTTGAGCTGTTGAACTTAGAATGAGCATTAGAAGTAGTATTTGGTGCTTTTTTGCCAACTTTCATGCAAATAAGAGGTATAGACATATAATCACATTTGAATCTGATGAAATACAAAACAGATGCTGTATGTGTTATGGTTATGTTTCAGGTGTCATGGTTTACACATTTGTCATGACAGTTGCAGTCCTTCACTCCTTATTTGCATGATACAGATGTATAGTGACATAGTCCTCAAATAAGTTGACTGTCCCATGTATTTGTGTCATGTTGCAATTGTTGTGATGTAATTGTATGTGTTTATATGATACAATTGATTTTTACAGTCAATACATCTTTAACAGACAGCTATGTGTCATAATTATTTTACCACTGAACATGGATGTAAATGCAATCTCACCAATCCTATCATGCACCCTCATCAATCCTATCACCTCGTGTGCATATCAGCAATATTATCCAAGACATGGAGAGGTGTGGAACTGTGAGTAACTAACACAAAAAAAGGAAAGAAATTTAATCATTTTAATTATTTCATTCCTGCTCAAATATTTGAGTTGGACTTAGTGACCTGTGTGGTAATTCTACTTTATACTTTTCTGCTCTATTCCAGCTGTTTGCATTTTTAAGTTTGTTCTAGGACCTTAATCCTGCATTTTATTTAGCTGTTGTGAGAAGATTGTGTTTCTGCATTATTCTGCACATCTATTTCCACAACTAGAATTACTTGTAAAAGCTGTCAGTTTGTATTTTAAACCTTCTAGACAATAGTCCTGTAGTTTAATTCACAGTTGTCGCAAAACTGTGTGCTCCGGGAAGAGTTTGAGCCTTAGTCATTTATTATTGCATTTTTTTCCATAGACAGTGCTACTGGTAAATTTCTGTATAATTTCCACAAGTAGACTTACTTTTAAAAGCTATCCATTTGTATTTTAATCCCTGATGGCCATAGACTTGTAGTTTAATTCACAGTTGTGGCAGAATTGTGTACTCCTGTAAGATTTTGAGCCTTAGTAATTTCTTATTGCATTTTTTTCCATAAACAGTGTTACTGGTACATTTCTGCATAGTCTGGTTCCTCAAACTGTTTTAGAAGTTCATTAGTGAGAGAACTGTCTTTGCTACAGTTTTTGCTTCAGTGATGTTATATTCTGCTTATTTATTACCTGCTTAAAGTTGCATTCTGTGTCTGCCCATCCCCCACTGACACATAAAGCTAAAGTTTCGAAAAGAGCTCCAATATTGCTTTCATTTGATCGGATTGGTCTCTAGCTAGCCTTCTACTTCCAGCACAGAACTAACCCCACCCAGTGTCTTTTGTCCAAGACATGGAGAGGCATGGAATTGTGAGTAACTATTTTTTTACAAAAGGAAAGAGAATTAAATTATTTTAATTATTTCATTTCTGCTTAAATATTTAAGTTTTACTTAGTGACCTGTGTGGTAATATTACTTTGTACTTTTGTGATCTGTTTTATCTGTTTGATTTTTTCAAGTTTGTCTTGGGACCTTAGTCTTGTATTTTAATTAGCAGTTGTAGGAAGACTGTGCTTTTGCATTATTCTGCACATCTATTTCCACAAGTAGACTTAATTTTAAAAGCTATCCATTTGTATTTAATCCCTGATGGCCATAGCCTTGTAGTTTAATTCACAGTTGTGGCAGAATTGTGTACTCCTGTAAGATTTTGAGCCTTAGTAATTTCTTATTGCATTTTTCCCATAAACACTGTACTTATAGATTTCTGTACAGCATGGTGTATTAACATGTAGCAGAAGGTCAATAGTGAGAGTAATGTCTCTGCTTCAGTTTGTGCTTCAGTGCTTTATATTCTGCTGATCTTTTACCTGCTTTAAATCGCAGTCTGTGTCTGCTTCACCCCCCACTAACACATTAAGCTAAAGTTTCTGAAAGAGTTCCAGTATTACATTTATTTGATCAAATCGTTCTCTGGCTGACCTCCTATTTCCAGCACAGAGCTACCCCTACTTAATGTCTTTTATCCAAGAATTGAAGAGGTGTGGAACTCTGAGTGACTAGCTTAATTGTATCCTTTCTGCTCAAATATTTGAGTCACACTTACTGACGTGTATTAATACTACTTTGTACTTTTCTGCGCTATTCCATCTGTTTGCATTTTTAGTTTGTTCTGGGACCTTAATCTTGTATTTTTATTAGTTGTTGTGGGAATTTTGTGTTTCTAGATTATTCTGCACTTCTATTTCCACAAACAGAATTACGTGTAAAAGCTATCCATTTGTATTTTAAACCCTGTTGGACCATAGTCTTATAGTTTAATTCACAGTGGTGGCAGAGCTGTGTAATCCTCCAGGATTCTGAGCCTTAGTCATTTGCTTATCTGGTGCCAGAATCTGCCAAATCACACATGCACTCAAGTCATTATTCCATAGGCATCTGTGTAATTCTATCATACTCCATGTAAGTGTAAATGACCTGAGATGTGCTTCCCTGGACTATATAAAGAGAGACATTATGGACTTTTCAGACTGGTATGAGCCTAGCACTGAGCAGCATATTACCATTACTCAGGATGATGCCACAATATGAGCAAAGATGTTTGATTTCAACAACTGGTTGTCTTTTTGGTGTCATTCTAAGGGGATCCAATATAGTTCAGTTTGAGAGGACATGGTTAACAGACCATATTGCTTGCCAAGGATGGTCTGCACTACTCCCTCTAGGTTTTTGAATACTGGCTAAAACTTTATGCACCCCCTTAGTGCCTTTCATACACAATGCCAAATTGCAAACCTACTAACATAGCAAAATCAACTCATCTGAACCTCATGGTGTTATTACTCACTGCTAAGAGCTTAAACAAAAACTACACTTCCTCCAAGCCCTCCTCACACTCAAGAATATAGACATCTGTGCAGTTACTGAGACATGGTTTAAAGAAGTAGAGGGTAACCTGGCAGTGCAAGGTTTCAGTGCCTTCCACACATTTTAGGCCAGTAGCTGCACAGACATGAGCCAAAGGAGGCAGTGTCTTAATACACATCAATAACAAACATACCTCTAGGGTGGTCAAACAGGATGATGCATTGGAATTCCTTCAAGGGCAGATCAGCATAGACAAAATCCCATACCATATCCTGGCCAGCTATAGGTCACCCTTCATATCCCAAGAAGCTCACAATGCATACTTGGACTTACAGGAGATACTTACTATCTAACCTAACACACTACTCATGGTAGACTTTAATTAACCCATTGTAGACTGGGAATCCTACACTGTCTCAAATCTAAAGAACAGATAGTCATGGATTTCGAAAAATACAAACACCCTTGACCAAATAGTGAATACACCCACTAGAGGCTCCAACACACTAGACCTCATGGTTACAAATATGGGAGAATGCTGCACACACCCCCCCCCCCCCCACTAATGTCTCATCCTCCCTGGTAAAGTCCAACCATAAAGCTGTCTCCTTCAAAATCAAAATAAACTCTGTAATTCCTTTAAAACCAGTAACAGGAACTATTCCAAGGCAGATTACCTTTTACTAAATGATTGATTGTCAAAGTTGAATGCTCTCTAAACCCAGATAACACAACATGCTTTCAGAAACTCTATATAACCATATCAATGGCTGCATGGAGGCTGCTGTTTCTGCCAGAAGTAAGGTCAAGACTAGCCCTAGCAACAAACCACCCTGGTGGCATCCCAAACTAAACAGAATATACAACAAAAAGAAAATTAATTATGGCAAAAAAAAAATCAGGAAGGTTAATTCCCATAAAGATAAAAACTCTCATCAAAGTAAAGGCAACTTAGAGGGCTAATTAGGTCAAGCAAAGCCAACTTTGAGGTTAAGATAGCCTTCCAAATGAAAGATAACTGTAACATGTTCTACAGCTATGTCAGAAACCTTAAGGTCAGCAAATAGCAATGTGCTGAACTGGTAGTTAATGGTACCACATTCACTGAGCATGGCACTATAGAAAACCTGTTAGATGACAAATTCAGTTCCAACTTTACCCCCCACCCCCAACAATCCCCTCAAAAATACTTCAGACATAACCCCCCCCAACTATAACTAGGGAGCATGTCCTAGCTGCACTCACTAGCCAAGAATATAGCATCAGTGAGCCCCAATAACATCCCAAGATGCCTCCTAATTAGCCAAAAATATGACTTATCAGCACCCCTGGAGTCATTATTTAATTATAGTATTAAACAGGCTTTGTGCCACATTAATCAAGGACTGCAGTGGTCATTCCCCTTCATAAGGCCAGACCATCATCAGATCCTGGAAACTACAAAGGCATTAGTCTGACTAGTCTTATTTACAAAGGCATGGAAAGAATTATCATGAAAACTATCGAGAGAACATAGGAGACCTTCAAACACTGGATCCATCCCAGTTTGGCTTTGTCAAAGGAAGGTCATGTTTTCTGAATCTGTCAGACTACTTTGAAAAGGTCGCTAAGTCAATAGATGAGAGAAAAATGGTGCATACTGCCTACCTAGATCTGGCTAAAGCATTTGATGCAATTTCCCTACTCGGGCATTGACAACAAACTTACAAGACTAGGTATAAACCCCTTTATAACACACTTGATAGCTAGCAGGCTCACTAATAGTACCCAGGAGGATAGAATTGGTAAGGCCACCTACACAAAGAGACCAGTCACCAGTGGAGCCACCACCAGGGTTTTGTGCTGAGCCCATTCCTCTTTGGAAAATACTTCTTGAATGTCAAAGCCAATGTCAAAGGCCACTACCTAACCACATTTGCAGATGATTGCAAACTGGAAGCAGTCATTGAATCAACCAAAGATGAGAACACCCTTCAGGTAAGTCTAATACAGACAAACATTTGATGCCAAAAACCATGGTTTAAAACTCAATACCAAGAAATTCATGTTAGTACTTTTTGGGATGTCTACCACCTCATGTAACTAGGGTGTCAATAAAGTGCTTTTGAAAGCTGATTCACTAGTCAGGGATATAGGAAAGCATGTGGATAGTAACTTATCCTTCAACCAGCATGTGTCTAAGGTAGTAAGAAAATCCTTCTATGCTGGTCATCTTAAAAGCAACGGCATGGCATCTATGTCCAGAGAGGTCACCATACCACTGTACTCAGCCCTCATTGGACTCATCATACAGTATAATGCCCTCTTTGGTATATACCTAAACAGACATATGCAGCAAATGGAATGCCCACAAAGGTTTCTTACAAACTGCCACCCAATAACAGCCCTAAGGCAAGACAACGTACCCAACACTTTAGTCATAGGTGTCTCTATAGTCAGGCACACTGATGTCCCACTCACCAGGCTGAACAAGGAGAAAATTACAGTCAGCTGCCTGTCGGGTGCCAGGATCTGCCACATAATGCATGCACTCAAGTCACTCGACAACTAGTACAAATATGACTCTGTCATTGTCCATGGAGTGAATGACTTGAGACGTACCTCCCTGGACTACATGAAAAGAGACATGGAAGAGCTCTCGGGTCATGTGGCCCAGGCAGGTATGACCCTAGCCCTGAGTAGTTTCCTGCCTTCACCCCGAATTATATCACAGTATAAGGACAAAATGACTGACTTCAACAATTGGCTAAGCTTCTGGTGTCATTCAAAGGGAATCCAATATCTGCCTGCCTGGGATAACATGATTGACAGACCACAATGCTTTGCCAGAGATGGTCTGCACCTGTCACCCCTGAGATTCAGGTTGCTGGCTAAGGCTCTTGCTACCCCTATAGTGCCTTTTTTAGGCAAAGTTCAAAGGACAAAACCACCACCATAACAGGTACAAGCATGCAAAATCTGAAGGTAATGCTACTCGATGCTAGAAGTCTAAACCTCAAAATGCACTCTCTTGAAGCACTCCTAAAAATGGAGAACATTGATATCTGTGCAGTAACTGAGACCTGGTTCAAGGCTCCAGAGAGCACCCCTACAATACCAGGCTGCAACTCTTACCACACTTTTTGGGCACCAAACCAGGATCAAAACACTAAAGGTGGAGGAGTGTCCATATTCACCAAGGATATTCACAACACCAGGCTAGTTGCCCAACACAATGCTTCTGAAATTCTCCAGGTGTAACTAACACTAGGCAAGACTGCAATCCAAATAAACAAACAAAAAAAAAACAGATCCCCCACCATACCTCAAGATTCTCACTACACCTTTCTAAACATACTGCAAAATATTAAGATACAACCAAACACCATAATACTGGCTGATTTCACCTACCCTGCCATTAACTGGGAAAACTACTCATGTACCAACACCTTTGCCCAACGGTTCTTGGAATTCATAAATTCCAATGCCCTGGATCAACTAATCCTTAGTCCAACCAGGGGCTCCAATATCCTAGACCTGGTCATTACCAACATGGGAAATTGATGCTCCACACCTATGGTTACCCCCTCGTTGGTCAGGTCTGACCATAAGCTAATCACCCTTGACATCCACATCCCACCCCCACCCTCCAGTAAGGAAACCTCCATAAAATAACTTCTCCAAAGCCAACTTCCTGCTACTCAAGTCAGAGGTGACAAACTTCATGACACCCATGCAAATAGGAACTGAAAGTTTGACTGCTGAATCCTACACTAAGGCACTGTACGAGCACATCCACTCTTTCATGAATCATGTCATCCCCAATAGAACCAAGATGCTCTCCTCCAAAAAAGGAAGCCAATCTGGTAGTCTCTTGCCATAAACAAACTATACAACAAAAGGAAGAAACTGTTGCAGAAAAGAGGAAAATCCCAGGATGCAAAAAACTCCCTTACCAGCCTCAGTAAGAAGCTGAGATCCCTCATAAAATCCACCAAAACTAGTTACGAAAATAAAATTGCCAAAGATTCCAAAGACAACCACGAGGCATTCTATAGCTATGTAAAGAATCTAAGTGGCAATGCTCAGATCTGCTCTGAGCTACAACAGAATGGCATTAAACATACTGATCCCAGGATATTGCCAATATCCTGGCATATCGATTCAGTGCAAACTTCACCCCCCCCACCCCCTAAATGGCCCATCTCAATACCAAAAGATTGCCAAATTCCAGTAATAATGGCCAAACAAGTAAAAAATGCATTCTCCAAAGCTAAGAATACAGCATCCATGGGACCAGAAGACATCCCAGGCTGTGTACTACATGAACTACAAAATGAACTGGCACCTCATCTAATTGTCATGTTTAATCATAGCCTCACCTCAGGCTTCATGCCCACTGAGTGGCGCACAGCTATAGTTATCCCACTCCACAAGGGGGGATCCAGCTTGGATCCCAGGAACTACTGCCCCATCAGTCTGACGAGCCTGATCTGCAAGGCCATGGAACGCATTATCATGGAACTTATAAACAAAGACATTGGCAATCTTCAAACACTGGACCCCATGCACTTTGGGTTAGTGAAGGGCCGATCTTGTCTCCTGAACCTGATTGACTTCTTCAAATCAGTCTCCAGAGCCGTAGACAAGGGTAAGGTGGTCCACACAGCCTATCTGGACCTCGCCAAGGACTTCAACACCATCCCCCACTTTGGAATCATAGATAAACTTACTAAGCTGGGCATTAATCCCTATGTCACTCAATGGGTTGCCAGCTGGCTTACTGACAGAACTCACACTGTAAAAGTAGCCAACTCCAAATACAGCTACAGACAAGTGACAAGTGGAGTACCTCAGGGTTCAGTCCTGGGACCGCTCTTGTTTGGCATCTATTTCTCTGAAGTACAGGCCAACACTAAGGAACTCTGGCTAACAAAGTTCGCAGATGACTGCAAACTGGGAGCCATTACTGAATCCCAAAATGATGTGGAAATTCTACAAAAGGGCCTTAAAGAAACAGATGCTTAGTGCCAGAGCCATGAGCTCAAGGTCAATGCCAAGAAATGTATAGTTATCCCCTTTGGGAAAAACATGTGCCCATGAATTACCACATAGGTGGCAGTACACTAAACAGCGAAAGTGTGATAAGAGACTTAGGGACACAGGTGGACAGTGGTCTTCCCTTCGATAACCACATCACCACAACAGTGAGGAAATCCTTCTGTGTGGCACACCTCATCACTGAGGGCTTTTCATCTAGAAAAAAGTAGGTCATTGTCCCACTGCACTCATCCCTCATTAGACCCATTATAGAATACAATGCCTTGTTTGGTATGTACCTCTCAAGACATCTGCAACAACTGAAAAGGCCACAGAAATACCTCACTGAAAAAATCACAGGCCTAAAGCAGATGCCCTATGCTGACCGTCTAAAAAAACTAAACCTATACTCTGTCACATATTGTCTACTCAGAGGTGATCTCTGCTTAACATACAAGGCCCTGTCAAACCCAGAGTTGTTGGACATGCTACACTTAAAGAAATCCCAATCCCTCAGAGACACATGCTCCAGGGATCCGAACCTTGTCATCACAATGAACAAAACATGCTGGAGGGATAGGTTTCTGACCCAGAGACTCCCCAGACTCTGGAATAGACTGTCCATACATATCAAGCAGAGCTCCTCTTTGGCCTTCTTCAAAAGGAACCTTGATGATTGGATGGGAAATAGGAAAGTCACCCTGGGAATCCTATCATACACCCTGCTAGACAGGGCTCCAGGGAAGTAAATACTGTGGGAAGAAATAGCCAGAGAAATGTTATGGCTAGGCTTGTATAGACCCTAGGGACGATAACCTAGTACCAACCTATGAACCTATAAACACAATGTCCAATGCTGATCACCTCAAAGGCCTGTCTCTTTACTCAGTATCGTATAGACCTCTGAGATCTGATGCTGGCCTGGCATACAGGGCATCCCAGGACCGTATTTTGATGAACCTTTTGCACGTCAGCAAAACAAACAGCATCTGAACTACTAGATTAAAAGACCTCAATTTTGTTTGTGACATAAATAGGACATGTTGGAGACAGATATGTTTCTCAGATAATTCCCATTCTCTGGAACAGGCTCCCCATCCATGTGAAGTAGAGTTCTTCCCTAACCCTATTTAAATGCAATGTGGACCAATGGATGAGTAATCAAAATTTCATCCCTGGTCTGGCTCCTATGTCTCTGATGAACAGAGACAGTCAGTAAATCACCACCTATATAAATCAAATTTGTGGGTCATATTTGTGTTTGGCAGGCTAGGCTTATAAGGGCCCTGTTGATTGTTGTCCTAATATAAACTTACATGATCCACATATGAGAATTGTGGCATGTTTTTAAACACTAAAAATCATTGCATCCATCAGGTTTTGCAGTTATTCTGGAAAGATATGAGCATGTTGGGAATGTATTATTTAAACAAAGAGGTTTACTTTATGAGACAGAAGGAATAAAAAGAGGGAGAGATTTGGAGACATAAATACAGAAAGCGACATACAAAGAGGGTCTATATCACATTGTCGAACTCTTAAAAGTTTGAATGTCATATAGTCGGCACAAACGTTTCAATGGAGATCACCGTACAGTGCGGAATGGGAAGATTTCCATTTTCTGCACTGTAGTGCGATCTCGGAGTTGGTATATTTAAAAAGTGGGGGGGGGTGCCAGTGGCCTTGCCCCCTACTTAAATCATTCAGGTAGGTTTTTCTTTGGTATATTTTTATTACATTTTCAAACTTTTAAAAGTTTGATCATATGGTGTCGAACATATGATGTTCGAACTTTTAAAAGTTCGATTATATAATATAGATGCCAGAAAGAGACTGGTTTAAGGTTTATTTTTGCACACTTTTGTAGCGTATTATCCTGCATTTTCTGATCTACATACATTTTCAAAATCAAATGCATGGTCTTTTCTAATGCCTCCAATTGTCGATAATTTTCAAGAGATTTTCAAGGGTAGTTGTGATGATGTGAGCTATTGCCAGCAATGCCAGGAGAAGTAGGGCAGTGGATGTGTCACATATGCCAGCATAGCTAGCTGAAGTTTTGTAAAGAATTATATGCCATTTGTATACCAAACTGATTTGTACAGATGCTTGTTTTGAAAAATGTATTTGTAAAGCTGCTTGTGTTAAAAAATGTATCAACAGTGAGTCCTGTTGGACAAAAACGAAATATACCTCTATGATAGACAGTAAAAGCTGAAATGCATCTATTTTAACAGAGGGAACTGGAAGAGAAGAGGTTAATCTCAGTCTAGCTAACTTTGAAAAATAGTCTGAAATTTTATTACTTAATTTATACCATAACAATTCTGTCTCACAGATCTCAATGCAGCTAGAGACAAATCTTCTGTGCTAGGAAGCCTTCTGTATTGTCAATGGGGGTGAACTAATTGCTACTCTAGAAGAATGGAAGTTTGAAATTGTTTTTTGAGTTCCAGAAGCTGCAACAGATCTTAGCAAAGCTCCTTTTCTGTGCATTATTTAATCATATGTGCTAGATTCTGGTTCAGTTGCTAGTAAAGAGGGTAGTATAGGAACCAGAAGTCAGCTGACCAGATGTATGTGATGTCATTCTGTAATCCAGCACAAATATGATGTTTAATACTAGATGAGACAGAAGACTCAGAGCAGTCTGTTTTTCAAACCTCACCTAAAAGGATCACTCACCCACTTCATCTTGCCTTGCTTTAGTAAGTAACCAGGAAACAGTAATTCTTAAGATCAGTCAGGAAAATATAGTGAGATTAAATAAATACTGTTTTCTGTGTCTGTATGAATCTATCCATCTGTGTTATTTTTAATATTCCCTGTGATTGAAACTCTGTTGTTTATTGCAAATAGGAATTTAGTATTTTCATGTCCTTTTATTATTTATTATTAAATATATTTAAACTTTTCACTGTGGCTGGTCTTTTAGAGAATATTTTAACCTTTGAGATTACTTATACTTATTTGGTGACACTGTGGCTGCTCCTGAAAGCCTTGCTGTTTGGTCAACATTACCATTGGTTTTAGTATTAATTTCATTCAGTATAATTGGGTGCACTTGTAAAAGCCTTAGAGTGGTTGGCTTTGGAGTGTCCTTATGGCAGTATCTGCCTTATAGTCTAGGCAGAGGGGCATGGCTAGTGGATCTGTGTCAGCCTTTCCCAGGTGTCTGTGTGTGTGTGTGCGTGTGTGTGTGTGTGTGTGTGTGTGTGTGTGTGTGTGTGTGTGTGTGTGTGTGTGTGTGTGTGTGTGTGTGTGTGTGTGTGTGTGTGTGTGTGTGTGTGTGTGTGTGTGTGTGTGTGAAAATCAGTTCTCAAGGAGTATGTGTGTCAGCTACTTGGAGCAGGAACACAGAGCACTGGTTTCACAGAGGGGTTGGTGGAGGACTTGGCCTAGGACACATGGCTGAGGACTTAATTCTATAACTGTACTAGTAGGAAGTCTTATTCAGGACCTGCAGAGAGAGAGGGGGAAGCCCAATCCCTGGACTGAGTGTGTTCCCTGTGTAATGGAAATTGTGTTTGGTGCAGAGAGCTGCTTCTTGAAATACTATGTGTACTTATCTTTGTTCCAAATTAATGTCTCTCACTGGTGTCATTGGTGAGGATTCATGCTCCTTGATTACTATCTCAGAAGGGAAATGTCACAATAGGGATGAAAACACCAAACATTAAGATGCAGAAACATGGACATCCTTTGAAACTCTGTACACTTCAGATGTATTGCTGTGTACAATAAAGTATTTCCAATGGATGAACAATGGGTAAACATAATGAGACAGAAAGAGGATAGTGCTGTTTGACAACATATGCAGCACAAACCTACACACATGCCATTACTTCGTGAAACTATTACATAAATGTATAACATATAACTGTACTGAAACCCTTGACAGTATAAAATAAAAGTGTACAGACAGGAGGATTATCTCAGCTCATCTTACAGGAACTCATAAAGTCTGAAGTTTAACTGGCCCATTTGAAGGGACACTGAAAACAGGCTGAAGAAAGGAAAAATGTAGGCATCAGCCTTCATCACAGTAAGGACAGTGGTGACATCCCATAACATGTATATGACCTCTAACAGCCTAATACATATGTTACATTGGCTGTCTCACAATAGCATTATCAGTCTGTATTTGTATAGTGCCATAGGGCTAAGCACATTTGCACAATGTGAACTGTACTAGTGGGAATGAAATTAATATCTTCAGCTTTTGCCATAAGACATGAAACATTTACTGACAGTGAGTCACCATTGGTGTGCAATGCCAATCTCCAAGAAAAGTTGAGGAAACTAAATGGTGAAGGGAGAATGGGATAGAGACATAGGATGAGATTTGCATATGGTCCATTTCTGCCTATTTTCGAGTTGTTTTACCCTTTGGTATGTCACACAATTATTCAGTCATGATCTGTACAAGTCAGTGTTCGCAGGAGTGAGCAAGCAGATTAATACGGCATCAGGATAATGGTGTGTTAATAAAATGCGAAGCCAACAAATACACATAAAGGAATCATGCGAAACATTCAATAACACTTTGACCTAGTTCTGAATTTGAATCTTGACAGTATTCAAAAATAAATGTAATGGCCTAAGCATTATCTAACTACACCACGTAGGAACTCATACTTCACAAAATTCAAATCTGGCAACAGATAGAAGCATAGGAGAAAATACGTATTAGTCTACATTGCATGCATGATAATTTTTAAATCCCAGAATGTCTATATCACATCCAGTTGCATAATTAGTATGCAACAGTAAAACGTGATGATACAAAAGGGGGAGAAGAGAGAGAGAGAGATGGAGATGGGGATAGAATTGTTTATTTTAATGGACCATTTTTGAACATCTTTGCAGTGTGTTAGTGTTATGTTTTTCCTGAAAAGTAAGCTGTCATGCTATGTATAATCAAATATTTCCTACTGGGAGCAAGCAGGGATTGAAAAGTAGAAACATGATTAAGACATGCACAGGATAATGGTGGGTTAATAAGACATGTAAACAACACTTACACATTTTTTGTTTTTTTTCTTCTTAGCATCCTTTAATATTCAGGTTCTTCTACCACCCTGTGAGCCAGTCTACCATCTGTCTGAAAGGGTTCCTATCAGCAGACCGAAGATGCATGTTTTTGAATGCATCTTGGTCGAACTGACAAAACCGAAACTGCAAAATATCGAAGCGGCATGTAAGCAAATTCTTTCCCTGGGAAAGAATTTGCTTGGCTGCTTGGGTACTTTGCCATTTTCGGCACTGTAGTGCGGTCTCAAGAGTTGGTATATATATAAGTAGGGGGGATGTGGGGGACACAGCTCCCCACATCAGGGGGTTTGGGGGGACGAAGCCTCCAACTTAATCTCATGTTTTAATGTGCTTTCTTTTTTTTTTTTTTGTTGGTACAGCAATTTTTTTCCCTTGGAAAAAAATCACTGTTCTGACAGTTCGGTTTTGTAAGCATTCACTTACATGGGGTCGCTTAATCAATGTTCGCTTACTTAAGCGTTCAGTGATCTAATATAATCCCATCTGCAACTACTGCTTACAGGTTATTTTGCTTCATTCGGCAGAGGCATGGGCAGAGTATCAGGATTTTTAGCATCATCAATTCCATCCTTGTGTGCCAAGTCCAATGCTATGAGTAGTTGGGGCCTAGATAACTATGGCATGCACTGGTTCTGGACATTTTAATGGGCCATTGTGGTCCTCTCTATCCTGCCCCTCAGGCAGACATCAACCTCTTCGAGTCCAGCCCTCTCTAGGCTCCACTGAAGAACTTCAACAAGCTCGTTTCCTACAGGATAGGCATCTCTCATTGTCCCTGCCAGCTTCATCAAACACCCTAACTGCTAATTGAACTGTTGTTTGGTCATCTGGGTCATAGTCAAGGCTTTATCCATCTATGCCACTAGAGTGGCCACAGTAATGACAAAATGTTAAATATTGCATAAGGTGTACATTACAGCCATCTTCAATGCAGAGCAGAGATGTGATGTCTTAAGGTGTTATGTGTCATAGTTTGCACATTTGTCATGAAGCCAGGAATTATTGTTCAGCATGCTTCATAGCAGTATTTGCAACTGGAGTATTCTATATGGTGTGCATTTGACTCTGCAGCCTGTTCAAAAGAAGATAACTTACTCCTAATACTGCTAATAGCCTGTTTGTACTTAGAGCAGTAAGGATAAGCACAGTAGCATAAAGGGCACTAGAGTAATGTGGCCAAAGGCAAAAACTCACAGGAACTTGCCATAAGCTGTGTACCATCATTTCCCAAAAGTTACATGTGCTGCTCATTGCCAGGCATCATGCAAATGCTGCATAGGCAGACTGATGCCACAGAAGGGTGTTAGGAGATAGAGGGAAAGAAAGGGAGACAGAGAACAAGTAGAGCATGAGAGCAGCAGGCTAATGGTGGCTCAGTACAACATGTAGGCAACAGCCACACATAAATTAGTCTTAGAAAAACAGCCAGTACTAGTTTGACATAGTTCTGGATTATCCAAAAATGCTGTGAGATAAACCAGGAGCGGAGACTCAAGCTAAGTTTATAACATTTATTATTTCCACAAATAACATAAACGGACAAACAAAACAAAATGGTATTAAAACATGAACGCATTCACTATCATAACATGCATTTTCGTCTTATTCAATTAGACTTCATCAGATGACCAGTGCATAAGCAATGATACCAATTTATATTAAACTAATCTACTAAACCACCAATAACATACTTGCTTTCCTATTTAAAACCACAAATAGTACATCAAGCATACTGATTAAGTATTAATGCATTAATTTCTTCATTTTTCATTAGGGTAATTAATCAGTATTTAAATCCTAATTAAAATAATTAAATAAATAAATTATATTGTAAAAATCAAGTTATTACCTAACATTTAAAACCAAGAATAAAATGTCTATGTAGATTTAAAAAAAATAGATGAATGAATATAAATATGTTTGAATAAAACAATTCCCAAATAATAGTATGCCATACTGTGTGAGATATGGGGATTTAGTGCCCTCTAGTGCCTCTTTTCATAAATAGATAAATTTGTATCTCAAAGTTTAGCAGATCTCAATTTTAGTAAAGGTATTCTTCTTCTTCTTCTTCTTTCGGCTTTTTCCCGGTTAGGGGTCGTCACAGCGGATCAATGTCCGCTCATTATTGGCAGTGGAATTTTACGGTTAGTAAAGGTAATATGGATACATAATCATTTAGACCAGGCGGACTGCCTGCTTCGAGAGTCACCTGCCACCATAACTCTCTGAATTCAATTTTTTCTTCCCAAGGGCCACCCCTAATACTACTTTTAATTTATTCTAAAACCATAAATGAAAATTCAGATTTTATGCATACCTTTGAATGCTTATACAGGCCATTAGTATCTTTCCCCACAGTTATATCGTAAATGTGTTCGTAAATCCTTCTTTTTAACATCCTTTCTGTCTTTCCTACATAAAATGATTTACAAAATCCACATATGGCTAAATACACAATACCCCTTGATTCACAATTATAGTATTCAGAACTATTTATCCTCCTATCTCTACTTTCCAGGTAATATTTATCTGTATCCATAATGTATGTACATTGTGTACAATGTCCGCATTTGTATGTACCTGTCTTGTTTCTATTAAAATTCACTTTATTTTTATTTTCTAATATAGTTCTGATACTCTGAGAGTTCTTGTATATTATTTTATGTGGTATTTTAGACACATTCTCCAAATCTGTTAAGGAGACGAATCTCTCCCATTCTTTTAAAAATATATTTTTTATACTATTATTTAAAACGTTATACTCTAAAACCAGTACTTGTTGGTAGTCATCACCATTATTTATGTTATTAATATTAACCCCCTCATTTTGTTCTCTACATTTTTGAATGGGCTTAAATCTTGTGTCTCTTCCATTTTTTACCTCTTCTCTAATATTTTTTTATCAAATTCAAGGGGTAGCCTCTTTATAAGAACATTTTTTCTAATAATTCACATTCTTTTATAAAATCATTTTCCAAACTAGTCATGCAACACCCCCTTACAAATTGTCCCTTAACAATATTTTTCTTACAGTGTAATGGATGTGCACTGTTATAATGTAAGAAGGAATTACAAAAAGTGGATTTTCTAAATATTTTGGTTGCAAATTTATTCTCCACCTTATATATTTCTATATCCAAATATTGCAAACAGGAATCAGATATATTTTATGTAAATTTTAAAAAGTTAGTTGTATTGTCCATATAGGTCATGAATTCTATAACTCTCTCATTCCCAGCTGTCCAAAAAATAACTATATCATCCAAGAACCTACGATATAGTATCCAGCAATCTTTAAATTCAGAATTTAAAATATATTTCTCTTCCCATTTAGCCAAGACTAGATTGGCGTAAGTTGGGGCACAAGCTGCTCCCATGGCAACCCCTTGAATTTGTTAGTAAAATTCTCCATTAAAATATAGAAAATTATTTCTCAATATTAAATCCATTAGCCAGACATTAACCAACTTTTCATTCTGCGTTAACTATTGGTCTTCATAAACAATTTCTTCAAACATTTCCATACCTTCCTTATAAGGTATGGAAGAAAATAAATCTATAATGTCTATAGTTATAAAGAGAAAATTTTCATGGTATAGATCATCAGATATTTCTTTGAGGAGGTCCCACGAATCTTTTAATATAGATTTCCTTGCTACCCATAAATTCTTTAATTTAGTGTCCACATATTTAGCCAGGGAATAGGTTTTAGCTCCATCTGCAGATACTATTGGTCTTAATGGGGGGTCAATTTCATTTTTGTGTATCTTAGGTATACCAAATATTGTAGGTATTTCTGGTTTATCTACTTTTAAATACCTAAAGGTGTTATAATCTAATAATTCTTCTTGTAGCATATCCCTTAAATCCATGTCTATTTTGTTGTAGGCTATATTAACTTCATTTTTAGAAACACTAGAATACCTTGTTTCGTCCCATAGTATCGTGTTCATCTTACTTTCATAACAAATGTTATCCATAATTACCACCCCTCCTCCTTTATCTGGTTTCATTACTCTGATATGGGGGTTTCTTTTTATTTCATACAATAATTCCTTCTCTTTATTACCCAAGTTAACCTTATATTTAATATTTGTATAGTCTTTTCTTATCTCTTTTTCCATAATGTTTTCCAAATTGTTTAACTGAGGATGTAAGGGTTGGTTGTAGGTAGTTTTACACCTTAAGTCTGTAATTTTACTAGATTTCTCCGTAGGTAACATAATGCTCAGGTTGACCTTTCTCAAAAATATTTTTATATCCAATAATGTTTGGGTAATATCTCCCTTTTTATATGGGATGAATTTTAGCCCCTTAGAAAACAGACAAAAGTGTTTTTTCTCTATCACTAGGTTATTGAAATTGTAGATGGAAAAATTATTATATGTATTTTTAATACCCTCCACTGTAATCTCTCTATTGTCCATAATGGTAGGGTGGGGGTGATTTAAAATCTCCCCCTTCCCCTTCTCCCCCCTCCACTGAAAATTGAATTGTTGTGGGCCTTGTTTATTCATCAGCTTTTCGGACCTCCGCAGAGGTGGGAAAGCTTGTTCATAATCCTGGTGCATCTCCCCCTGAAAATCCATACCTTCTCCCTCTTTATTCAGAGGAGGTGGTGGTTTAGTAGATTAGTTTAATATAAATTGGTATCATTGTTTATGCACTGGTCATCTGATGAAGTCTAATTGAATAATACGAAAATGCACGTTATGATAGTGAATGCATTCATGTTTTAATACAATTTTGTTTTGTTCATCCGTTTATCTTATTTGTAGAAATAATAAATGTTATAAACTGAGCTTGAGTCTCCGTTCCTGATTTATCGCGCAGCATTTTTGGATTATTGGTTTGATTTGTGCAATTCCACTTTTCTTGGTTCTGGTTGTTTTTGTGGAACCGGGATGGAGACATAGGTATTTCCGGATCCAAAAGGGCAGGATGAACTGGGCCAATCGTGTAAGTTGATTGGAAAACTTACTGAATTGATAGATTTGCTAACCCCACTCAGCCAATCATTGGTGGGGATTTATGGTAGCCTAGCCAAACAATGATCACCAGGAACCGAAGGGTTAAGAGAACTAAGAGGAGCAACGTACACTAGTCAAATGGAGCTTATTGGCATTTCCAATAACGTCGGCGACCTAGATGGAGTCAACAGAGAAACTTTAAATGCTGCAGCTCCACCTAGTATTTTTAAAATGATGGACAAAATGGAATGTTCCAATAAAGGCCCGAACATACAACCTGGTCAAAAAACGGTGCAGGAAATGGCTAAGGCTACAGGTACTGTAAAAACTGTTCAAGAGACTAAAGATTGGCTACGGACTAAATATAATTTTAAAATGGACAGTAATGGTAACAAGCAACATACATCCGATGATTCTTATCGGACAAAGTTGGATAATTTAACTAAGCTAATGTTCAAATATAGGACATTAGATATAGAAAACGAATACTTGAAAATAAGAATGGAAATAATTCGAAGGTCTCTTTTATAAATAAATTCTGAATAATGTAACTACTATGTCTTCTTTTTTTTCTCATTGAGCTCATTGAACTATTTAATAAATGTAGTTTAGATGTTATAAATTTAAAGAGAAAATATAAAGGTGATATAAGGCAGAAAGTGAAAGATGAGATAGACAGGTTGTTAAAAAAAAATGACTTGATTTTCACCATTTTTGAAGAGAAAGAAAAATACTTTAATATTAGAAAAGATATTGACAACAAGAGTGAAGATTTGGTGTCTAGAAAAGTAAAGAAATTGGAAAGAGATATAAAGGAATATGATACCAATACTAGTTACCTGAAACCATCATATAGATATTTTAAATATTATAATGAAGGTAGGCAGAATTTTCAAGCACCTCCTCTGAATAAAGGGGGACAAGGTACGGATTTTCAGGAGGAGATGGACCAGGATTATGAACAAGCTTTCCCACCTCTGCGGAAGTCCGAAAGGCTGATGAATAAACAAGGCCCACAACAATTAAATTTTCAGTGGAGGGGGGAGAGAAGGGGGAGGGGGAGATTTTAAATGACCCCCACCCTACCATTACAGACAATAGAGAGATTACAGTGAAGGGTATTAAAAATACATATAATAATTTTTCCATCTACAATTTCAGTAACCTAGTGATAGAAAAAGAACACTTTTGTCTGTTTTCTAAGGGGCTAAAATTCATCCCATATAAAAAAGGGAGATATTACCCAAACATTATTGGATATAAAATTATTTTTGAGAAAAGTCAACCTGAGCATTATGTTACCTATGGAGAAATCTAGTAAAAATACAGACTTAAGGCGTAAAACTACCTACAACCCACCCTTACATCCTCAGTTAAAACATTTGGAAAAATTATGGAAAAAGAGAAAAGAAAAGAATATACAAACATTAAATATAAGGTTAACTTGGGTAATAAAGAGAAGGAATTATTGTATGAAATAAAAAGAAACCCCCATATCAGAGTAATGAAACCAGATAAAGGAGGGGGGGTGGTGATTATGGATAATATTTGTTATGAAAGTAAGATGAACATGATACTATGGGATGAAACAAGGTATTCTAGTGTTTCTAAAAATGAAGTTAATATAGCCTACAACAAAATAGACATGGATTTAAGGGATATGCTACAAGAAGAATTATTAGATTATAACACCTTTAGGTATTTAAAAGTAGATAAACCAAAAATACCTACAATATTTGGTATACCTAAGATACACAAAAATGAAACTGACCCCCCATTAAGACCAATAGTATCCACAGATGGAGCTAAAACCTATTCCCTGGCTAAATATGTGGACACTAAATTAAAGAGTTTATGGTTAGCAAGGAAATCTATATTTAAAGATTCGTGGGACCTCCTCAAAGAAATATCTGATGATCTATACCATGAAAATTTACTCTTTATAACTATAGACATTATAGATTTATTTTCTTCCATACCTTATAAGGAAGGTATGGAAATGTTTGAAGAAATTGTTTATGAAGACCAACAGTTAACGCAGAATGAAAAGTTGGTTAATGTCTGGCTAATGGATTTAATATTGAGAAATAATTTTCTATATTTTAATGGAGAATTTTACAAACAAATTCAAGGGGTTGCCATGGGAGCAGCTTGTGCCCCAACTTACGCCAATCTAGTCCTGGCTAAATGGGAAGAGAAATATATTTTAAATTCTGAATTTAAAGATTGCTGGATACTATATCGTAGGTTCTTGGATGATATAGTTATTTTTTGGACAGCTGGGAATGAGAGATTTATAGAATTGATGACCTATATGGCTAATACAACTAACTTTTTAAAATTTACATACAATATATCTGATTCCTGTTTGCAATATTTGGATATAGAAATATATAAGGTGGAGAATAAATTTGCAGTCAAAATATTTAGAAAATCCACTTTTTGTAATTCCTTCTTACATTATAACAGTGCACATCCATTACACTGTAAGAAAAATATTGTTAAGGGACAATTTGTAAGGGGGAGTCGCATGACTAGTTTGGAGAATGATTTTATAAAAGAATGTGAATTATTAGAAAAAATGTTCTTAGATAGAGGCTACCCCTTGAATTTGATAAAAAATATTAGAGAAGAGGTAAAAAAATGGAAGAGACACAAGATTTAAGCCCATTCAAAAATGTAGAGAACAAAATGAGGGGGTTAATATTAATAAAATAAATAGTGGTGATGACTACCAACAAGTACTTGTTTTAGAGTATAACGTTTTAAATCATAGTATTAAAAATAAATTTTTAAAAGAATGGGAGAGATTCATCTCCTTAACAGATTTGGAGAATGTGTCTAAAATACCTCATAAAATAATATACAAGAACTCTCATAGCATCAGAACTATATTAGAAAATAAAAATAAAGTGAATTTTAAAAGAAACAAGGTAGGTACATACAAATGCGGACATTGTACAGAATGTACATACATTATGAATACAGATAAATATTATCTGGAAAGTAGAGATAGGTGGATAAATAGTACTGAATACTATAATTGTGAATCAAGGGGTATTGTGTATTTAGCCATATGTGGATTTTGTCAATCATTTTACGTAGGAAAGACAGAAAGGATGTTAAAAAGAAGGATTTACGAGCACATTTACGATATAACTGTGGGGAAAGAAACTAATGGCCTGTATAAGCATTCAAAGGTATGCATAAAATCTGAATTTTCATTTATGGTTTTAGAACAAATTAAAAGTAGTATTAGGGGTGGCCCTTGGGAAGAAAAAATTTAATTCAGAGAGTTATGGTGGCAGGTGACTCTCGAAGCAGGCAGTCCCCCCTGGTCTAAATGATTATGTATCTATATTACCTTTACTAAAATTGAGATCTACTAAACTCTGAAATACAAATTTATGTATTTATGAAAAGAGCCACTAGAGGCCACTAAATCCCCATATCTCACGCAGTATGGCATACTATTATTTGGGAATTGTTTTATTCAAACATATTTATATTCATTCATCTATTTTTTTTAAATCTACATAGACATTTTATTCTTCGTTTTAAATGTTAGGTTATAACCTGATTTTTACAGTATAATTTATTTATTTATTTATTTTAATGAGGATTTAAATACTGATTAATTACCCTAATGAAAAGTGAAGAAATGAATGCATTAATACTTAATCAGTATGCTTGATATACTATTGGTGGTTTTAAATAGGAAAGCAAGTATGTTATCGGTGGTTTAGTAGATTAGTTTAATATAAATTGGTATCATTGTTTATGCACTGGTCATCTGATGAAGTCTAATTGAATAAGACGAAAACGCACGTTATGATAGTGAATGCGTTCATGTTTTAATAGCATTTTGTTTTGTTCGTCTGTTTACGTTGTTTGTGGAAATAATAAATGTTATAAACTGAGCTTGAGTCTCCGCTCCTGGTTTATTGCACAGCATTTTTGGATTATTGGTTTGATTTGTGCAATTCCACTTTTCTTGGTTATAGTTCTGGATTAGAACCTTTGAAACTATGCAAAAATCAGACTTTGGATCTGAGTATTATCTCAGCATACCACAAATGAACTCCTACTTCACAAAGTTAAAATTACACATTTGAAGGGACAGTGACAACTTATTGAAGCATGGGAGGATGTCAATGTTATTAATCTGTCATGGTCTGTACAATTACATTTTTATTATAGGGAGCAATAAGAGGTAGGGCAATAGAAACATGATTAACACATGAGCAGGATAAGGAGGTTTAAAGCATCTTTCTTTTGGGGATGGAATGTGTTTGCAAAGGCTTTATTGCTGGACTATTTGAATGTTATGCTATGTTTTTCATAGTCATGCTAGGGTCAGGAAGTGTAACTGGAGATAAATATAGAAGTTTGTAGTTAAACATATGATAGGAATATAAAAAGGCATGAAACAATATTTTGGCATATGTCTGGAATTGAACCCTTGACACTGTGCAAGAACATCAGTCTACAGATATGAATTATCACAATGTACCACACAGAAACTCTTAGTTCATTACAAACAGACTAATAATAGTTACAATAACTGTTTCAATGTAGTGCCTTTACTCTGTATTTCTATAGAGCAGTGGGTTTAAGCACATTTGTTTTAAGGTAACTGGGCTATTGTAGGTGATGAAAAAACTCACCGACTTTTCCCATAGTTTGTGAAATTGTATTCACTGTCACTTAGCATTGGTGCATGATTTTGTGCAAATCCTGAGGGCAAAAAGTGAAGGCTTTTTGATGGGCCATTTCCAGCCACATGTGTTGTATGTGTTGCTATTTTTCGACCAGATTAAATGTGTGAAAAGGGGGTTGATAAGATAGTGATGAACATGGGGGGGGGGGCAAACAGAAGAACAAAGGAAAGAATACAGGAATTTGCAGGATGTTGATGGGAGAGCACCACAGCTATCTATCCACTTCTTCACAGCATATTTCCAGAATTGTGAACACAATTTGATGAATTTTGAGAGTCATCACATCAGAGGTGGGTGACAACAACAAAATAATGCTGTAGAGCCAATTGGATAAAATCAGTTATGTCAAGGAGACATATAGGGGGAGTGGAGAGCTATGTATGGGGCATATTTTTGTTTGACAGTTGCCTTTTTATTTTGGTGGAGAGAGAGGGCTATTGGGGATGATGTTTAGGAATAAGAAGGTCAGGTAGGCAGTATAGGTTAGGTAACAGGAGCAGACATACATAACAAGCAAGACAGACAGTGGAAGGTGATGAACACAAAAGGTTGTGGACACCATGCTGGAGATAGGAAAAGGACATCTGAGTCACATCTAAGTCCAGCTTGAGCAGAGTGAGACTCTCGTCAATACCCTTAGAGCTGTCATCAATATCCTTTATGTCAGTTTCTTGGGTTGATGGTAGACTTGGCACCAATTTGGCAATCTGACACAGGACCTTTTTAACTCTGTCAGTTTGGGCACTGAGGTCTCTCCATTACGTCCTTCACCAGAACTGTCAGCTCCTGATGGGTGACAAAATCATCACCTTTGCTAGGGTTGTTTCCAGAGGGTACCACTGCACCAGAAGCTGGGGAACATCTATCTAACACAGGTAGAAGAGGTAGGACAAGAGTCATGGAGACAATGCTGGCAAGGTGTGACCCAGATGTGATGGGTGCCTGTGTGCATGTGGTTGTGCTCCCATAGCCAGCTGTGGAGGTATGGCAGGCCAAAGTGCAGTGGCCAGTCTAGGTCCCTGTGCTGATAGTCATTTTAATTTCAGTAGCAATGTATCTCAATAAAATTAAAATTAAATGTAAAAAAGAGATATATAGGGTTGGGGCGAAATAAAACATAATAAAATCAATGGCATATCAAATTATTTAATTATTTCAATACATATACAAATATGGCACATAATATGATAAGAAAACATTAATATGTCATAAAATAAATCAATCTTGGTGCTATTGTGTAAGAAATGGAAACATTTATTTTACTATGCCATGTTGGATATGGGCTTTCCAAGTTAATAATTTCAGTTATCAAAACTGAATCGCTAATGCCATTCAGTAGTGTAGTTAATATTTTAGAATTACTATCCTATACCTAAAGCTAATTTTTACTTCTGAGAAATTAAGTCACACACAATTAAGATGGGGTACTCATTGCCTAGTGTAACCTCTAAGAGCTATTGTGAAGGTATATAAGCTTGATATAAAAGTTCAGGAATTCCTGCTCAAGCTGATATGCACTGATGTCCTGAAAAATATTATCTGACTTGCATTCATACTTCAGACATACTTATTCCATGCCTCTCTGAGGTGAGTGAGTCTCTTCTGGTGTGGGTTTGTGCTATCTCTTCTTCTTCTGTACAATAGGGAGTAAATTACGAAATCATAATGAAATACTGTATTGGCTGGATAATCCATTCCATGCCATTGCTTGGTGATGGATCACCATACTTACACAACTGAGGGGTGTTTGCAGTCTTAAATTCAGCCTCTTATCAACTCAGGAGGTCCTGCTTGTGCCGCTTCATGTCACTGTAATGCTGACAACATTGTTTCCCATTGAGTGGATTGCCGTTTGCACTACAGATAGGCTTAGTCAAACTATTCCAAGCCTCAGTCTCACACTGAGACCCAGTAAAAATCTGCTGCAGCAGCTTATGGCTGTAACACTTGACAAGGAGTGCCACAAAAATCATAGACTCCTCAACATTCCATCTTTCTAATTTAAATGGAGCACCATCCTCACCATTGCAAGCCACCTTTACAGAAGTCAAGCTAGAACTATGTGTCTGAGTCAGTAGATAATTTAGATCTCACATGTAACAGTCTGCACACAAAGATACACAGCCTTGCCAGCTGCATTTGTGCAATTGAAAGTATAAGCATGGCTTGACAGACACATTGGCAAGGTTTACATCCAGAAGCAATGAAATGTGAAATATAGCAGTGAGATTTGCCCATGTATGATGATAAACCTATTTGCGCATGTTCCAGTGTTAAACACTGAAATGCTTTATGATATTTGTTATAAATAATCTTTGTTGATTGTATGTAAAATTGTATGAATTGTGACATATTGACCTGTTGTGACTTACACACTAGTAAAATTGAATAGTACCATGTTGGACTCTAAGCAATAAAAGACTGATAAAATGTTAACCTTTGCTTAACTGTCAGTGCCAGATGAGAACTTCCTTTTCTAAGTGTTAATTCGACATATATTCATTTGCAAATGAATGGAGATGTACTTAAGAGATACCTTTACTTGTGTGACTTTAAGTAGTCATGTTACATGCCTTTACTTGTGTGACTTTAAGTAGTCATGTTACTGCATTTCTATGTAAAAAAGCCATACTACTGTTTATAAATACATTTCAGATTCATGGAGTTGCATGACTTGAGTAATACATGTTGAGATATATTACATATATACATTACAAGACATATTCTGTCCTAAACACATAGTTATGGTATATGATGAGTCATAATAATTATAATACAACTATTGCACACAACATACATATGCAAGTGCATTTTAAATTAACTATCATCATTGTCATGTTTAACATACTTTACACACATTATATTGGACTTATATAGCTAGTATTAATGATACATTTTTTGCAAAAGTCATCTTTATCATGATCATTTTTATTTATAGTTATGTTCTAAATTTTGTTTTAAATGTAATTCTGACCTCCCCCGTAAAAGTATTTGTAAATTGGATTCAGACTCTGCAATATATATAAACTCACTGCACTTACACCTTGTGTTACAGAGGTAGATAGCTAATAGGTGCCCTTTCTTTACTCAGTGCTTTCCAGAGTGTTGATGGCTGTGCACTGGTGACAAGCATCTTTGCACTACAGAAGGTAGCCCAAATCAAATTTTAAATTTTTACCTTTAGATGTGAAACATTATTGTGCATCACAAAGGAGTGCACAAACGCAAAAGGCAACAAAATAAACAAAGATGCAAATTCATAATTAAAAAAAACTGAGATATCAATAATACTTTGAACATTGTCTTGGATCAGACCTTGCATTTGTGGTGCACATCATTAGGGATTCAGGTAGTGTCAATTATTCAGAAAGGGGAAGCAAAGAATATTACATGTCATTTGTGAGACACCACATAGAGGTCATAAAGACATACACTGAAGGGGAAATGTATCATTGTCATGATTAATAATTAGCATATATAGATAAGTAATCCAAAATACATGTTGTACAGATTTCTACCTTCATCATGTTAGTAAATTTCTGTTTTCAGTCTTTAAAACTGTCATTTTTGACAAAATACATAGTAAATGCTTGTTATTCACAAGAAGAGTAGTTTAGTTTCCTACAACAAAACATTGCTAACAGCAATACACAAAGACTATTGGTAACATATTCTCAATTTATCACACAGACTTAGGGTACTCAATCCATATCCCAAACTGTGTGTCAGTACTTTATCTGACACCATAAGCAATAGTATTCTTACTGAAGATTTGAACCCCCCAGCACTTCTACTTTTTCTTCCTACTCAGTGTATTTGTAGCTTGTGCCACAGAGATCTTTAGCTGACAGGTGCATTTTCTTTACTTAGTACTGTCCAAGGTGCTAATTGCTACATACCTGCACCAGAATAATTTGCACTTCAGAAGGCAACCCAGATTGAATTTTTCATGTTAACCTTCAGCCTTGAGCTATGGTTACATACTGCCAAATGGCATGCAAATACAAATGTCAAAAAATAATAAAAAAATAAAATTTAAAAACTAAAATGAAAACTGTCAGAGGGTATATCTATCAATGACCAGAGCATGTAGTGCATTAAACTGACAAATTCATCCTTTTCACGTCTTCTTGCCACATCCAAACTTAAATTTCTGGCACACATTATCAGGCCTTTAGATAATGACAAATAATGTAAAAGAGGACAGACAACAACTGACACTAGATATTTTTGACAATGCAATTAATACTGAAAATATTTCAATGGAAATCTGTCTGTTAGGAATACAACTTAAGAAATACATTGATTGAATCCATCATATCTAACACAGTTTTCCACATATATGTTGCTCCTTTTATGTTATCACAATGTAAAGCATGTCATACTTTACCTCATGCATATCACATGCAATTAATACTGAGAATAGCTGAGTTTTCAACAACACATTCATATAATAACATGTTTGTCAATATTTATACTATTTCTCTAAACTCACTGCATTCACACCTTATGCCACAGTAATAGGTAGCTAACAGGTGCATTTTCTTCACTCAGTACTCTCCAGGGTGCTGGTGGTCATGCCCTGATACTAGGTTTGTTAGCACAATAGAAGGCAGCCCAAATTAAATTTTGCAATTTTTGCCTTGAGAGATGAACCATTCTTCACTGCTAGTGACTGCTGACTGTAACCATTGTGCAATTCCAAGCAGAGTACAAAGGAAGAAGCAAAAAAACATTGTTTTTGAGTATCACTTTGTGTCCTCTCAACTTTTGTTACATTATAGAATGAAAATATGCACATTACTAATGGTACACAAACAGTACTGCATCTAGAGTTGAACCTTGTTACAGTGGCATTAACATGACACATTTGAGACTAATTTCCCTATTTGTTACAGACAGCAGATGTATTTATGAAGAAGATAAAGACATTGAATTAAATGTACTACATAAGCTTTTTGTCATAGGTGCTCTTGTAAATTCCTAGGAGATGTATAGATCAATGCTATATTTGTAACAGTTAAGCTCATAATTCCTGTCACAAACACAATAATGTTTTCAATGCTTCAGTTTTTCTGACCTTTATTTTGTAAGCATTGTTCTATTTTTAATGGTAGTCTGACATAAATGCAATGTTATTTGAATGTCTTTTGATATGTGGTTTTATTATTTAAGTATCATGATACATTTCAGATTAATTATAGACAACTTTTTACCCAGATGCACAGTTGGATCATAAGTATTTAGTAATATAAATGTTATAAAGAGATTCTCTCCTAAGTCAGTCAATGTATGCCCCTAACTTTTTAAGTCTATTTTCCCTGACACACTCTCAATAAATATACATCAAAGTAACAGGACTGTGAAATATTTAACTATTCCTACAGTTAAATTAATCATTCACACCCATGTGCCCTTAGAAATAAACACTTCTCAATTCTATTTCTTGTATTGATAGGGTGTGTGCACAGAAATATGTATGTCCTTACACCATGTTTATTTTACCAGCACTTAGTGCAGATTGTGGTATTTCAAAATGCTAATGATTTGACATCCAATCTCCATATTTCTGTGTCCACAGTGATGGATCTGTACTATATTAACTAATCATGTAGGTAAGGCACTTGTTTTGCAGTAGATGAGACTGATTGGATCTGCACGTTGTGATACTTTTATTTATCTTGAAATATTTTGTCTGCATGCAGAACAGATTTTCTGCAAAGGTATGTTAGTGTTTCTTCAAAAGGATTTGTTTTTACATAATTGATGCATGAAATTTCATAATAATAGTTTGCATTGCTTGCCCTTTGCTGTTGTCATTGCCATATATATCAGTTATTTCTTTTAATTAAAAAAAAATAAAGTAAATGTTACCTGTCATTATAGGAGCACTTGGGTGAGAATTTGAACACTTGTTCCAGAAATGTCTTTTATCACTATTAGTATTGTCAGAAGGTTTACATTTGTATTCCAACAAATGTGTTAAGCCTGCGATATATATCTGTCAGCCATCAACACAAGTGGAGATCCAGATAACTTTATTCATTTCTAATTAAGTATACATATTTTTGTAATGCTGCTGTGTGGTACAAGTCACACACTGATATCATCCTTATGGACTTTTATCCATGATTTTTACTTTTCTTCTGGGGGGTAACATTTCTGTATTACCTTTGTGTGTACTCATACAGAGCCTTACATTTTAATTTCTTTTGTTCATGATGCTTTAATAAATTCATACATATTCACTTTGTTAGCACTCACACTTTTTGGTTAATTCCCTTTTTTCCCTCTTTTTATATTTCATCTCCTATGGGGCTATGGTGCCCAAGACAACTGGTTCCTGTAAACCACCATACAGAGATGCAGAAAATAAAGTCATCATACAGACACTATGGGTACATGGCTGATTCTTGTTAGAGAGAACAGCTAACAAGTCCTTCCATGACCATATCTAGGGACAGGTTGTCTATGAAAATAATGCTGCTGGAGGACATGGGTGTGACTACTAAAAAATAAGACATTGTGCCAAAGATATGATAAAAAAGTCTGAAACAAAGCAACTTCAATTGCCTATAAATGGATGGCTACAATGGTGTTCTTGCTACTGAATGACAACTAACTAAGATAGAGGAGTTCCAGTGCACTGCCAGAGATTGAGACAGCTCTTCAGGAGGTTATCAGAGAGTAGCTGATGTCAGTGTTGAGGTGGAGGACAACCAAAGTGTGTCTACAGCTAAACTTTCAGGTATGCCATAAAATGAATAATTTCTCTTGTATATAGTTTTATATGTTATATCTCTTTTTATATATACATGCAGAGAGTGAGTAGGGTCTGGAGAAGAGAAATTAAGAGGGAGAGAGATGGGATGGTGGAGGTGGATACTGGAGAGAACCTTTTTGGATAAGATGTCTCTGAATGAACAGCGATAAAGCGGATTACTTTGTGTCTGTTGTGTAATTTGCTATGTGATACTTATCATCCGTATTTCATCTCCATTTCTCCTGGACAGGCACAGCTGGCACTAATTTTGCAACTACTTCCTGCACATGGTAGGTATTTTTTTCTTATTATTAATGTACATAAAGTACAATTTATGTATACATTAAAGTCCTTTTTAACTTGCATTTGCATCTAGTATTTCTTAAATTACATTGTACTTAATATCAGATTGATAATCTGTTTCTGTCTTTGTTGTTTTAATTACTTGTTGTCATATAGGTGATCCAGCTACTGCCACTGTGGAATGCCTACCACGTGAGATCAAAGGATTGCTAGCCTGTGATGATGATGATGGTGTGTTAAATAGGCACAGTCTGGGAATGCAAAGGGTCAGTCTGACAACGAAGATGTGGATCCCACATCTCCTGCCCATATTTCAGGCACAGTCAGTATACCTACCTATACCCATGACATGGAACCCTCAGACATAAGACAGGTTGAGGATGACATGGTTGAATATGGTAATGTGGTTACTCCAGCTGCAGAGCTGTCTGGAGCCTCCCATAGCCATTGTGAGGTTGAAGTATTACACAGGGATGTCAGTAGAGGTACTCAAAGAAGGTTTGTTGTCCACCCTCCTCCTGATGTTGGTGTGTAAGTCGGTGCCCTATAATGTATGTGTAGGGCCATCACAAGGGCAGAGGAACTTTTCACCAGGGCCTTGGAAAAGATAGTTCAAGTGCTGCATGTTGTGAATTCTCACATGTAAAACTGCCTGAAATGTGTGGGTGACTCCTTGAACAAGATGAATGACACACTAGATCAGGTAGCATTTGTAAAGGAACACCTGCTGGGGGTGGGGGGGTCAGAATACATATGGCCAGGGAGCTACTACATCTTTAGATGTTAGGTAATGTGGCCATGCAAGATCCTGCTCCCACAGTGACATTACTTCTACTGCTACATTAATGGTTGAAGTGCCCATACACAAATGTGGTAGACCATGTGGTCATGGTATTGGATATCATCCTGATGACAGCTCATCCAGCAGACATTTTTTTCACATTCAGGTAGCACTCTGAGTTCTAGCCAGGACCATGGAAATAGCACTCCACCTCCTATTTCTCATGGTAGGGGGTGATGATGGTGTACTGACTACTTCAGTATGCACAGCTCACACCTAATCGAGATGCAAGAATGCATTGTTAGACTAGGTTCTTTCATTCTCTTGATGCAGACCCTCACACATTAAAGATTATATTGCTTATACCACCTCGTACACATGCACGTGCACGCGCGCACGCGCACACACACACACACACACACACACACACACCCACATTTTATGTAAACAATCAATACTGAATGATAGCAATATGTAGCTACTAGCTCTGAAAATTGTATACTTGCTGAAAAACTGGTTTCTTACTCACACACACACTTTCACTTCTTTGGTGTCAGGTTTGCCCTCCTATAACCCTTCCAGTGGGTGCAAGTGATGATGACTGTGACCTGCCATTTTCACATTTCTTTGTCACTTTGGGTTGCCTATGTCTGATGCATATAGTGGGTAGCTAATGCTTGCTTTTTCAGATACTTGCTTTCATCAAATGTATTGAAAAAAAGTTTCATTAATATTTCTTTTTTCTGTTCAGTTGTAAAGTATTAATTATGTACTTGTTGACTGTAATTGTATTGGTTGTATTATTCTTACTAATTCAGTCCTATAAGTTATGAATTGTTACTTGCTCTTAAACTTGTGCAAATGATGGCTAACACTGACTTGATCACTGTTGATTTATTTGCATTAACCAAATGTCATTCATGATGCAGTATTTGGATACAATCATAGATGCATATTGTATAATTCAATTATGACTTACTGCTGGCATTACTGCAGAGCTCAGCCATGTTTTAACTTACTGACAAATAAGTATTTGCATATGAAAGCAATCAATGAGAATTTTTTTACATGGTCAAGACTTACCTTGTATAATACTGCAGCTACAAGATGTATATGTTCTTGGGGTTGACTCTGTATGATGCTGACAGAATATAATCATTACATGGCTAAGTAAATGTTGAGGAACTTGGCAGGCATCAGTTTTGATTTTTGTATGTGCTTAAGATCTTAGCTTTTCAGTTAGGTGATAATTGTGTGTGCTATTATTTGCCTTTAAGCCAGAGCCATGGCATATTGTGCATGCCTATGTCTGCCAGCACAATCTGCAACTGGTATTTCTTCCTCAAACTCCTCATCGGTATCTACTGGAGCTGCTTGTCCTGCTTTTGCCCCTTGGAAGGCAAAGACTAGTTTATCAGAGGTGGTGGGGTCATACTGCAGGGCATCTCTTGATGTGTCTAGACAAATGAACCTTGGTTTGAATACAAAAAAAATACTGGAAAAATATTTTACAGTTATTCAGTTGCATACTCATGGAACAAACTTCCATTGTCCCTTTGCTCCTCAACCAAAAGTAACGAATTCAAAAAGCAACTAAAAATTAATTCTCAACATGCATGGATCTGTACTCGTCAAGAAATAACCTAATGATTTTTTTCTTCTTCTCTCTATCAATGTATCTGCCAGGTATCTGCTATCTAAACTGTCTACACATATTACTCTCTTTGCAGTTAGTACGTATGCTATTAAACACATCTTTGTTGTACTTTGTCATGATGTTACTCTGAAATGTATATTACATATTTTTATTTTAGGCATTGCTATATTTGTTGTATATAACTTAATGCTAACCAAATTTCTCAAACATATTGCTACTGCTTTCTCAAACTACTGTACTTTTGCCTTGTAAATATTCATGTTGTATACTTCTCTTTCTCTGTTTTTGCACTAAGTATCTTACGAATTGAATTGTTAGTTTTTTTTCTTATTTATTTTAATTACTTTCCTTGAGCTTTTCTCCGTGGGTCTCGCTGAAAAAGAGATCTCTGGGGCTAGTTGGACTAACCCGGTTAACAAATGTAATTAAGCAAGTCAAATTCATGTTCTATTATATTCCTGGTTTCAGCATGGGCATTGTTGTATTATTACTCAGTGGGGCTATATGGGTTTCTCATGGGTGTCATGAGCCAAGGTTCTAGTGCATAACCTGCATCCCACACTAGATGCCCTTGTGGAAAGTCACTTCTGGAAAACCTTGTATGCAGGCCACAGGTGTGCCATATATGTGAGTCATGTAAACTGCCAGGTTTACCTGCACATACATTATAGATGATCCATTAAGCATTACAGACAACCTGACAGCTAATGGAATGGAATCCTCTCCTGTTGATGTACCCTTTTCCCTGTTCACTGTGAGGGGCTTTTGTTTTTATGTATATGCAGTCTATGTCCCCAAAAACCTGAAGTAAGTGTGCGATGACATAAAACTGCATGGTTATTGCTCTCTCTCTCTCTCTTCTAGAGTGTGTGTGGGAACCAGATATGAACCCTTGCATGTTGCAGAACTGCATTTAGAAAATGATGTAAAATTTTAGAAGCTGAGGCCTGTGACACCCCTAATATAACCCCTGTGGGCCTCTGGAAGCTGGCATACATAATGCTACACATTGCTTTGTTTCAGTGGAATGGGCTCTCCATGATTTCTCAGTTGTGGGTGTTAGAGGTTGAATATTTCTTCTATTGTTTCCCTGTCCACACAGCATTGCTCTACAATTTCTGTACCATGCAGTCTGTGGGTCTGAACACCCTTCTCCTTCTTGGTGTGAGGTCTGGCAACATTCAGCAGAACCTCAAACTAAAGCCTGTAGCACACGCAGATTAATGATGGCAGCAGCAGCCCCCAGGATTTTTTTCTAAGTGTTTTCTTGGTTCTATTCCAAAGAGTTTTGGATTTCAGGGTAAGAGGGAACACTGGGTGTACATAATCACTATATGCATTCCTGAATAGCTGTACCACATTGGATTGGTTAATTTAGCATGCAATTCAATGTCTTATGCTTTCATTAGCATTTTGTGCAGTTTGCCCTTATTTTGATGCCACACACAGAGTGCACAATTGTTTAGTGATTACCAATTAAAATGCTATCATGTATGTGATGTACATATGTAGCAGCTCTAACATAAGCCATAAACGAATTTGGAGCAGAATCGATGGCAGAATGACTAACTGTACATACTTTCAGTTCTGTAAAACACTTGCAGTCAGAACAGATGCATTTTTACTTACTCAGTTACATGAGGAGTGTTTATTTCATAACTTTTATTAATGCTATTTGATGTCAATGACAAATGTTACCCTAGCTTTTGAAGATTTTCTAGCTTGATTTATTGTTCTGAGGAAGAAGGGTTTATAACAATTTCTGATAATATATTTGCCTTTATTTTGCACCAAGACTGTCAAGTCATGTCGTGTTGCCCATGTGGCAGTGGAACAGAGACTGATTTAGGTAAACTAAAAGATCATATACAGATGTTTATGTTATATGCATGCCTAAGTAATGCAGCATTTTATTTGCAGACTGAATGCCATTGTAAGGTATAAGGGGAAAACCTTTGCACCTCTGATTAATCAAAAAGGTTCTCCCCGGGATTCATGAAGCTCGGCACAAGGCCAGCGGTAGGCTTGCGCTGACAGTGCGGCGTGAAGATGTCACAGTAGCACCAAATGCATATTAATGAAGGTGCGCCGCTGCCACAGCCACATGCATAGGAAAGGAGCGCGAGTGCATAGGGCGTGTCGAAGTGCCACACGGAGGCGTGGAAATGCCAGCTGTCGACGTGCAACCTAAAATGCTTGCATATAACAACTTGCAAGATAGTAATCACATCTGTCAGTGTCCGTGGATACTGAAACGTATGCAAAGCATGCAGGATAGTTCCTGCGAACACAAAATGAAGAAGCAAACACAAATGCACGGTAGGGAATAATGGGTCCCTATCCCGCGAACAAATGACATGGAAAACCATGTGCCCATAGTCCAACGCAGTGTAGATAGCTATACCAAGTGGAAGTGAAATGCATCATATGTTAGCGTGCCGCCAATAGGTACGTCCAGCCCAATGGTTAGGGTCACCAGCTGACCCATAGTGTGAGGGAGGTTACACAGCTGGACAGATGTGTCCATAACAAAATACACAATAAATGTACATATCTAGTGACCGTATGACCGAATCATATCCCACAAGGCATGTAATAGTCACATACAAAAGGTATGTCCGTATTTCACATACCAAATGTGACAGGAAATAGAATAAGCATATAAACGAAACAGAAGGAGCATATAAACTGCTACAACAATAAGGCAACATGTAGGCTGAAAGGAACAGTATTATCCGTACCATTGACTGTGGGTACGTGTTGTCCAGTACATTCGGATATGTGTCCGGAATATATCCCATCCTGGACAAAGGAAAAGGTGGCATCCCACCAATGATTAGAATAGTCTGCCAAAATCCGCACATCAGCGGTACAAGCTGAACTTGTCAGGATATGTCACAGCTGAACGGGTATTACCCGGGTATACCAACCATGTAATAAAAGTTAAGTATGGGCGTGTACCTATGTGCATGAGGTATAGCATGTGGAAAGCAAACATGGCAGGGAAGTCCACACAACCATACAGGTACCTGACATATGTAGGGTATGCAATGTGTTACTCTGGCCGTGTCATGGGCCAACAACCAAAGCAGTGATGTATGGAGTGTCAGGAATATGTGTGTGTGGGCGGGTGAGTAATGGTACAATCCTCCAAGGCGATACTGTGTCATATGCAGAATAAATGAGCCTGAGGTGTATGATGGAGCAGCGGGTGAAGCAGAAAGAAACACAAAAACATGTATAAACATCTGCAATACAACCAGACAGGCCAAACTGTAGAACACAATCTCACAAACATGAATATTAAAATGTGCGATACAAATGTATAGACATGTCACTGGCACATACCCACAGATTGGTCCTGATGGAACTGGCCATATCAAATGCAACACACCTGGATGCATAATGGACTACCCAGCATCCCCTCCACAGTACACAACCCACTCCCATACCTGAACGTCCACCAAATCCAGCCATACTTGGCCTACTGGTTTGGTGCAGCCACATCTACACATAGTGACCACTACGCATATGTAGTAGGTAGTGTCACCCTAGGCAATCTCAGGATTGCAAACTATGTATCCCTTGCATGTAAAACCCCCAGCACATTTTCATAACGCCAGAAGAATGGTCGGTATTTGTCTTGTTTCGGTCTTGTTCAATTTTTGGGATATCCCTTATGGGATAAGTAACCTGTGTAAACATTAGAATGGAAGACACAAAGTCCAGTCCTGTAGATATCTGGACACAAGTTTGAATGTGCAGTAGTGGTGCACGAGACTGTCCAGCCCTGGATGGTCATGTATAACCTACTACCCAGGATCAAACACCTGCCCATGATGCACGTGTCCCGACACAAATAAGCGAGAGAATATAATGCACACATTCGCATAGTGGCACATGGTATAAGGGTGATGAAGGCACTGACGTAAACAGGATACCCCCTAATCCACTGTGTGAGGGAAAATTAATGTGTGTGTAGGTGTGACCTGACCACCAATGATACAATGCCAAATGTCCTGTGATCGCAGGAAATAACTATGTACCATACTGCATGTAACAGTTGCCTAAAGCGGTCACGTCAGGATAGAATAAACGTAATTTGTACAAGAGACAGGCAAACAACAAAAGTGCCAAAGGTATAAGACCCACAGCTAGGAAAATAATGAATGTTCTAAACCTGCACTGACCGTGGCTATGTGTTGGCCCAAACAATCTGGTGTCTGCAGTAGGGTTACCATCTGTCCCGCTTTGCGAGGGACAGTCCCACTTTGGACAGTTGTGTCCAGACAAAATACATTACAAATGGCAAATGTCCTGGGATTGTAGGACATAATTATGTCCCATATGTTATGTAATAGTTGCAGACAATAATTATTGCAGTATCTACCATACCTAAATGTTACAAGAAACAGAATAAGCAACTAAACCGCTACAACAACAGGCTTTTATGTAGGCAAGTAATTAAAGTCCTATCCATTGTACTGACCGTTAGTATGTGTCAGCTTGTAAAATCTGATGTGTGTTCCGAAAATGTCCCATCTTGGCCATTTGAAAAGGTGGCAACCCTAGTCCCCAGAATACATCCCAACCTGTACATATGACAATGTCAACGATACCAATGGTCACAGCATTCGCACAATAACTGGCCAGCCCCTTAACCACTCACAAAGCCAGTGACCTTTGGGGGAAAGGTGTTGAATGAGAATGACTACTTACAACAATGAAGAGTAATAGACGCATTTAACTGCAGAAAATTAGTAGTATTACGAATCTGTCAACACATTCCAAGTTGATAGTACTAATATGGTAGAAGTGTCCGTGATTGTCCCTGAGTTGTTATAGCCTTGTCCCTGTCACTGTAGAAACGAGTCCCCGAGTATCAGAGAGGTCCGTACACAGAAGTACACCAACCAACTGTCACATCTGTTGACAGGACTATTGCATACCTGTAGTGAATTAATAACAGATGTCCAGAATAATATTCATTGTATCTATGAATGAATGAATGAAATAGTCAAATGGGAAAGGAAACATGTGGAAACCACCCCCCAACCTGCATTATGTAGTGGAACCACTCCCTGCCCAAAATTATGTAGCGCCGACCCAAAATGTGGTCAGAGGTGCCCAAACACCTGCGTCTGTAAACACAGGTAGAATGTTAAACTCTGGACCAACTCTGTCCATGTGCTACATCTGATCTTTGAACAGTGCCAGGGCAGTTCTAGTCACCAGTCGGCCGAGCCTAAACCCAGACCAGCACATGAACACCCTGACAATCAAACATGCATATGTGCAAGGACTATAAGCGTAGGAGTTATGCATATCCTTGGAGTGAGTAGACTTGCAGCACGGGTCCAGAGCAGTAGGAAACAGAGAATGTCCTAATTGTAGTACTGCAGTTTTCCCAGGAGGAGAATAGATGCTGTGTAAGGGAAGTGGTGAGGTGTATGTCAGAATAGCTATGAACCATGGGTATACATATAAATGAGCCAAAACACCAATAGTGTAATGGTTACAGCATCCGCCCAACGTAAAGACATTCCCGGTTCAAGTACGACTATAGCACATATTAATTGTGTAATGAATGCCTCTGTGCTGTAAAGCCAACATTTATACATGTAAAGGTGACCGCGTTCACATGGGTCCGTTAACCGGATTCCATCAAAGTGGTACTGTCATAAGGAATAAGGCACATGTAATCCCAAAGAAGTGCCTGTAAACATATGTAACTCAGAATAAGTAGATGCAAGTGGGCCTGTGTGGGTGTATGCAGCTATTAGCATAGCAAATGTATGCTGTCTTGTACAGCTGTAACTTTTATATATATAGATAGATGTGTGTATAGATAAATATCCACAGACATAACAGAAATATGCAATTATATATCTACATATTTATCTATATATACACATATATATAAATATATATATATATATATATATATATATATATATATATATATATATATATATATATATATACATATATATAAATATATATATATATATATATATATATATATATATATATATATATATATATATATATATATATATATATATATATATATATATATATATATATACATATATATATATATATATATATATATATATATATATATATATATATATATATATATATATAGATATGTAAGGAATGCTGAAGGATGAAAGCAAACACAAGGGTTGTGAAGGGAATCCAGAGCAAGTAAGGAATTATGACATGCTCGAAGTGTATGTCACATAAAGCTGCCCAAGTGTGAGTAGAGCACCGCTCTTCACACCAGAGGCAGGGCTATACCAGCGGCCATAACATCGTTGAAGTGCTACGTTAACATTGTAAACAGACGGAATGTAATACATGTTGCAACCACCTACACTTGTAACCCGCAAATCGTTCGTAATCCATAACACCAGGAAAGGCACATATGTGCAAATATGAATGGATGGTGAGCCTGTGAATACACGAGGCAGTACAAAATGTGTGTAGGGCCCCAACGCTCATGAGAGGGAAATGTGTAAAGGTGTGTCATGGCTGCGATATCAGGTATATAATGGCTGTTATGCATGGAAACTCAACACGGGTGTGCAGGAAAAACTATGGAAATGTGATTATGGACACGGGAGTGCTAGGATATGTTGCACTGGGTGCAATGGAGCGGCCCGTGGAGGTCAGCTAGTATGTAGGTGCGATTCCCAGATAGAGCGTCGTTTGTGTGGAGACATGCGTGAATGGGTGTATCGTTGTCGGACGTTGTGCGTCAGGTCTGGCAGCCCGGCACGTAAAACCTATACGCTACCCATGAGCGGAACGGAGTTCTGCTGTGACAGCTCCAAACCGGGAAAAGCAGAAAGACACAACTACATGAAGACAACAATATGTTGATGCACAGTCACAGTAACACAAGCACACATCCTATCAACAGTAATAATATGAATGTGCACAGAAACAAACACAGTAGCAGGAATAATAGGCTGTGCATACGAGTAATAGGTCGAATGACACTGTATCACATCCTAGTTAGCAGCGGCACCCCACACATGAAAAACGTGCGGCATCTGTCCACTGCATAACATGCAATATACTGAGCACATGTTCACTGGAGTGAAGTGTTGGTGTCAGAATGACTAAGGCAATAGTATGCAGTTGAAGCAGGACCCAATACACATGTGTAAGTATCCATGTCCGGGAAATGTATAGGTTTCATAGTTTCATAGTTTAGTACTAGGCTATCTGCCCTGGGGCATTTATAAGCCTAGCCATAGTGATGTGGCTTTTGCCACCCCATGTAATGGTACAAAAGTGTACAGAATAGATTTAGAATACTGTGCCCCTGTCTAGTAGTGACACAGTGAAGACCCCCTTACATAATAGAATTAGTTTACTGTGCCTCTGTCTAGTAGTGACACAGAGATGATCCCTGGGGTAAACCTATGATCTCCCATCCACTCGTCAAGATTTCTCTTGAAGAGAGTTAGTGAGGGGCTCTGCCTAACATGAACTGGGATTCTGTTCCAGAGTATGGGAAGCCTCTGAGTTATGAATCTGTCCCTCCAGCATGTCCTATTCATATTTGTGCTGAGGTTTAAATCTTTAGCTCTCGTGGTTCTGATGGATTTGGATTTTTAGAGGTGGAGCATGTCCATCAATTCCTGATTGGACATGGCCTTGTATGTCAGGCACAGATCACCTCTGAGTAGGCGGTATGCTACTGAATAGAGCTGGAGTTTCTTTAGTCTGGCAGCATATGACATATGTTGGAGACCCTTGATCCTCTTGGTGAGGTACTTTTGGGGTCTCTCTAGCTGTTGCAAGTGCCGGGTGAGGTACATACCAAATGGGGCATTCTACTCAATCATGGGCCTGATAAAGGAGGAGTATAGGGGTACAATGACCTCCTTTGATCTGGATGTGAATCCCTTCATGATAAGGTGGGCAAGGTAGAAAGTCTTTCTAACCACTTTGGCAAAATGGGTGTCAAATGAGAGGTCACTATTGACTTGGGTCCCCAGGTCTCTGATTACTTTTTCCGTATTCGTGGGTTACTGTCTATATCATAATTTGTGGGTACTTTGTTTTTCCCAAAGGGGATGACTATAAATTTTTTGGCATTTAGTTTAAGGCCATGACTCCGGCACCAGTTGTCCGTTTCAGTGAGGCCTTTCTGTAGGATGTATGTGTCAGCTGGTGTATCGACTATGGCACCTAGTTTGCAGTCATCTGCGAACTTTGTCAGCCACAACCCTCCCATGTTTGCTTTCACATCTGAGAAATAAATGCCGAACAAGAGGGGTCCCAGGACAGAGCCCTGTGGGACACCACTTGTGACTGGCTTTGAGTCTGACATGGCTCCAGCGATTTTGACTTTATGGGTTCTATCCTTTAGCCAGTTTGCAACCCATCTTGTGACATATGGATTTACATTTAAGCTGTTGAGCTTGTCTATGATGCCTGAGTGGGGTATTGTGTCGAAAGCTTTAGCCAAGTCCAGGTAGGCTGTATGGACTGCTTTGCCCTCGTCAATGGCTCTAGTGACTGTTTTGAAAAAGTCAGCCAGGTTCAAAAGGCAGGATCTGCCTTTTACAAAGCTGAACTGGGTGGGATCAAGTACCTGTAAGTCCCCAATGTCTCTGTTTATAAGTTCCATAATGATTCTTTCCATAGCTTTGCAGACCAGGCTGGTTAAGCTTATGGGGCGGTAGTTACCAGGGTCTGTAGAGGTGCCTCCTTCGTGGAGTGGGACTACTGTTGCTGTACGCCAGTGTTCAGGTACATATCCTGTAGTAAGGCTAAGGTTAAATAGCATTTTTATGTGCGGGTTTAGCTCCTCTTGGAGTTCTCATAGCACACAACCCAGGATAACGTCAGGTCTCATTGATGCTGTGTTTTTAGCTTTGCTGAGGGCGGTTCTCACCTGGACATCTGAGATGACAGGGAGGTTACATTCAGCTGGGATAAGTATTTCTTCTTTTGGGGTGAGGGAGGGGAGAAATTTGCACTGAACCTGTCTGCCAGAATGTTGGCAATATCTGTGGGTTCAGTGTATTTTTTGTCATTGTGAACTAACTCTGAACATATCTGAGGGTTTCCACCCAGGTTTCTAACATAGCAGAAGAAGGCCTTGTGGTTATCTTTAGTGTCCATAGCGATTTTTCTCTCAAAGTTGGCCTTGGATAATTTTATGAGAGAATGTAGCTTTCTACTAGTGCTGATCAGAGATGCCTTCTCTTTATGGGATTTTGCTCTGTCGTGCAGTAACTTCCTTCTTTTGTTATACAATTTGTTTATGGCTGGGGTCCACCAGACAGGATGCCTGCCCTTGGTGGAGAGGGTCTTGGTTTTATTTGGGATTGCATGATCCATGCATTCTTGGAAATGTCCATAGAAAGCATTTGTGAAGGATTCTGCATTGTGGGATGTGGTTTCCACTGGCCCAGTGGGCTTAAAGGATACCATCTCAGTTTTAAGAAGTGTAAAGTCGGCTTTTGAGAAGTTTTTCACTGTAGTCTTTTGTGCTGGGGGTGGAGGTGGGATATGTATGTCAAGGGTGATTAGTTTGTGGTCAGATCTCACTAGTGAGGGGTATACTTCTGGTGTGGAGCACTTTTTCCCCATGTTTGTGATGATCAGGTCTAGTATATTATTTCCCCTTGTGGGAGAGGTGACTAGCTGTTCCATTGCATTTGAATTTATGAATTCCAGGAACTTTTGGGCTAGGGTGTTTGGGCTAGAATAATGCACCCAGTCTATGTTGGGTAGTTGAAGTCTCCCAATATGATGGTGTTTGGTAAGACATTCATACCCTCCAATGTCTTCAGGAAGGCTGAATGGGGTTCCTGAGATTGGGAGGGTGGTCTGTAACATGCTACCAGTTGTATAGCAGTTTTGCCTACGGTTAGTTGCACTTGGATGGTCTCTGATGCTTCATGTGCTGCCACTAACCTGGAGGTGTGGGTGTCCTTGATGAATATGGACACTCCCCCCTCCCTTTTTGGTTTGGCCTGAGTTTTGGGGCCGAAAAGCATGATACGAGGTATAGCCTGGTAGTGCTGGGGTGCTCTCAGGAGCCTTGAACCAGGTTTCAGTTACTGCACAGACACTGATGTTCTCCATACTGAGGAGTGCCTCGAGAGCCTGCATCTTGAGATTTAGACTTCTGGCGTTGAGCAGCATTACCTTTAATTTTTTTCCATTTTTGTTTTCTAAGGAGGTGGGTTTGTCTTTTGAGCCTTGCCTAAAAAAGGCACTATGGGGGTGGCAAGAGCCTTAGCCAATATCCGGAAGCCCAGTGGTGACAGATGCAAGCCATCCCTTGCGAAGCAGCGTGGCTTGTCCACCATGTCATCTCAAGCAGACAGACATTGGATCCCCCTAGAATGACACCAGTATTTGAGCCAATTATTAAATCTGATCATCTTGTCTTTGTATTGTGGCATAATTCTTGGTGAGGGCAAGATGCTGCTCAGGGTCAGGGTCATACCAGCCTTGGCTACATAATCGGAGAGCTCCTCTATGTCTCTTTTCCTGTAGTCCAGGGAGGTGTGTCTCAGGTCATTCATGACGGCATGGACAATGACGGAGTCATATTTGTACTTGCTTTGGAGTGACCTGAGTGCATGTGTTATGTGGTGGATCCTAGCTCCCGATAGGCAGCTCACCGTTACCCCCTCCTTGTTCAGCCTGGTAAGCGGAACGTCAGTGTGTCTGACTATAGAGTCACCTATTATTAGTGTATCAGGCATGGTGTTTGGCCTTAAGGGCTGTGATTGTTTGACACACTGATTTATTGAAGTATGTGTTGCATGTGTTATGTTTTGAGGTGGTGGATGTTTGGGTGTCTGCTTTGGGAGCCCCTGTTGTTTTGGTAAGTTTTTTGTTAGAGCCTCCGAGTATGTCTTTGTGTTATTATGTGTTTGGTTTGCAGTTGTGGTAGGTCTATGTGGGACTGGGTTTGCTGTGTGTGTGATTACCTTCTTCTCCTGTCTGGTCTTGCCAGTCCTGAGTTGAGAGAGTTCAGCCTCCAGTTTGGCTATATAGTTGCATCTCTCACATGTATTTGTGTTTGTTGGGAGGAGGAGAGGGTTGTCTGTGTACATGAGACAATTGTAGCATTGTCTCAAGATTCCCAGATTAACCAGCTGAACCGGAGAGGATGCTAGTAATCTACCACTCGACATGCTAGAATATTATAAGGGAGTGCTGTGCCTTTAAGGGAAGTGGGTACTCACAGGGGTGGTAGGTGGATGTAGTGCTTACTTTAGTTAGAGAGTGCTTACTTAGAAGAGAGGTTTTGAGAACAAGTGCTAGGCTTATAATAAAGCGAGTAGACTGAATATTATAAGAGTAGAGCTTTCTTAAGGGAAAATTTGAAGAGCAGACTTGGCGGAGCCAGAAAAGTTTAACCTTGTTTAACTGGCACTGTGCTATGCGCACAATCGCGCAAAGACGCGCAAACACGGATTTTAAACAGGGAACTTCAAAAGAGCTAGAAATGGTCCAAAACAACCAATTACTACAAGCACTTGTGCTGAGGTCACTCCTTCAGGGACAGATAGGCTGCTCAAGGCTCCCCACTCCCACTGGTGAGCAAAGAAACTTCCTTCTATCCAAGTAAGGCAATGGACAACACAGGAACTACACCACAGCCCAGAATACAGCAAAGCCTGTATACTGGTCTAAACTAGTCAAGGAGAGGTGGGAAAACAAGGATATGTTTTTTTTTTTTGTTGTTGTTGTTTTGAGATTGAAAGCACACAGAAATGCAGGAAACAGTAATAAATCAGTTACACAGGCTAGCACACTTTAGTGGGCAGCCTCAACAGTTAAATTTAACAAACAGCTTTCGACCAATTTTCGACTAAATGAAACTTTAAGTGCAGATAATATATAATGCAACAAACAGCTAAAAACAGTTTAAGCTTGTTCAAAGTAAGCAAGAGAAGGTATTTCAGGTAAAAAACAGCAAAAAATACTTAAATCAGGAAAGTAGTCACTTTTCTCAGTTCTCTGCTGCTAGGACCACTCTGCAGGACCACGAGGAGCTGTTTCTGAGTAGTATAGCCAGAAAAAAATGCTCAGAGGTGGATTTTAAACAGGGAACTTCAAAAGAGCTAGAAATAGTCCAAAACAGCCAATTACTACGAGCTCTTGTGCTGAGGTAACTCCTTCAGGGACAGATAGGCTGCTCAAAGCTCCCCACTCCCACTGGTGAGCAAAGAAACTTCCTTCTATCCAAGTAAGGCAATGGACAACACAGGAACTACACCACAGCCCAGAATACAGCAAAGCCTGTATACTGGTCTAAACTAGTCGAGGAGAGTCAGGGAAACAAGGATATATATATTTTTTTTTTTGAGATAGAAAGCACACAGAAATGCAGGAAACAGTAATAAATCAGTTACACAGGCTAGCACACTTTAGTGGGCAGCCTCAACAGTTAAATTTAACAAACAAACAGCTTTCGACCAATTTTCGACTAAATGAAACTTTAAGTGCAGATAATATATAATGCAACAAACATCTAAAAAACAGTTTAAACTTGTTCAAAGCAAGCAAGAGAAGGTATTTCAGGTAAAAAACAGCAAAAAATACTTAAATCAGGAAAGTAGTCACTTTTCTTAGTTCTCTGTTGCTAGGACCACTCTGCAGGACCACGAGGATCTGTTTCTGAGTAGTATAGCCAGAAAAAAATGCTCAGAGGCAGATTTTAAACAGGGAACTTCAAAAGAGCTAGAAATGGTCCAAAACAACCAATTACTACAAGCTGTTGTACTGAGGTCACTCCTTCAGGGACAGATAGGCTGCTCAAGGCTCCCCACTCCTACTAGTGAGCAAAGAAACTTCCTTCTATCCAAGTAAGGCAATGGACAACACAGGAACTACACCACAGCCCAGAATACAGCAAAGCCTGTATACTGGTCTAAACTAGTCGAGGAGAGGTGGGAAAACAAGGATATTTTTTTGTTTTTTTTTTGTTTTGAGATAGAAAGCACACAGAAATGCAGGAAACAGTAATAAATCAGTTACACAGGCTAGCACACTTTAGTGGGCAGCCTCAAAAGTTAAATTTAACAAACAAACAGCTTTCGACCAATTTTCGATTAAATGAAACTTTAAGTGCAGATAATATATAATGCAACAAACAGCTAAAAAAACAGTTTAAGCTTGTTCAAAGCAAGCAAGAGAAGGTATTTCAGGTAAAAAACAGCAAAAACTACTTAAATCAGGAAGGTAGTCACTTTTCTCAGGTCTCTGCTGCTAGGACCACTCTGCACAACCACGAGGAGCTGTTTCTGAGTAGTATAGCCAGAAAAAAACACTCAGAGGCGGATTTTAAACAGGGAACTTCAAAAGAGCTAGAAATGGTCCAAAACAACCAATTATTACAAGCTCTTGTGCTGAGGTCACTCCTTCAGGGACAGATAGGCTGCTCAAGGCTCCCCACTCCCACTGGTGAGCAAAGAAACTTCCTTCTATCCAAGTAAGGCAATGGACAACACAGAAACTACACCACATCCCAGAATACAGCAAAGCCTGTATACTGGTCTAAACTAGTTGAGGAGAGGCGGGAAAACAAGGATATGTTTTTTTTTTTTTTTGTTGTTGTTTTGAGATAGAAAGCATACAGAAATGCAGGAAACAGTAATAAATCAGTTACACAGGCTAGCACACTTTAGTGGGCAGCCTCAACAGTTAAATTTAACAAACAAACAGCTTTCGACCAATTTTCGACTAAATGAAACTTTAAGTGCAGATAATATATAATGCAACAAACAGCTAAAAAAACAGTTTAAGCTTGTTCAAAGTAAGCAAGAGAAGGTATTTCAGGTGAAAAACAGCAAAAAAATAAAAAAGGTTAATGGACACACAGATGTATATATAGATAAATATGTATATATACATATATCTGTATTAATTTACATACACATATATATTCATACGGATATATATATATATATATATATACACACACAAGGATACACTACGGATATATATATATATATATATATATATATATATATATATAGATAGATATAAACAAACAACAGGTAGTGATATATACACATACACAAAAAACAAAATATATATGTCAGTGTAGATATACATATTTACAGCCCAGGCATATGTTACTTGGAGGTCCAATAAATAAATGTTGTACCCCCCACATCGCCCAGCTAGGTTGTACAGACATACAGACAGGCAATACAGATCAATACACTGCCGCTGTCCAAAACACCAGTAGGAAAGGACCAGTGGGAGAGTTCTGCAAGGTCTACACTTTAAACATGGATAACGGTGTCCCTTGCATGACCCCAAAAATTCAGGGTACGTGTGAATCTGCTGACATTATCACGAGCAGGATGTAGGTGTACATGGAACAGTAGGTTGTGCAAGTGTGATAATACATGGGTTGACAAAACGTATGACATGTGTCCCGAGACGGGGAGAGTGGGCAATGTGTAGGGGTGTGCTCATACCCCAGTTGTGCTCACAATAAGTATTTGTCATGACTGCTGTAGAGGGTTGCCAGGTAGGTGGACCATGGGTATGCATTAATGGGCTTAAGTGTGCAGGTGCTGGTTGGCAGAGATGTAGTAGGCCCGCCCAGTGGAAGTCATTAATATTCCTATGTGGGCATAGCATACGCCTACACCTCCCAAACCTGAAGAGCACATCTACCGGATAGTCTTTAAACCATTGGGGGAATACATAGAGACCTAAACAGTGCCGTGTACCCAATTAGCATGGACATCTATAGTTATGTATCAGAATTCAGAATGTAACAAAGTCCAACTAAACACTGCCAGAACTAGTGATATTAGGTGAACAGGTGGTGGAATACAGGTAATGACAGATGACAACATGTATGAGTCATAAGCAGGATGTACCTCGACAAACGTGAATGAATACATATGCTCTGTGACTGTGAATGTGTCTGGTTAATAGAACCAATCGTCTAAATGTGTCCCACAGGGTGTTATGCATTGTTCCTGATACAGTGTTCTTTCACACCCATTGGTATGTGAGTTCTGCTACTGACGAAAAGTGCATAATTTGCTGACCATCTTGGGTAGATGATAGCATAATAGAAGAGGTTCAACACCCGTACGCCTTCGAGGGACACACCCGTCTGGGCAGTTGTGTCCTGCAAAATGACAGTTATGGCACATGGCCTGTGAGTTTGGGAATGGAGGCTATATAGTGTGTGTAGTGGTGTCAGACATCAATTTGTTGTATCAGTAACAGCTACATGTAATAGGAAACAGTATTATCAATTCTAATGCTACATGAATAACCTTAACGTATGCAAACTGTGGAAGTCGTCCGTTTACTACTGGCTGTGGGTATGTGTTGCCTTGACACATGTGATAGCTCTACATATAGGGTCTATACGGCCGCCACCAGTCTGAATGGCCAAAGTGGAACCTGCTCTGTAGAACTGTCAGATGTACCAGGGCAGAACATACCTAGAGCCATGCATAGTACAGAAATATACATATCGGAACAAATCAAAGCGTAGTCTAGCAGCAGTATAGCTGCTTATGCTACTACATATGACATATCGACGTGTCAGGTATACAAGACCTGTAACAAGAAACCAGTACAAACACCTACAACATGAGAAGGTCCCCTAATCAGGAGAATTGCAATAGCTAGAGTATTGTACATACCACTCAACTGTCCCTGAATGTCAGGTACGTCCCTGAGTTTGACTGAAAGTCTAACTCTGTCCTTCTTAATCCTCCTAAAATTAGTGGCTGTTGAAGGAAAGGTGGTGAATTACACTTACTGACTAATGACAATAAGTAAGAGTTATAAACAACTGTTACTTCAGAATATGAGTATTAAGTCATAAGCTCTGATTCTGTCAATGTGTCAAGTTAATAGCACTACTTTTTTAAAAGTGTCCCTGACTTTTCTTGACCTGTCCCTGATTCTGCAGAAATGTGTCCCTGATTGGTGGAGAGTTCTGGTATTGTCACATGAGATGTGTGATGAGTGACTGTCCCATGCAAAGTGGGAAAGGTGTCACTCCTACAGTCTCCCATCGTGCAATCTGAACGGTGGGTCAACGTGCAGTAGGTATGCAGTAGCATGACTCGGCAGACAGCTGCGTTAACAAACTCAAGTCACATGTCAGCATTGCAGAGTATCGGTTCCCATGTATAAGGCAGGTGGGAGCAGATCATTTGAGGAACACGCATATAATATGATTATGTCACTGGACAGGCCACCGAGTCCGTACAGTAGAACACCTGCCGTTGCAAAATGGTTACACATACCCGATACTGTAGTCATGTAGTCCGATGTAATACGCATCACAACGGATCGCACACACCCAGCGTGAGTGACAAATGTAAGCGGAAATGTCGGAGAGTGAGCGGCTGTAAACGTGTTTGTCTACCAGTATGCCAGTAGTGCACTATCAAAGAAATGTGGAGTCTAAACATGTATAAGGTGCTGTGACCAGAGGTCAGCAGTGCTTAACACTGTGCAAACCCACGCACAACAGCTCCCACCTGCTGGACTGTGCCTTACCCGGTCTGTATCCAAAGGAGTCAGCCTGTCTGTAAACAAAGAACCGCCCTATACACATGATGGTAGAAGTACCCTGCGCACATAGGTCATGTGAATTAACAATAGACCATGGAGTATGTACATACAATAGACCGCACACAAACCATACAGTGCAGACATCCAACAGTATAGCTATGTACTGGCAGATATGTCCGGGCCACTGGTGTATGCATGCCTGGCCGTCCTGTGTTTCAGTGTGTGAGCATGCCCAGTATGACTGTTACACATGTTGTCGATCGACAATACCATCATACCGTCATGTGTGTGAGCATGCAAAGTATGGTCAACTGTATTGCATGTGTCACATGTTCAGATAGTACTGTGTTGCTGACCCCTCCGTTCTACACAGACAGGTGTCATGCTGTGTCTGCAGGGTAGCTAATGGTCATGTGGCATTGACAATTACTACATGTCTGCATAGTGTGGGGGGACATGCAACCATAACCACAGTCTTACACAGCACCGTGGGTGGTGCACATGACTCTCACATGAGTAAGTGTGACAGGGGGCACAGCCAATAGTTGTACACATCTGCTGTTACTGTACTGGTATGCTGGGTACTCCATGTCAGTGTGTGGACCTACCTAAATTGCTGGTTGGAGGGATACCAGGGTACGTCGGTTCCCAGCTTTAATTACCAGCACAGTGGTGTTGGACGTCCTAGCTTACACAACCTACATCAAACTGCCTAGCCTGCTGTCATCTGTGTGTGTCTTAGGGGGTTGGGGTTATTCATTGGGCATATCCATAGGTCATCGTATATCATTCGTCTGTATTGGTCCACATCTCTCCAGCTGCATGCAATGTGTGTGGGCTGTACGGACACACATGATGGTCGGTCCATAATCTGCAGTGGGTAGGACACCCTGTGTACTACAGGCTACCATTGTGACCCCCGTATGTGCTACAGAGGTCACGGTGCCACTATAGATGTGTACTGTCTGCTGCCCTAACATTTGGCCACCACAGTCACTTGTATGCTCACATACATACCATAGCACTGGGTAACTACACATTCTAATATAACTGCCACTTGTTAGGTCAATAGACATACCCTGGGTGTGTTCCAGACTTGAGGACAGTGCTGGAGTGCTGCTTATGTTGGATGCACACAGTGCACCTCCTATACATGGCCGAGCACAGGTACTGTCATGTTTGGCATCCATTGTACTGTGTGTGGGTCAGAGAGGGGAAATCCGTGGGTACCTACTGTGTCAGTGCATATGCCTTGTGTTGCCTCTTTGCCAAGGGCAGGTCATACTGTGCACGGGCTTTCGTCGACAGTGCCCTACTCAGGTATTACCTTCAACAAGTCACACTGTGCCTTTACAGGCCTTGGGAGTGGTGTTGGGCTGTGTGGCCCTGCCCCATGCTGTTCCTGCTGCAACTGTTACTGCAGGATAACATTGTGTAGCATAGCAAATACCATAACAAC
>NC_056741.1:688248298-688325798 GCF_019279795.1 Protopterus annectens
TGCGTTTAGGGTAGCCTACAAAAATCCATGATAATGCCCTGGGCATTGCACATGATCTGGCAGTTGATGGAGTGGAATCCCTTGCAGTTTATGTAGCACCTACCATGCTCACTGGGTGGTGACTTGATATGTATGTGCGTGCAGTCTATCGCACCCAGTACCTCCGGGTAGTGTGCTACATGGTGGAAGTGACGCATATTGCTGGCCAACTCCTCCTGCATTCAGGGGAAGTATATATGCTCATTGGCATGTGGTAACATGGCATCCAAGAACTGGTGCAGTACCCTGGATTCTGATGCCTGCGAGATCCCCATTATATCTCCAGTTGGCCTTTGAAAGGTACCTTTGGCTAGTATTCGCAAGCTTACACATACCTTCGTGTCCACTGGGATGGGCTCCCCTCTGTTGTTTCTGGATCTCAGGCATGGCCGGCACAGCTCAACTATTTGCTGTAAGATGTCCCTATCCACCCTGTAACACTCTACTATCTCCAGATCATGTAGCCCCTGGTAGGTTACCCTTGGTCTGAACACTCTTCTCCTCCTCCGGGTCCTGCGGTGGTTGTCAGCATCATCCTCCACAATACCGTCAGTCTCTAACACATGGTGATGAATCACAGCTATCGCGGCTCCCAACATGTACATTTTAAAAGTTCCCCATATGTTTACACCTATGGTGCAGTGTTTGGAATACACAGGTGTGTGTGGGGTGCTTTCACACTTTATACTATTGTGCTGTGAACACCGATGATGTCATAGGGTGTGTATGTACGATCGTAGCTACAGGGTATCTTATGTGTTTTACGACAGGAACTACTATTGTGGTACCTTTGGTGTTGAATTACATTTGGCTGCCGTGGATTACTTCTTGCCCTTCCCTTTACATTTCTTCACGTTTCACCTACCATTTTCTGGCATGCATCCAGCAGCCTGCTTTCATTTGTACTTTCCTAGCCCTGGCTTATCTTGCGTAATGTGTTCTATTGCCGGTCTACTGCAGGTTTGCTTTGCTCTGCTATGACAGTTCTCCTTTCTTTGCAATCCAAAACCTCCCCTATCCTGTTTTGCAGGTTTCTGAGAGTAGACTTGTCAGCTGCCATCGATTGCCCGCTTTGAGTTAATAGGTGTTAATTGCTCAGTTGTACTCCAATTACCATACTGTGGCATTTCCTTATTTTCTTCCCCTGACCTTCCTGTTTGTGCTATGGTGTGTGGCGCATGCATCCGCTTACTGGATTTCAGACACGTTTTCATCCCCGTACTAATGCTTTTGGGCACCATATGTGCTCTCAGCTAAACGATGCTAAACCTACCTCCCCACCCCTGTCCTGCAGCTTTGCTTAGCAATGGCCAGGCCAGATTTACATTTCTCCAATGTGCTTACAGCTACGGTGGCACACCCCACTGCTGATGTCATGTATACCTCTGAGCCACTCCTCGGTGTTGTAGAGCTGCGCCATATGGTACATCCTTAATCCGGCAAGACGTTTGCGATTCAGTATTACCTGCCTCATTTGCATGGCATTGACTACTAATTCATAGTTACCGCGCCAAACACTGTCACAGACCCTTAGCCACCCTTGCAGTTTGGTTGTGGTATACCATGCATACCATTGAGTATTATGCTGAAATCCTGATTTGTATTACATTGCGATTTTATGACATTTGTATATATTTTCTTTGTGTTCCCATTTGTGCGGACATGCCCTGCGGTTGTACTTTGCATTGCTTTGGATATGACATTAAATGTTGTTTTTTAGGTGTTCTGCATCTTTTCTTATGCCATTGGCTGTATATTTAGTCATTGGCATATGTTAACTTTGTAATACATGAGTCTGGTCCGCTTTCATAACTCCGATGTTCTGTTTGGAAAAATGTAAACTGTGTTTTTTGGTTTACATTTCTGTGGGCTTACGCTACGCCTGCACCACTTAATGTATCGCTATGTACCTTAATTTGCATGGTGCGGCACTGTGCATGGGGTGATTAGCATACCTAAGCCGAGGGCTGTGCAGATCTGGCGTACGCTGGTAGTGCACGTGGAATTCGGCCATATTTGGCATTATACCGCCTACGCTACGCCTGCGCCTGGCTCAAGCTTCTTGAATCCCGGGGTCTGATAGTTCATCTCATATTTTAACTTGCAGTATCTGCTAAAGTACAAAAAAAGTAAATGTTTACTTCAGTTAGGCCCAGCCAGAACTATCTATTGCTTTGTCATCTTCCAAGTACATAATATCAGCCATGTTGTATAGTCTGTATTCACAATATGTAGAGGAATTTTTCACTTCACTGTTCAGTGTTCAATGTTATATGCATTTTAATTAAACTCTGAGTGTCTTTAGAAACTTTCAACCAGTGTGTACCAAACCATCTTATAAGTCTATGTCAACACTGGTTTTAAAGGACCCACGTGTCTCTTCCTCCTTTACACAACTAATCTGCTATGAAAAGCTCTCTATCCAATTAGGGTCTTAGTAGCTGAGACAGTAATATGATTAATGTTGTTTTGAGTGCCCAGGGAATGATTTGAAAATTTGTTATCCAAATATTTATTTATTTTATTTATTTATTTATTGCATTTGTTGACTAGGAAAGTCCACTGGGCCTGCAGGAGCCCATTTTCAGTGGAGGCCTGGGTAGAAAAGCTTCACATTATTACATACAATTAACAAAATAAAACATTGTAGATACATGAATAAAACAGATGTAGTACTATATACAATTAGTTAGAACAATTGTTGATATATAAAAATGTACAAACAGTAGAAAAGATAATACAATTGGCAGAGATTACATTCCAATAATAACTAGAAAATACATATATATTTTTTAAGTGACAGCATAAATGGAAACAGAAGTATGAAAGTCAGAGTAGAAGAAGAAAGTCACTTGGCAGTATATGTGAGTAGAGAAAGACAATAGTATCTACATGTGAGTGAGGAGGATTCAAAGTAGAGGGGTGTAGGTTACAGGGAGAAGCCAGTGAGCAGACTGTATCTGGATGAAAAGCTGGAGAGAGGAGGGGTGAGAAGGTACAGTGGGAGAGATTAGAGAATAGAAACAGGGAGGTACCATAGTGGGAAGTTAAGTGCTGGGATTTTTTAGTGGGGTACAGGAGCATCGTCAGTTAGACACTAAATGTAACTTTAGGGATTTTTTAAAAGAAGCAGACTTACAGGATGATCTGAGAGGAGGAGGAAGATTATTCCATACCTTTGAGACATCATGGGAGTACAGCATTTGGCCAGCTGACAGTTTGTGTTTCTCTATAGACAGCAACATTTTGTTTTCTGACCTGATGTGGCAATTGGGCTGGTACTTGGTCAGTATGGATGAAAGGGAAGGGAGATGTTCAGGTTGGTAGATTATTTTGTGGGCTGTGGTTAGTTGAAGGTAAGTAAGATGATGGTGGGATTCCAGCCAGTTTAGTTTATGCAATGAGGAGCAGTGGTGGGTAGATTATTTAGAGTTTGTAGCAAATTTGGCAATTTTATTGTAACAGGAATCAAGCTTAATTTTGAGGTAGATTGTAGGTTGGTAAGGATGGGAGCACCATAAAGCAGAGTAGGAAGTAGGAAGGATGAGGCTAGGGCCTTTTTGGCAGTGAGACTGAGGAAATAGTTATGTCGATATAGGGCACCTAGCTTTTGATGTTTTTTTTATATTGCTTTGGATATGAAGGTCAAAGGTTAGCTTGTCATCAATGATGACACCTAGCAGTTTGGTACTGGGGACAACTTCGAGGATAGTATTGTTACATGAAGTAATTGTAAAAAGAGATTTATCAATAGGGGTGATTTTTGTGGGAGCAAATGATAAAAGTTTTGTTTTGTTGGGGTTAAGGGCGAGGTGATTCTGGGACATCCATTGCTCAGTAGATGTGAATGCGTCTTGGGTAAGTTTCTGTAATTTGGTGAGAGATTTTGAGGAGGAGATGATAGTTGAATCATCAATGTATTGGATGACAGAGCTATGAGTAAGGGTTTGATGAAAGTTGTTGACAAATATACTAAAGAGGAGGGGTCCAAGAATTGATCCTTGGGGAACACCTGTATTGGCAGTAATGAAAGGGGAAGAAGAGTTTTGCCATTTCAAGGATTGCTGCTGGTTTCTGAGGTAGTTTGTAAATCATTGTAGGGTGGGGGGAGAAAGATTGAGGTTGGAGAGTTTGTGGAGTAGTAGAGAGTGAGAAATGGTATCAAATGCTTTTGATAGATCGAGAAAGAGAGCTGAAGCTAAGGAGCCAGAGTCACGGGCTCTATTTACTGTGTAACAAAAAACGAGCTGGCTTCAGGAACACAAACCATTATTTATTACTGTGAGCGCTTTCGTAAGAGTAAATACTCCAACTTCTTCAGACAAACTCTAGGACAAAAAGACACACTTTATATAATACTGTAGACAATAAGCCAATCAAACAATCAATCAATTAAATAGGCTCCAAGCTCAAACAGCATTGATCGTTTCAAATCAAGTCATAAAACTATAGTATCATAAGTAAGTTACATTCAATAAGAATAATGCATCAACATTATTACTAAAAAAGCACTTTTGTAAAAACTCCATTGTAAAATGTTAAACATACATAAAAGATTGCATAACATTATAAAGCCCATAACTGTCTACCACTGTCCAACTAGGGCATGAATAAACAAATGCAAAGGGCAGCTAGGCAGAAACTGACGTTCCTAATGGATATGCCAACATGAAACGTTATATGTTAAATTCAGAATATGTTTAAAAATAAAATAAAAAAACAGAATATGTATATATGTAAAAAATATATCTCATAATATATATATATATATATATATATATATATATATATATATATATATATATATATACATACACAAAACAATCTACTAGGTTGATAATTACTACATACACCTTGGCCTTTTTATAAGTGTATAACCACAAGAACTTTCATCAATATGTATGAACCATACTGGTAGAAATATTTAATGTACGTATATATGCACAAGTAGGCAAATTACCAGAAGTTGCTTATTATAAACTACCTGGTAAGAGCTTTTAATTTAAGCAAACATTTAATGGATATGCATTCATTTAAACCTGGTAGAATGTTGGCTGATGTGCGAATTTGCCATCACAATTCGCACTCCTCAAACTTCAAATCCCATGGGCCACCCCTTATATTGCATTCAACTTGTTGTAAAACTACAAAAGAAAATTTGTGCTCAGGGTGCCCCATGATATGTTTGGCCAGGTTATTGGTAGCTAAATTCCTGTGAATACTATAGAGGTGCTCATACACTCTTTAACTTTCCTCTCAGTTTTACCAATTTAATATGCATCACATACTTCACATAAAGCAGCATAAACAACCCCCTGAGTGTCACAGTTGAATTTCCCATCGATTGTGTATACCCTGTCCCTAATCTTTATTTTGTTGCTGATTATAAAATGTTTACAGTATGGACATCTACCACACTTAGACATACCAAGGCAGCTCTTACTGTTTTTTTTTTTTTTCTCAACCAGACATTTCAAATTAGGGCCCCTTCTAAATGCAAGCTGTGGAGATTGACCTAAAGATTTGTTAATCCCATTATCTTCTAAAATGAAAGCCCATTTTTCAGTAAGAATGTCCCTAATGAGTTTAGAATCTAGAGAATATGTTGTCATGAATCTAATGTTCATGTCCAAACTAGTATCTATTCTTCTTTGAGATGGTAGTACGCCCGATAATATTGTCCCTGTATCATATCCTTTGTGCACTATAGGGCAAAAATGGCCTACTAGCCTTTTATTAATCACTTCATCAAAGATATGTTCTAGGAACACCAAAGGATACCCTCTTTTAATGAACATATTTTTGAGCAAGGTATATTCACTTAAAAAGTCATCATAGTTTGAGATCATTCTGGCTGCCCTGACTGCCTGTCCTTTCATTACTGCCTTCTTCTGATGGTGTGGGTGCCTACTTGTGAAATGCAAGAAGGCATTTGAGTAAGTGGGCTTTCTAAGGATAGGAGTTTTATACCTACTATTAAGGCTGTCTTTACATAAGTGGACATTCAAAAAATTGATTGAATCAAGGCCTACTTGGAAAGTAAATTTCAAAAATGTTGTTAAGACTGTGATTGCTGTAATGAATAGTTGGATCAATTCAACATCCCCTTTCCAGATGAAGCACATGTTGTCCTGGTATCTCATGTACCAGACAACATGTTCCTTGAACACTGGGTTGTTGAACAACAGCACTCTTTCCCAATAGGCCATTACACAATTGGCAAAACTACTGCCACAATGTGACCCCATTGCTATCCCAGATTTCTGTAAAAACAGTTGCCCGTTGAAACTAATAAAATTATTAGTCAGAACTATTTCTAGCAGAGCTTCGATGACATAAATATCATTGTCGTCCATCCTTTTCATATGCAAGAAATCCTTAATCCATTCCATACACAAATTGTGCAGAATGACAGTATAGAGATCCTTAATGTCAACTGTAAGGAAGACAAAATTGTCATCATATTCTAAATTGTTAATGCCATCAAGAAAACTCCACGAGTCATAGCAAATTTGTGGTTCTGATTTGACAACACATTTCAGTTTATGATCTACATACTTCTCACTTGCATAAGTAATAGAACCCCTCCCATACATTATTGGTCTGAATGGGGGATTCTTCACATCTTTATGTAGTTTTGGGGCCCCAAATAACACAGGTGTCACAGGTGCTGACATAGTCAAAAAATGGAGAGTGTCTAAATCAATACTACCTTCAAGAAACAAATCATTAAGCGTGTTATTAACATTTTTATAAGCCCCATTGATTTCATTTAAACTTACAAGTTCATAAGCAGCACTATCCAAATGCACCTGCATCCTATCCACATACTCATATTGATCCATAAAGACCAGGCCACCACCCTTATCGGGCTTCATGACCCTAACATCACATGCATTAAGAAGGTTAATGAAAGTAAGTTTGTCCACAGAAAAATTCCTTTGTATGCTTAAATTATTGACACTTTTTGTTAATAAAGCTCTAATGTCCATTTCGCACACATTTTTGAACACTGCCAGGGATTCTTGTAATGGTGGATTAAATAAACTTGATACTCTCAAGTTCTTAGTAACTGTAGAATTAGTTCCCATTAGACAAGTTAAATTCAGTTTGCGCACGAACATTTTTAGGTCTAAGATAGTCCTGACCAAGTCCGCTCTTTTATCCGGGACAAATGATAGACCTTTAGCAAAAACATTAACCATACTGTCATCAATATGGAGGGAACTAAAGTTAAATATTTTAAAATCCCCTTCAGCACTTACTAAGATTTAGAGGGCATCTTGTCTCATCTCCTTCTCCGTTTCTGGCATCTTCTGTGTTGGCCCTGCCTTCTGTTGTTCCTTTGTTGATTCGGATTCTGTTGATATCTGTGATTGTCCTGAAAACCCTATTGGTTGTTTATATCCATTGATCTGTTGTTACTACGACCTCTGGCTTGCTCTTGTTGCTGGACAGCATTATGCTGCTGATTATTCCTGATATGTTTCCTGTGGCGAACTGATGGTGTTTGGACCCCATTAACAAAGTTTTCAGAACTATTCAATCGTATCATCTACGTCATCAACTGGGCATTGATTAGATATGCCCTCACCATTAGTGTTTGAGTTAGGTATTGCAGGGGGTGGTGAATATGCAAAACATTTCGTATAGTCATTCAAGTCTCTTGAGATCTTTTTCTTTTTCACCTCAATGGCTTTAGTAAGACTAGCCTCAATGCTTGAAAAAATTCTAGCATACTCGAACCTATATCTATCAAAGTCAATGTTACTATTAATAGCATGCTCTAAAATTTCCAAATCAGCCTTGAAAGCATCAATTTGAATCAGATAGTGTTTAATCAGAGTGGATAGGAATTCAAAACCCTGTTTGTCAAAAAATGCAATTAAATCATTGTGAAACGCTGAATTATTTACAAGTCCAGCAGGGTATCTCCATTGACGTAGACCCTTTGGAATCATTTCTTTAGATAAACATTCTTGTAGATATGAAGCTTCTAGTTCTAGTTTACGACATTTAAATAATTTCTGATCAAAGTTGTTTAACTGCAGAACAATAGATTTAGTTATATTATTAAATCCAGTAGTTGTTCCCAAATTATTGAAATTGTTAAAAAATGTGGCATCCCTTAAATATGTAGCCATAGAAGGAATGTTCCCAACATTGAACGTGTTAGGACCTCCTCGCTGCCCGCCAAGGGACGCCCCCTGATCGCCCTCTGGGTTGGAGTTATTTAAGTCATAGGGTGAAACTCTTGTCAGAACACTAGAAACGTTAGAAAGTAACAAAAGTTGTTCACTTGAACCTAAAACAAGGTTCGCAGTTTCAGCTATTCCATATGTTGTAGCCTCATTCATTCCATCAAGGCGTTGAGTTAACGAATCGACCCTTTTCAAAAGTGCTTGCACCAGGGCTGTCAGATTCCCCACGACATTTGCTTCCAGAGATGCACCTGGTGAAACCAGCAAACCGTTGTCCTGAGAAAACAGAGATTGGGATTGTGAACCCACGCTGCTCGCCATCTCGACCACACTGAACACTTCTCACATGAAAAAACTTAGTAACACAAAATTAGCCTGCTTCAGGAACACAAACCGCTATTTATTATTGTGAGCACCTTCGTAAGAGTAAATACTCCAACTTCTTCAGACAAACTCTAGGACAAAAAGACACACTTTATATAATACTGTAGACAATAAGCTAATCAAACAAGCATTCAGTTAAATAGGCTCCAAGCTCAATCAGCACTGATCATTTCAAACCAAGTCATAAAACTATAGTATCATAAGTAATTTACATTCAATAAGAATAATGTATCAACATTATTACTAAAAAAGCACTTTTGTAAAAACTCCGTTGTAAAATGTTAAATATACATAAAAGATCGCATAACATTATAAAGCCCATAACCGTCTACCACGGTCCAACTAGGGCATGAATAAACAAATGCAAAGGGCAGCTTACTGTGTCTAAGAAGGAGATGAGGGCAGTGTTGGTGCTATGTCCCAGCCTGAAGCCATGCTAAGTGGGAGACAGCAGTTTGTATTTAACTAGATGATTTATGAGCTGTGTGTGGATGCACTTCTCTAATATTTTAGAGATAGGGGAATGAATGACAATAGGAGCGAAGTTTGAGATGTCAGAGTTGTTGCCCTCTTTGTGTAGAGAAATGGCAAATTATTTTTTCCAGATATCTGGTATGTAGGATTCTTGAATTGACCTGTTAAGGAGTATGCTGATAGGGTAAACTATGGAATGGGCTGCTAGTCAGAGGTATTCTGCAGGTAGATTATTAGGAGGGTTTGTACAAGATTTTAGTTTATACAGTAGTTTTTGGATGGTGGATGTGGTAATGGGTAATAATGAGAAGATGGGTATGGAATTTGAGGTATTATGGCCTGATGGTGGGCTCAATGTCTCAGGGTTGATGGGTGGGAAGGTAGTAGTTAGATTGGTGATTATGTCAATAAAGTATGTATTGAAGAGTGAGGCTAATTCAGAGGGGGATTTATCTGGGTTTAGGCATAGGGTATTGTTAGAACCTGGGTGGAGTAAGGAATTAATTGCTCCCCAGAACATTTTTGGATTTTGTCTGTGCTGATTTTGAAAAGATTATATGTACTCTTTTTGTTTTTTTTTTGTTTTTTTGTTTTTTTTACCATTAAATGTTTAGCCTGATTATGAAGCTGTATGTATAGCATTAGGTTGGAAGGAGGTTTGTTTTTTTTTTGCCAGGTTTTCCATGCTTTATCCCTAGAGGACATAACTTGCTTTGTGGCCTTTGTCAGCCAGCAAGCATGTTTTGATTTGACTCTCTTTAGTCTTAGGGGGCAAGAAAGTTTAGGGTTGAGAGGAATGTGGAATTAAAGAATTAAACAGCATTGTTGAGTGGAAGGATTTTAAGTAGGTTCCAATTTGTATTCTGCAAGATGTCATTGAGGGTGTTTTGGGAGAAATGAGACAGATCTCTGGTGTATCTATATTGGTGAGGGTTAGTTGTAGAGGTTGGCTTACGTATAATGAATGCTGGGGAGTGATCACTGATACTATCAGGGAGAATGACTGAGGAAGAAATTTTTATCAGGGTCTGAAACTAGGACCCAAATCTAGCATTAAGAGACTTTTGAAACATGTACAGCAAAATGGGCATAACATGATTAGCAATGTTGGACAGAAGGAAACCATCTAAGTCATGTGGACAAGCCACAGAGTTAGTCAATACTAATTGAAAGATAGTATACACAGCTCTGTGAACTTATCCACAAATAAATTATAAATAATTTGGGAATCAGTTACCTTAAGCTTATCTACCGTGATACTGATTCTAGACTTATTATCATTTTGTTACCCTGCAAATGCTTACATAAGGCTTTGTTGTTAAAAGAAGCACAGGTTGCTAACCTTAATTTATAATAGACTGTATTTTTTTAATTAAACTTCTTAAGTTCATCCTACTTTTCTAACAACTGCTTTTGTCAGCTGGGATGGGCACTATCTCAAAAGTAAGCTGTAACTGCATCTTTCTTCTCTTTGCTTAATTCAATTTCCTAGCTCACCAAAGACAAAATTTCTTCCCTAGTGAGTGTCTGACATGTTAGAGCACAGATAACAATTAATTTATTAATAATGTTATAAGCGATGGAACAACACTCAGCATGCTTATTTGAGCCATGAGGTCATACCAGTTCCATGCAGAATAATCATTTTTGATACATGATCAGTCAGCCCTATAAAAAGCTTTCTGAAGATTGTTTCTCAGGGGGTGATTTCTGAGTATCATCACTTAACACAGGAAAAAACAAAGATTCAGGCTCTACTGAACTCTTGCTTAAAGACAGCAAGCATATGGTACAAAAAAAAAACATCCAGGAAGTTGTCTTTTCATGTGGATTCTTTGATAATTTATATATACCCTAACTACATACCAGTCCAAACTAGTTAAGTACATTATTACCTGGAGTCTGGGTCCAACTAACTGCATATGGTGCATTAAAGTTACCAGAAAGCAACTAATATCCCTTTTTTGAAGCATTCTTAATATAACAGTTTGATTTGCTAGGTTATAAGATAGCTATACGTTTAATTTTGCCTTGACTTTCAAGATGGTACCCACAATTGTTTCAATGGTTTTACTTACAAAAATGACAAATGACAGAGATTGTAAACAGGCATTAATATAAATTCTACCTCCTTTTTTGGATATGATAATTGTGATGTTCTTGTATCAGGATGAAACAGTGTTTTTTGAGTTACTATACCATGTTTCAGTAACTAAAATAACATCATAATCTTCATAATTTTACCTAGATTCTAAAAACTTAAATGTGTTATTAAGACTGCGGGCATTGTGTAAGATGCATTTTATTTAAGTTATTTTCTTAATGTCTTTCCTATATTTCCCTAAAGAAACAAGCACCATTTTGGATAACAATAAAAACAAAAAAAAACTATTCCCTTGATGGCCAAGGTACAGTTTATGTTATGAGAAAAAAAGTTACTTCTGTTCATCATATCTTCCCATATCAGTCATGTATTTATTTTGTTCATTCAGCTCAGTTTTCTGTCAGTGCTGGTCAATACCCAGCAGCTTCAAGAAGCACTGTGTTATATTGAGGGATACAAAAGTTTCACAAAATGTAAGTGCAAACCCAACTATTTTACTGAAAGATTTCATTTCTTTCACATAATCCTCAAAGCTTTCCAAATGAGTTTTTCCTATATCACCCCCATCACAAGAACGATATCATACCATCTAGGTACTTTCTTAATATCACTCATATTAGTCCTGCTAAGGCTGGCAACCATAATGTTAACTCTATCAATTTAGGGAACTGAATTCTTAACCCCCTTCAACACTGAGACTCCTAGTATCAGAATTCTAGGTGACATATCTATTGTATATGAATTCTCTTTAAAAATGAACAAATTGGGGTTAAGTGCTGTGAATAACATGGCTGTCAGCTGGATCTGTCTCAACATCAGGCATCAAATTCACACTGAGATTAGAAAGTCTCCCAGTGCTTTTCTGTACCTTTTTTCTATCTCTACATCTTCTAAGTCTTCCACATCTTCAGTTGAGAGGTTGCTTTTTGTATCAGACAGTGTTCTAGACATGGAGAGGAGATGGGAGTTCATACTGTGGTTAACACCTGAAGAAAGGTGAACATGATTTAGCCCATCTTCATTAATAGTCTCTAGAAGATAATTCAGAAGATGATAATAGTCAAAAATGAAATTATCTGTTTAGGATGCCATCTCATGGGTAAGGGCATATCATACACAGTCATCAATCAGCGATTCATTTTGCTTAAGTATTTTAATATCTAGAAAATGTGGAGGTTTTCCTGCTGCTTGTAAGCTATTATTTTTACAATGAGAATGATATTCATTTAAACTTCTACAGATCAAGCAGCTTCTCAAATCAGTATCCCATCCATCTGTGCTGCAACCATGCATATTGCATTTTAAACATAAAGTCTATTACCTGCTTTTTATCTTATTTGACAAGCAGTACTTGTCCTTTTCCTCCATAATGATGCCTATATGTGCTTAACACTTATTTATTTATCTTACTCATAGAAATCGCCACTCCCAGTGACTACAGTGTCTTGTATATGGAGAAACACAAAGTCCTAAAATATCAGAATCTGCAGGGAGAATTGAAAGCAATGTGGAAGAAAGATACCCAGACAGTTCCAATAGTAGTAGGAGCAACAGGTTTTATAAAAAACAATCTACAATCGTATTTAGATATGTTACCAATACAACTAACCCCATGCAAATTGCAGAAGCAGTCATTACTGGGCACACTGCGGGTGCTGTGAAGAGCACTTTTGGCTGACATCAAAGATTGAAACAATACTAATTTCATGAACTTTAATTGTACTTTGACATAGGAATGGGGCCCATTCCCATCATGGTATTAGAAAATCAAAATATGTGGAGAAATTAAAAAAAGGCATGAAACAAGCTTGCATGGGCAGGAGAAAAGTGGGTCAGGTATAATAAAAAATCCCTGATGGATGACTTGGTACTGGCCTCATGATAATCTCACACCTCACTGGAATGAATGGGCTGGACACAGCTTTTATGCAGCTGAGAAGGATAGGCGAACAGGTCATGGATAGTTCATGATCAGCAGCCATTGATGAAAATAATTAATAAAAATCTCATTTTTCATGCACTTGTCTTTTGAACATGTGGAAAGTACAGCTCTCTATGGCAGAGCTGTTTTTCCCCTAGAAACTGATAAATGAAAAATGTGTCTGAATCTCTTTACTGTAATAATAAATCAGCGCATGCATTCTTAGGTCAAGTATTTATTTCACTTGCAGTTCGTATACACTGATAATTCTGAAGTATGTAGACTGATGACCACAAACTCATATTCTAAACTCCTACATGGACTTAATGCATCTCTGCTGAAACCTAAGTAACTAGCATGGATTCTCTACATAGCATTCCACTGAAAATGGGTCTATGTTCAATAGAACTTCTGTGGGTAATAAAACAAAATAAATAATGATATAAAACAAATAAATGACACTTGAAAGTCTTAATATATCAGTGTTGTCTTTTGCTAAAATATGTAAGGCTGTGGTGACAAGGGGAAATCCCTGATTGTTACTTTAGTACCCAAAGAGTCATATATTTCTTTCAAATTCATTTGCCTTTGGATGCATTTGAGCCGGTGGCATTTCTGTAGAACTGCTACATCAGGTGAGCATTTCACTGGTCGTCACTCTTCTTATCCCAGAAATGACATCCCTGAGCACCTTCCATCAGGAATGCATGTGAACGTCTTCCTCCAGACGGAAGCATTGTTCATCTTCCCTGCACTGAGTTTCCAAACTGAAGTAACATAGCTGCATTTATGTAAAATAACCAAAAGACAGAAGGAAGAAGATTTAAGATTCACACCTAGAAAACTTTAAAAGTTTTTTTCTTGCTCTATTTTAATGATGATTGTACATAGAATTACCATCTCATTCTCAATTTTATTTCTGTAACTCTGTATCTAGAGAGAGGGCAAATAGCTTTTGCTATTTACTGACTTGAAAATATTACACTGTCTGTAGTGCTAATTATTCATATCTATATGATGGTCACTACATGTATGCTTGGTTTCTCCAGGTAATATTTTCATTTTTTTTCCAAAGTGCCTTTATTGTTAACATGTCATGTTCAGATTCAGAGGGGCTGGAGCCAACTGGCATATAGTGTCAGGTGTAGTGTATGACAGAAAAATGCCAAAGAAGTTGAGAAGTAAGGTGTATGAAACAGTGGTGTGACCAGCACTACTGTATGGTACAGAAACCTGGGCAGTAAAGGCAGAGCAGATGAGGAAGATAGAGGAGATGGAAATAAAGTGCCTGACGTGGGTGGTAGGATGCACACTGTGGGACAGATGAAGACATGAGGACATAATGGCAGAAGTCAAAGTAGCTCCAATTGCATAAAAATCAAAGAGAACAGATTATGATGGTCCAGACATGTGCAGAAAAGCAGAAGACAATCTGGTGAAGAAGATTTGGAACAGACAGGAACAAGACAAGATGAAACAAGGGCATCCAGCAAAGAGGTAGATGTATTATGTGAGAGAAGATCTGCAACATTCAGGCATGAGTATCTAAGATGGCAGGAGTGTGGTATTGAATTGAGAGAGATGGCAACAGTTAACTCAACACCCTGACCTATTGTAAAAATGGAGTTGATGATGATGATGATTCATATCCTGTGATAACATTGATAAGGGTTATCTGTATCACATGTCTTTCAGCCTTTGCCTACATACAAGTATAGTCTCCCATGCATGAAAGCAATAAGACATTTGTTCTGTTTGAAGAACATATTTTGCTGCAGATTTAAGCTCGCATTTTGCTGGCTTTGCATTAACTATTGTCTCTGTAACAGCCAGGAAACTTGTATATTTTCCCTTCAGATACTTTATCATCTGCTCAAGCTGGGATGTTTGGCTGCTTTTTGCTCATATTTAGTTGTCACTATCTGTAAACAATTTAGTTATAGCTTCGTCTGTAACAGCAAGCAGTATTCTTCCAAATGTGAATATTATAAAGAAAGGGGTTTATTAAAGTTTATCTCACCAAAATATTAATTTAAATTTTTGTTGATTGTTTATTTGCATGGAAACCCTGTTTTTGAACATTGTTAGAACACCATTTTCTTTTTCAGGAGAAGAAACAGTTTTGTTGAGTTTTGTATCATGAGAAGATGCTTGAAGGAATGAGAGATCAGGGTGACCTAGCATATACACATTGTACAGATTAACAGACTGCATGAATACTTTGCTGCTGCTGGACCTTTTTAGAATTGCCAAATTATCTGAATATCCTTAATTCTTGTAAAACATCTTGCCACAGATCATGACAACTGGTTCTGATAAACACATTCTGATTTCCATGCATGCATGATGTCATAGAGTATTTAGCCAATAACATGCAGTTAGATGGAGAAAGAATAACAAAAAATTGTTAGAAGAAGAGAAGCTGTTGCTTTGTATGAAAAACGACATTAAACTAAGTAATAAAAATATATATTATAATTGAATCTATATTTTAAAGGTGTAATACACTAGTAAGGTTTCAATTGTACTTTTAAATTCTGTGCCAAGATGTTTATAACAGCACTTTGGAGCATGTTGCCTTTCTGAACGAATCTGTCTGAGCTTAATTTACTGAATATGTTTGTCTGTGACTTTAAGAGTTTAATTATAAACTGTTGTTACCACTAATGATTGTTGGCACCAGATGGGAAAAAAAAAATAAAACTGTACTGTTTCTACAGATGTGAGCTACATTATTTTATTTATCTCATAATGGCAAATATCAGTTTTGAAACTTGTAAGTGTATACTCTGCTTGACAAAGAGCAGAGAAAAACATACTGCTTGTATGGGGTTTATAGGGTTTATAAAAAGCACAATTGGCCCTTTCCTTCTGTCAACACTGATAGATCACTACAGGTAAGTAACTGCTTAGCCAGCATGTTGACCTTTGCCCCTTTAATCTGCAGTAGTGTGATCTCTGAGTTGGTATATTTGGTTACGGGAGCATGGGGGCACAGCCCCCCACATAAGTGTGTGTGGGGGGAAAGCACCCCACAAGGTTGGAATTTCTTTGCTTCGGTGTTAGTGTGCTTGTGGGGTTGGGTGAGCAGTTAATTATTCATAGTGATCTGTCAGTGTTCTGAGTGGTCAGTCTTCTGAAGTTTCATGTTTTTCGTCTCGGTCTTTTGAAAGTCGAGTAAGTGGAATTTTGGTCTATTGAATATAGACATAGATATTTATGTACATAGATATGTGTAGCTATATCTATCTATATATATATATACATACATACATAAAGATATATGACTGTGTCATCATTAAGAGCGCTGCACTTGAGCAAAATACAAAAAGGGTGATCTTTTTAAATTAAATCTCAAATCTATAAAGGATGAAACACACAATAAAAGATAAAGCTAAAGTTTTTCCAGGGGCAAATCTCCTTTCACCCCCCCCCCTGATATTTATAAATACCAACTCTAAGCTTGCAGAATGGCAAATTCCCAGACCCCATAGTGCCATGATATTGCATGGCAGGCGGATGAAAAGTTGAAAAACAAAAACAAGCCTGTAACAGAGTTAATTGTTGTGAGCATTCACTCTTTCAGACTGCGACTATATATACTTATAGGTGTTATGTGGGCTTGCCACCATTTTTGGGCAGGGGTATTTCCCCTTGTGACAATAAAGAAAGTATTTTGGGGTTTTGTGACCTTTAGCAGTCACCTCATTATTCTTTTTCTGCTTTTCTGTTGACTAATCACGTGTTGATTAAATGTAAGTAATTATTCATAGTAAACCCAATAAAAAAAGGGGAAAGAATTTATAACACCTCTTGTCAAGATCCCCTATATGTCTGTCTTCATCTTTTGGCTTTAAAGTGAAGAAAAAATAAATAAGTTAATGCTCAAAATTTTCCGAATAAGCTCTTGTATTCCTCAGTGTATTAGTACTATAACATGTTACGTACAGACAGCTGCTCCTTAATAATTTTATTTCCATTTTTTATATTTATTTCTATTTTATTTTGTTTGCCTATAAACTCTCTCCTAACTTTCTTCAAAACTGCATAATTTAAAATAATCTAACCTCCTGGGCCAGATTCCAAAAGACTTCATTTCAGTGTAAGTCCACCCTGATTTTGAAAGACTTGCTCTCATTGTAAATGACTTACTTCAGTGTAAAGCCTGTCTACAAATTGGCTTACTACAGATACCAAATTCCAAAAGAGCTGCTCTTACTGTAAGTGTTCCCTTACTCTCTTGGAATCAGGGCCCCTGTGCAAGTAAATTATAATGCCTTGGCCAACATCTTGCTTCTGTCATTTCTACCTAATTTCCTCAACTGCTCACCATATGCACATATAACCTGAAAATCGCCTCCTAGTTATCATTTGTACTGATACTGAACACTATTTCAATGTCTAGCCTATGTTTTCCTTTGGATTCCTGTGGATGTTGGCGACTGCTTCACTCTTAAATGTTAATTAATTGTGTGATAACCATTTTATTAGACCAAATTAATTTTTGTATAATCATCACAGTAACTTTACTATTAATGCAGGATTCTGTTACTGTTCTAAGACTGCATCACTTCAGCAAGCTACACTTAAAGATTCATTAGTGAAGCATATAAGCACAATACTGAAATTTATATAATGATAGTGCAAAAAAGGTCTTAATCATCTGAGCACAGTGCTGATTCACATCTTTGAAATGTAGCACTCTCACATACCTTTTCTCCCTAACTCTCAGGTACTTTTTCCCACTAACTTTAATGTACCTTCCCCCTAACTCTCATGTACCTTTTCTCACTAACTCTCACATACCTTTTCTCCATAACTCTAATGTACCTTCCTCCTAACTCTTATCTACTGTTTCCCGTTAACTCTTGTATTCTGTTTCCCACTAACTCTCATGTACCTTTCACCTTAATTTTCATGTACCTTTTCCCATTAACTCTCACATAGCTTTCCCTCTAACTCCCATGTACCTTTCCCCGACCCACATTTACCTTTACCCACTTACTCTCATGTACCCTTTCCCCCTAACTCTTATGTGCCTTTTCCCCAACTCTCATGTACTATTGCCCCCTAACTCACATTTACCTTTCCCCCTAACTCTGACATATCTTTCCCCTACCTCTCATGTACCTTTTCCCACTAACTTTCATGTACCTTTTTTCCCTAACTCTCATGTACCTTTCCCCTGAACTCACATTTACCTTTTCCCACTAACTCTCATGTACTTTCCCCTTAACTCTCACATATATTTTCCCCTTAAATCTCACGTACCTCTCCCCACTAACTATCACGTACCTTTTCCGCTAACTCTTACATACATTTTCCTCTAATTCTCATGTACCTTTTCCAACTAACTCACATTTATCTTTTTCCACTAACTCTCATGTACCTTTTCTGCCTAACTCACATTTACCTTTCCCACTAACTCTCATGTAACTTTTCTCCCTAACTCTCGTGTAACTTCCCCCAACTCACATTTACCATTTCCCACTAACTCTTATGTACCTTTTTCCTCCAACTGTCATGTACTTTTTCCCCCATCATGTACATTTACCCAGTAACTCTCACATACCTTTTCCCCCAACTCTAAAATGCATTTCCCCCTAACTCTTATCTAGTGTTTCCCCCAACTCTTATATACTGTTTCCCCCTAACTCTCATGTACCTTTCCCCTTGATTCTCATGTACCTTTTCCCACTAACTCTCACGTAACTTTTCCCTCTAGCTCTCATGCACTTTTCCCCTAACTCTCACGCACCTTTCCCCTGACCCACATTTACCTTTACCCACTTACTCTCATGTACCCTTTCCCCTAACTCTTATGTACCTTTCCCTCAACTCTCATGTACCATTTACCCCTAACTCACATTTACCTTTTCCCACTAACTCTCATGCACCTTTTTCCCTCTAACTTTCATGCACCTTTTCCCATTAACTCTCATATACCTTTCCCCCTAACTCTCATATCTTTCGTCTACCTCTCACATACCTTTTTCCACTAACTTTTATGTGCCTTTTTCCCCTAAATCTCATGTACATTTTCCCTAACTTACATTTACCTTTTCCCACTAATGCTCATGTACCTTCCCCCTAACTCTCACATATCTTTTCCTCCTAACTCTCATGTACCTCTCCCCACTATCAAGTACTTTTCCCTTTAACTCTCACATACATTTTCCTTTAACTCTCATGTACCTTTTCCACCTAACTCACATGTACCTTTCCCCCTAACTCTCATGTACCTTTTCTGCCTAGCTCACATTTACCTTTCCCACTAACTCTCATGTACCTTCCCCCTAACTCTCACATATCTTTTCCCACTAACTCTCATGTACCTTTTCCCCAAACTCTCAATTACCTTTTCCTCCTAACTTACATTTAACTTTCCCCACTAACTCTCATGTACCTTCTCCCTAACTCTCACATATCTTTTCCCACTAACTCTCACGTACCTTTTCCCATTAACTCTCAGGTATCTTTTCCCCCTAACTCTTATGTACCTTTTCACCTTAAGTCTCATGTGCCTTTTCCCCCAACTCAGATTTACCTTTTCCCACAAACTGTCATGTACCTTCCCCCTAACTCACATTTACTTTTCCCACTAACTCTTGCATACCTTTTCCCCTAACTCTCATGTACCTTTTCCCCCACCTCACATTTACCTTTTCCCACTAAGTCTCACATATCTTTGGCCCTTAACTCTCACATATGTTCCCCCTAACTGTCACATACCTTTCACTCTAACTCTAATGTACCTTTTCCTCTAACTCTCATGTACCTTTTCCACATAACTCAACATTTACCTTTTCCCACTAACTCTCAAATACCTTTTCCCCCTAACTCATATTAACCTTTTCCAATTAACTCTCATTTATCTTTCCACCTTACTCTCACATATCTTTTCACCATAACTTACACGTACCTTTTCTCACTAGCTCTCATGCACCTTCCCCCTAACTCTCATGTACCTTTTCCCACAAACTCTCACATATTTTTCACCCATAATTTTCACACACCTTTTCCCCCTAACTCACATTTACCTTTTACCAGTAAGTCTCATACACCTTTTCCACCTAACTCTCTTGGACCTTTTCCCCCTAACTCTCACATACCTTTTCCCACTAGCTCTCATGTACCTTTTCCTCCTAACTCTTGTGTATCTTTCCCCAACTCACTTTTACCTTTTCCCAGTAACTCTCACATACATTTTCCCACTAACTCTCATGTACCTTTCCCCCTTACTATCATGTAGCTTCCCCCCTAACTCTCATGTACCTTTTCCTACCAACTCACATTTACCTTTTCCCACAAACTCTCATGTACCTTTTCACCCTAACTCTCACATATCTTTTCCCACTAACTCTCAAATACCTTTTCCCACTAATTCTCATGTACCTTTTCCCAGTACCACTCATGTACCTTCCCCCAACTCTCCTGTACCTTTTCCCACTAACTCACATTTATCTTTTCCCCTATCTCTCAGGAACCTTTTACACCTAGCTCTCACGTACCTTTTCCCATTAACTCTCATGTACATTTCACCTAATTCTCATATATATTTTCCCACTAACTCACATTTACCTTTTCCCTCTAACTCTCATGAACCTTTTCTACCTAACTTTCACTTACCTTTCCCCATTAACTCTTGTGTACCTTTCCCCTAACTCTTATGTACCTTTTCCCAAGAACTCTCATATACCTTCCCCCTACATTTGATGTTCCTTCCCCTTAACTCACATTTACTTTTTTCCTCTCTCATGCACTGTTTCTCCCTAACTCTCATGTACCTTTTCCCCCTAACTCTCACATATCATTTCCCACTATTAAAAAGCCATTGATATAATGATTCCATTCAGAATGTACACACTTCTCATATTACTCACACCAGTATAAGCAACCATCCATTTTGTTTTTCTAAATTACATTTTCAGCTGTCGGTAGCCATAATTTTTTAACATTTCCTACAGGTCTTGTGTCAGTTTAGCTGTATACACTCTCTTTAATAAATATCTGTTCATTTGGAATATATAAATTGCTTCTTAAATCTATGCTAATAGGTGTTAATGAAAATCAGAATATTAATATATCAGTATCTGAGGTTGGAAACCATTTTTTCTTTCTTATACCATTCGTTCTTTGGTATGTTTTGAGTAGGGATCTTACTAGATTTTATTATCCATCCATCCTTCAATAGTGCTGACCATTTCATTCTCCCAACCTACCTGGCAGTAAGGGCAAGAGGTAGGTATTGATAGGCCATCTTAAAAAGGCAGTCTCACATTTCCTGTTTTATACTTTTGCTTTCCTCTAAACTGGTCCCACATACAGATTGTGCTACACATTCAACACAGGCTCCATTGTCACATTTCCATGAAATTAATTTTGCCATTTAAGTAAACTACCCTCACAAGTCAAGTACAAGATATGTGTCAAGGTCTAGCCTACAACTCAGTGTCAGTATGTGTTTTAGTGTTTCCACCAACAGAGACTACCTTCTTCATCCCATATAACAGGATAGCAGACACCTAGAAACTCAGTAGTACGTCATCCAGCCATTTACTCAAGAGCTGGGTTTACTACTTGAAATTGTTTTACCTGAATAAAGTCAGTGCACCAACGTTTGCACCAATGAGGGTGGCCAAACTACACTTTAAAGTTTACTGGTCCAGGAGAACTCCTATCCACCATCATGTATTTAAAATGGCCTCTCACAAATATTCTGCCTGTCTATTATTCTTTCCCTGGTAGAAAAGTATTTTTGTGCTTCCATCTCATGTACATTGAAGTCAAGAAAGTCATATTTATATTGACACACAAGCATACATATACACACTACATCTGCACACATTCCCCCACACACACACTTGTCCCCCCAAAATATGTGTGCTCTCATAGTTTGTAGATTGTTTTTGTTTGCAGTTTTCTTATGGACTCTTCCATTACAATCTGGCATTATTTGTTGCCTGCATGGTGTCTGAATGACAGTGGAACAAGAGGTTTACTTTCCTACTTTGTAAATCTGTCGGTATCAGGAAGAAAATGATGGCCATTTTTTTGGTTTATATGCAGTTAGTTTAAAAGGCTAGTATTTAATGTAAAGTATATGTAGTTGCATTGGGTAAGCAAACAGCATACAGAGAGAAATACTGACTGATAGAAGGCGTGGATGAATATATAAGAATTACAACAGCTTGGTTGATGGATACATGAAAGTTAAATGTGTTGATAGAAATATGCATTACTATAAACTGAAGGCATTGAGTGACTTACTAAACTTGACTGAAATTGTGGTCTGCACACTTCTAAGCCTTTTATGCCTCATTGTCTATGTACATAAAAATTCACTACACAAATTGCTGTTACGCAGGCATGTGATAAAAGCATTAATCATCAAATATTGCATATTTATGAAATAATCCCCTGGATTCACTATCCTTCCATGCAGGACCAGCTTATTCCTGCATGGAAGCATCCGTTTAGGAGCAGGACGGCAGCGTGCCATGCATATCAATGAAGGTGCGCTGCCTGAGCTCCTAAATCGACACGGAGTGTGTACGAGTGCAGGGGATGTGTTTGAAAGCAGAGATCTTAGAATATACATGCCCCTGCAATCAAGAACAGCAGTTTAGGAATATGAATGAGTGAGACCGCTCATAGGTGTTCACATACCCCAGCAACATCCCCCCAAGTTCATAAGAGCAATAGTTAAAACATGAAATATAAAGAAGTCCTTTTTTTTTATGAAACAGATTAAATTTAACCATAGGTGCATGGGTTTGCCCATCGCTTAGCTATGGTTAATGCAGCTTAAATGGCACAAGAGGATAAAAAGCAAGATATATGCAAATGAAGCAGTACAGCAATAGTGCAGTGGGCAGAGCATTCGCCTTACAAGAAGTCGTTCCTGGTTCGAGTCCCACTCCAGTACATTCCATTTTCCATGTCAAATCACTTTATGACCAATATTTTTTGCTGCATAACCTACTAAATAACATGTATTTGTGAACTGGAGTACTGCATTAAATGCAGATGTGAGGTGTCATTGTCATAATGTTGTAAAGTCCACAGATAATCACAAGTGCCCTATACAGTATTTGTACACAGGAATCAGGGATACAAATGGAAGGTAAAAGTTGTAATGAATGATAAATCCATACAGTTTCCAAATCCACCACCTTCCCAAGAACCATTTGACATTACTGCCTAAAGTAGTGTGGTGGTAAGCAGAAGTAAGCAGTAGTAAGCAAGAATAAGCATATTTAAGCAGTAGTAGGTGAGTTTAAGCCGTTTGTGTGGAGGTAAGCAATGTTCACACGAGTTAAGCAATATTGAAGCTAACTCTCTGTAAGCATATTTAACCGAAGGTTAGCATTGCCTACCCTCACGCAAACCCACGCAAACCCACTTACAGTTGCTTAAAAGTGCCTTAATCACTCTGTATGCAACAGCCACTGTCCTGGCCAGAAACAAAATAAACAGCCTTTGCACGTCTTGAACCCAGAACCCTGTACACTGTGGTCACAGTAGTTAACCACTAAGCCATCACAGCAGTACAAAAGATTGAGGTATCACCAAACAGATCCTCACTATAGGAAAATCAAAATGAACATGTGAAAGGAATCTATATACAGTTTTTGCTGTATAACCTACTACATAACATAAATATGTGAACTGGAGTACTGCAGTAAGCCCAGATGTGAGATGCCATTGTAATAAAGTGTTGAAATCCCCTAATAATCACAAGGACCCCATACAGTGTATGTACACATGAATCATGGATAACAAACACATATTTAACATGTAATGAATAATAAATCAATGCCAAAAAATAGTATGCAAATTAAATATTAAGCAATGCGCAACCCAGCTTAGTAGGTGTAAGCAATGTGTAGGCCAGCTAACTCAGTCTGCCCATTGGTATACCTCTTTAAGCAATACCAACCTTAGATAAGCAGGTTTGCCCATAGCTTAGCATTTGCAAAACCATCCAATCACGGTAAGGTGCGGGAAACCAGCCCTATTTAAACCCAACAGGCAGGAATACATCTCATAACTGGTTGCAGCTTCCTGCTGTAGGCACTATGTCTGGAATGGGAGAGGGTGTGTACTTTCGGGCACAGTGCTGGGGCATCCAGGAGTCCAGAGTCATGGCAGGACTCATTGTGAAAGACCATGACTGCTGCAGGGCCAGTACCAGGGTTCCCGGTACAAAGCAGAAGCCTGGGGGCCGTCTCACCTGTGACCTCACCAGTACCACTGACGTACCGCAAACTGGTGAGCAGGTCAGGCATCACTATGCTGACCTGAAGTGGAGAAAAGGGGATCTCTTGGATCAGTAGATCTAAGACGCTAGGAGGACAGAGGATGTCTCAACCGTGTTTAAGTATCAGTCCACAACCAGTTAAATAATTGCTAGCTCATGTATATTATGGATAGGTATGGCTAAATATTCCTCTTATGTCTTTCACAGTGGCAGGTGAGTGGGCTGCGAACCAGGAAGCCCATGCCTGTAGACTGCATCAGTTGTGATGCGAGGCATGTTAGTAATACTCTTGCATGTACTGTCATAGGAAATAAATCTAAAAGTAGTAGTAAGTTAATTGCCTGTATAAAACCTGTATTGTTTAAGGCATGTACTGCACGCACCAGAGAATATGGCAGGGAGAGTCTCATATAGGTTGTATGTAAATAAAAGCATAATAGCCTGACAATAAAGGTCTAACTGCTGGACTGCATGTGTTTACTCTGGTATTATATGGTAATGTAGAGTTGCAATCACTTAATAGTACTGTTGCAGTCAGCACTGTCACCCACACTGTACTACATAATACAACTGTCTAGGAATTCCTGTATAAGAGTGTTGTAATTACAAGGTCAGAAGTAAAACCACAGGAGAATTATAGACAGAAATTAGACAAGAGATACACAGCAATATCTACTTAGCACACTCAACTGTGATGGACAGTGTTTTATTTTTAGCAGACACAGCCATGGTTCGAATCCTGGGATGGTAGAAAGCTGTATGCAGAAACATACCCCACAAGTGTACAGAATTGTCCAGAATGTCCAGTTAATTGGCCCATATCTGTCGGCTGTTACCCTGTCCCCCTGGCATATCAGTGTGCTAATCTCTGACATGTAGGCAGCATTTCATGCCATATAACTGACTGTCAGGCCTGTACATATTTGGAAAACTGTCAATGAAAACAAACCTGTCATTGTGCAATTCACTAAAGGTTTAAAAGGTCAATAGACGAAATATGTCCCAGTTCACCTGCATGTGGTCAAGACATGTCCAGAGTGTGTGCAATAAAAGATGGAGAGGTATGTTCATAACATCAACCTGGAATCTGGAAATATGCATAGAAACAGTCAGGTAGTGTTAACAAACAATACCTCCACAGGTATACTAGGTAAGAGGTGTATACTGCAGATAAATCTCAGTTCATGTATATAGTTATCTACATCCATACCACTGTCCAAACTAAGGTGATAGGGCAGTGTAGTAATACCTGTAAGGTACAAATCACAGCACTGATGTGAACTACAGGAATATACTAGTTGTTAAATGACAACTTTCTCTCCCCCCACCATATCTGCAACAATAAACTAAATACACAACTCAATCGGTATATGCTGCATTAAACCTACAGTTGGGACATATGTCCTATTGTTTGATAATTATTAATATTTGTTTCTATGCATGTGCCATGTTGAAATACTGAACTACAACAAGGACCCCTCACACGGATGGCAACTGCACGGCACTAGAAAACAAATAAAACCACAAAAATAGCCAGCATGGTAGAGAAACCTGTGTTTAATAATAACTGGTTTCGGTTTCAACGACCTTTATCAATGTAACAATTTTTTATATTAGCAGAACAACTGCTAATATAGTAACACCATATTTTAAACTGACCAATCAAAACCAGAACATACTAGTCACCTAGCCCAAATTTAAAGGTATATACAATACACACGTGAACATCAAAAATAAGAAACATATACATAAAAAGTATATATGTATACATACAAAACATAAATGTCCCTTAACAACACTAAAAAATATATTATTAATATATCAAAAAATATATATATAAAAAAAAATATATATATATATATATATATATATATATATATATATATATGTATATAAAAAATAAATACATATAAATAAATGTGGATAAATGTTTACAAATGTTCATTTAGGCCTGGGGAAAACTGGTCTGTAATAAACACAGGTTTCTCTACCATGTTGAAATACTCCCACATTGGTGGCATGCTGCCATCAATGTACCTGTATGCTGTTGTAATTATGACTGTGGTTCCATATATGCATGTGTCCTGTTTGCTATGCAACTGTTCCATATCTGGTGTTTGGGTTAATGGGAATATCTATACATGCTGTTATACCTAATCCTGGAATGTGTTGACTACTACTAACCCACATATGTTGATAAACTTTAAACACCAGCTTGCTATGGCAACGGGAACCAGCAAGTCTGGGGCCCAAACTGGGACCTCCTCGTCTGTTGGTCCTGCAAAACCTTCAGGTAGAACTGCCTCAGGAGATGGGGCTCACCCCCCAGGGAGGGGCATGGACAGGACACAGTCACCCATTGCCAGGTCCCAGTCATGGTGCATAGCGAGCTCCGCAGGGAGTTCAGAGATCTGCTACGCCAGCTTGAGGGCCATGTGTCGCAACTTGAAGGTCGGCCTGGCCCTCCTACTCAGTCCCCAGCACTGCCACCTTCGGGGCCGAGAAGGTGCAGTGGTGACTGACCATGGGTGAGGGCCTCACTAGGGGGCACATTGGCTTCCGATTTCCAAACACCCTTCCTCATCAAGGTGTTTACCCCCCACATGTGTCATATACCACCCCTGTATGCATCTTGTTTGTCTTGTCTGTAAACCTACCCAACCTACCTTCCCAGATATACCTACGATACCTTCCCAACATCCCACTCTCACCTGAAAAAAAAAAAGGCAATCTGTTCCCAAAAAAAAATCTCACCTTATACATAGCTGTCCATTTCGCACATGTGTCCACTGGACACATGTAATCTGGTCTAATTGGCCTCATAACATATTACTGTTGTCCTCACCCTTCTCTCAGGTATATGAGTGTCCAAATTTATCTCCAAATTCAGTGTATATGTACAGCTGTTGCTGTAGAAGAAATGGGCAGCTATGGACCTTTCCTACACCCTTCCTGCACATCCCTAGCTATTTTCCCTACTGTCTTTCCCTCTTTGTGCCCCTTTTTCACCACTTTCCTATCAACCCTTTTTCATTTCTTTTAAAGAAATTAATGCAGGGGTAAGCTGGAATAAGCACTTTTAAGCAGCAGTAAGCAGGATTAACCTTGTTTGCACGGGGGTAAGCAATACCTACACAGGTTAAGGAACTGAAAAGCTAAATCAGTGTAAGAAATTGTAACTGGAAGTTAACATTGCTTACCTCCACTTAAACCCATGCAAACCCATTTACAACTGCTTAAAAGTGCCCTAATCACTCTGTATCCAACGGCCCTTGTTCTGCCCAGCAACAAAATAAACAGTCTCTGTAAGGCTCAAACCCAGGACCCTGCACATTATAGCCAAAGTGATTTACCACGAAGCAATGTGAGATATACATAACCCTGATGTTTTCACAAAGATATCAGCCAGCACATTCATGCAACAGTACAGGAAATGTATTTAAACATGTAGATGTATGTGTGGGTGTGTGTGTATATATATATATATATATATATATATATATATATATATATATATATATATATATATATATATATATATATCTATATCTATATATATATATATATATATATATATATATATATATATATATATATATATATATTTATATGTGTATGTATGTATATGCAGATATATATTTATAGATATAAAAGAGAACATAGCAAATACATATTTGACCACAGGCACCATTAATGGGGGTGAAGGGGCCGAAGCTACGTACGTCTTGTACGTATTGATATTACCCCCCCCCCCCTCAGCCAAACAGGTCTGCCCTGCAATGCAGTACCAACTGTTGCAAGTCCCATAACCAGGACCTGACACAACATGGGTACAAGACGTTAATAGTAATCCATCCCACCTGTATGATGTCAGGCTGTTATCAATAACATATCATGCAGTACAGTCTGGCTACCATAGGGAATGTACAATGTGGAAGCAATAAACATTCCTAAGATACACACACACACACACACATATATATATATATATATATATATATATATATATATATATATATATATATATATATAGATAGATAGATATGTGTGTGTGTGTGTGTGTGTGTGTGTGTGTGTGTGTGTGTGTGTGTGTGTGTGTGTATATATATATATATATATATATATATATATATATATATATATATATATATATATATATATATATATGTATATACAGACACATATATATGTAACTATGCATACACACCCACATTTATAGGAAGATACATATTTAGAGGGTGCACACCATACGGAACAGCCAGTATTCCTACAGTTGCCACCTTATCAAATAGATAGTGTATGAGTCACCCATACAAAAAACAATTGCTGCCTGAAACATATACCCTCAGGGAGGTCAAAGGATATAACACCACACACAGGTTTGCATACATGAGAAAGCTTTATTTGTGTACTATTACAGTTGCATACGCCATGTCATATAGCTGTTTAGACTTTAAAATGCATACAGATTAATGCAACTCTCAAACAGATCATTTAATACAGTAATCTGAAAGCATAACATATGTTGCTTTCCAAGCCAAGGCCTTCAAGTAGTACAACAGTAAAGACAGACTGGGCCACAGGATAACAATCAATTAACAGTAAGTAATGCAGATGTATAGTCCAACAGCCTCTAACTACACTCTGTACGCAATCCCTAGGGGGAAAAGACTTCAGTCGACACAATGGGATGTATCTGTTACATAACAAGGCATAACTGAAACCATCACAATCACACTGACAAACAGAACAGTCTGTATGACAGGATGCAGTAGGCCTGCATTTTCCTAAGGTAAATTGTATTGTAATGTACATCCTTATACCTGAAGTCAGCTTACTCCTGATATCCCTCACATGTTGCAACAGCCTAGGTTATTTAGACTGACTTACAGGGGCATATACCACTGTGACATACACTGACCTCTTGTCTGCAGAAGGGCACACATGTATTGTGCAGATGAAGCCCACATATATATATGGACCCTACCCCACAATATGTGTGGGGTCCACAACAGCGCTGGAATGATGGCAGGAATGCAGCATGACATAATCACAGGCCACACATAACAACCCCTGACTGCATGTCATATGGACAAAAGCTGGTATGTAGGTGGAGGACAGAGGCCGGAACACAGGTCCATATGTAAAATAGTGTTGTCATACACTAAGCATATTGCTGGTGTTACAGGATAGTCTGCAATGTACCCTTAGTCAGGAATATGAAGTCAGAAACACAAATGGATGTAGCCATGTACTGATAGCACTCAACACACACACTGCCAGTGATATATCTGACACAAGACCTGTGTGGTGGATAGACAACACATAACAGGCACACCTCTGGCCATCAAGTGGATAGGCCCACAGTTGAGAGCTATGCAGACAGACCGCATTCCATGTTAAAGTAGTATTTACACACAAACCCTGTAACACTGGTGCTATACAATGCAAACAATACCACTACTCACACTCTGTAGTTCTGGAACCCCATACAAATATGTAGCTGGCCTGACTGTGCAAGTTCTCTTGTAAGAATTATTGCTACCTGTTGTCTGTAACACTGCTGCCCACACACAGGAAGGATGTCTGCCATACAGGAAAGGTAAAGGGACCATGCCAACATGGTGCAGGCAACTCAGGTTAACATGTAATATAGCACACTGAAATACCATAGGTGTGTAATAGGCTTGCCTGCAATCTAGCCCTATATATACCCCCCTAATGTTAGGCTGTGTTCATATACGGCACCTGTCTGTGTTATAGCAAGGCAGAACAGTGCAGCTGTGCCAGAAAGTTAGAGATTGTGGACCTGAAGTCTGAATGTACCCCATAGATATAGGTATGCATATGTGTACACACACAAGTATATATATATATATATATATATATATATATATATATATATATATATATATATATATATATACACACTTATTTATATATATATATATATATATATATATATATATATATATATATATATATATATATATATATATACATGTATGTCTACAGATATACAGACACCTATATGTATACATATATATATAAGCACATATATACAATATAAACTATATCTACACACATATACATATATATATATATATATATATATATATATATATATATATATATATATATATATATATATATATATATGTGTGTGTGTATGTGTGTGTGTGTGTGTGTGTGTGTGTGTGTGTGTGTGTGCGCGTGTGTATGACTACATATATACAAACACACACACACGCACACACACACTTGTATATAAATTTATGTCTCCTATATTTCCATCACAGTGCTGCCTGCTATGTGTGAGAGAACATCACTCATAGCAATACACACAGATATATACAGCTGTAAGTGTGTGTAATATAAGTGGTTATGTCACATGTGAACTCCTTATTGGGACCACATTGATGAGGTGGGAGAGGTGGTTCTGCTGGCAACTGTTCCCTAAACATGCTATTGTATCACTGTTATAGAACATATGTGGGTAGTAATAGTTCACACAATCCCAGAACATATCCAACAACATGCATAGATATCCTCGATAACACATAACGACAGATGTGCAGCAATCACATAGCAAACAGACAACATGCATATATAGAACCATAGTGGCCCTGACAATGGCATGCAGATAAAATAAGCAACAGACTAGTGAAAGGAAATCCAGTTATCTCAAGCTTGAGACAGCTGGATTTCCTTTCACTAGTTTGTTGCTTGTTGTATTTGCCTTCATTCGATTCATGCAGATGAAATAGTTTGTAACAGGCCAGCAAAGATAGTGTCCCCACAGGGAACATGGCTACAAACACATAGCACAAAGCGTGGTACAATATGATATATGTCCCAATGGTAGGTAAGCTGTAGCCATACCTATTGAGTTGTGTAAACAGTTTGTTGTCACAGATATGGTGGTGGGGGGAGACAGAGATGTGTATTAAGAACTATGGTAACCTTGTCGTATGAGTTGCTTAGACCTGTTTCCATCTTCATGTCTTTCAGGTAAGATGTCCCACTGCCGGTTACTGGTGTATTCAGCGGATGGAAATGAGGTTATTCTTAACCACCTGGTACAGAACTACCAGGTGCTCTTTGGCAGGACAGCCCATGAGCACCAGGAGCAGACCGTCCTGTGCAACGATCTAGTCCACAGGGTCAATGATGTCGGCCTGCATAACCGCAGTTATGAGCAGATACGGCATCATTGTAGTGACCTGCTTCGCAATGCCCGTCGGCGTGCTGCTGCAGCCTGTGGAGATCACCTTGCAACGGGGGGGTTCATGTCATCCATCCCCTCAACACATGTTGAAGAGCTCCTCGCCAGCCTTGTGGCACCTGCCCACCCACACACGCAACTGGCGGAGACCATAGTGGAGGTGGGTGCTACCCACACACTTGCTAAGGAGCATGCAGGTAAGGCCACAGGGCACATCAGTAGACCACTGTTGTGTATGCATCCACATCTGTACAGGTAGATCATGCATATGTGAGATGTCATATATATAGTCTGTTGCTGCATACAAGTAATAAACAGATGTGCATAAGCTGTAGTATTGTGGACTTGTACTGTTGATGTACTGTAATGTTGCACCCACCCTGTAGCAATGCCACAGCTGTGGCTACTGATATCACATCTCGCACACACTTATGCAGGTCCGTCTTGTATACCACCAAGGCAGCAGCCTGTAGCTGGTGATAATGGTTTATGTTCATGCTTGCCAGTTCACCAGTCATGTAATGGCTATGGTATAATCCATGCACACATCTAACACACCTACCCATAATGCATGCTGTACATGTTCACGTATTATTACTGTTAACTGCACTGCATCACAGTGGTGACCATGATGAGCTTATCTGAAGGGTGTGTCAGACACCTGCAAGATAACTAACATCCTGTCATTGCAAAATGTGTCCACAGGGATGAACATAATGGTGGGAAACATGGCCTACAGTAGGGACATGTATGAAACATCACCCTTATACATTGCTACAACAGTGCATATACCAGTATTACAATGACAACTGGTACAGATCTACACCACAGCATATCATAATACTGTGGTCCACAACCCTTAACACCTGCAATGTGGTCCCAACATGAGCACTGAGTGTGTAATACGGAATCGCAGGTTAGGGCAGCAAATATCGGGAATACATACCTTTACACACACTGGAAGCATATGTGTGCACACACTCCAGATAAAATATAGTGGAGGCAGCTGTTGAGGTAGTGGCTGCATGCATTTGTCATGGAAATGCACCTTTCAGCAAGTACACATCCCCAATGTCACACCACGTATTGGTCTGCTGTCCAAGACGTTTGTCTATCAAATGTGCACACTTACCTGCAACAGAGGCAGGCATGGCTTGCACACATCTTACATCACATGGCGTGGGCCCCATACCCAACAGGTAGCACCCTCGAGCTGCACATGTAGCCATACCTCACCATTACATATGCCATGGCAAGCACTGCAGGCAGTCATGTATGTGCCAAGGATGTATGGGACAGGAATGATGTAGGAAATAAACAGATGGCCATCCAAGACAAATGATGTCACATGTAGCAAACTGGTTATGCGGGCTGCCCACTAACATGCCACAACACTGAGGAGGTAGCAGAAATGTCCAGAAAGTACTGGCGTTGTAGTACCCATGTCAGCAATTGCCTGGACTCTGTAAGCGTGTGGCCTATGGGTTAGGGTACTCAGATGTGACAGTTGTACCACAAGAAACATCAGCCAGACCCCTCTACATGTAGTGTATGCATAACAGAAGAGGTTCCCAACAGTCATGCATTGCAATGTGTACTGGTGTACCATGACAATGTTGGAAACCTACTGACAGCATCATGTAAGATACAGGTGCTGCACAACCAACACCTCACCCCACCTCAGGCCCACCATCCCCATCTCTACTGTGACAGTGCCAGTGTACATCTGTATGTTTGCCAGTCATTAGCTGGGACTAGGCTGTTACACGTGGTGTTCAATGTTTGGAACACTGCAAACAGACACACGTGCAAAAAGGCTGAAGGTGGGAAGGGGGAGTCATCATGACACACCATTGCACTGCAGCAGAGATCCTAATGATGCTATGAATGGCTGTACCTGCACACAGTGAGGTTCAGGAACTGTGACAGACATAACCCTGATTCCACAGCAATAGTGATGGCAGTGTTTGAACTACAAGGAATGTGCACATGAGTTGACCTTGCAAGCATGCAAAGTTGGAGGACATGTGTAGGGCAGACTGACCATATAATTGAAAATGTAGATGGCCCATGCTAGTATGGGTCTAGGACTATTCACTGAAAACACATTTCACTGAAACACATTTGACTGTGCACAATTCACCAAAAGCTCAATTCACTGAAAACAATTCACTGAAACACATTTCACTGAAAGTTATATATGGCCTTTCCTCCACTGTAGTGTGACTCTGGAGTTAGTATATATATATGTATATATATATATATATATATATATATATATATATATATATATAAATATATATATATATATATGGTAAGGGGGGTGTGGGGGGCACCACCCCCCACATCGGGGGGTGTGGGGGGCATAGCAACCTACCTATTTTTAATATTTGATCTATATACATTGATACTTGCAATTCCACTAAATTACTGTGGTAGTGGTGCTGCGGTAGCTTTGTCGCCTCACAGTTAAACGTTGCCTGTTCGATTCTCAGTTAGAGCATCTTCTGTGTGGCGACATGCATGAACGGGTGTTCCTTCATTGAAGGTTGTGCTTTAGGCCCGACAAGCCATCACGTGAAACTCTACTGCCAATCATTAGCGGACCGGAGTTCCACTGTGGTGACCCCTAACCAGGAATGTCGAAAGACACAAAAAAACAAACTTGCAATTCCACTAAATTACTCTTTTCTGAACATTATAAATATCCAAAGTATGTGGGGGCTACACCCCCGACAACCCCCTACTACCCTTGTATGTAACACATTCACATGGATAAGAGTGATGTACAGGTCTTATATACTCGAGCGTCCCAGACATGACACACACTCCTTGCTACTGTAATGACAGCACATAGACGCATGTTTTGTACATGGCATTACATACACTTATTACAGATGTCATTACCCTGCTATGTTATCAGACTGGGATGTGAGCACTGGTTACCAGGGCTGAGCCATGTTTTGCAGGTGTCAGCATTGCTGCAATGTAACAGCTGAGCACATTTTCACACTGGTAAGCGAAGCCAACATGGTGTAAATGTCCATATGTTTAACCGTACATTAGCAGCGCTTAGCTTTGCACAAACCCACGTAAATGTGTTTAAAGCTGCTCAAAAGTGCCTTAAGCACACTGTATACAACAGCCCTTGTTCTGCCCAGCAACAAAATAAACAGCCCTTGCAGGTCTTGAACTTAGGACCCTGTACACTATAGTCACAACAGTTAACAAGTTCACCATGACAGCTGTGAAGACAATTGCTATTTTATGTTGTTATATCTAAATATACACATATCAGATACATATGGTGTGATACATCTGGGAAGGTATACACAACAGTAATGTTTACATATGACAAAGATATGGATATATATATATATATATATATATATATATATATATATATATATATGTAGATATATGTCTACATGTGCATACACACACACACACACACATATATATATATATATATATATATATATATATATATATATATATATATATATATATATATATATATATATATATATATGTATTTCTACAAATCTGTATAGTGCATCATATATATGGCCATTTATAGATCTCTCTGTATATATATATATATATATATATATATATATATATATATATATATATATGTGTGTGTGTGTGTGTGTGTGTGTGTGTGTGTGTGTGTGTACATCCTATATGTACAGATATACCTATTTATGTCGATATGTATATATATATATATATATATATATATATATATATATATATATGTGTGTGTGTGTGTGTGTGTGTGTGTGTGTGTGTGTGTGTGTGTGTGTGTGTGTGTGTGTGTGTGTAATATATATATATATATGTGTGTGTGTGTGTGTGTGTGTGTGTGCACATCCTATATGTACAGATATACCTATTTATGTTGATATATATGTATATATCCATAACTATATGTGCGTATGTAACTATATATCTGTACATGTGTAGACATATATAGCTGTGTATATGTATATATATATATATATATATATATATATATATATATATATATATATATTTATATATATATATATATGTTTGTATATGTATATATATATATATATATATATATATATATATATATATATATATATATATATATATAAATATGTTTACTATATGTCCAGAACATGGAGTGTAGTCATTCCTCAGCAACAATACTCTCAGCCTCTTAGTGCAAGGGGATGTCATGTATGTATTGCAGGTATATATGTAGACTGTTGCTACTGTAACAGGGTTTGTCTTAACAGACATGTTGTGTGTGGGAGACCACATCTGCTTTTGATATGTACGCCATCGGTTACTGACAGATATCCTAAGGACATCATAGTACAGTACCAGTGATAACACAGTAATGACTCTGTGGACTACAGCAGAGCTATGTCCAATATATGTGGACAGTCTGGCACTCTGTGGTCAGCCCAGAGGTGTACCCAGATCCCCTTTGCGTGAGACATGTGGACCAAGCCTAACAATGTGGATGTTAACAGCCATGTACATGGGTATATCACGTAAATACTGGATTACATATGCCCACACAGTTTATGCATTAACACACGTGTGTCTGTCCTGACACATAATACCTGGTGGTGCAAAGGTCACATGGCCACATACTACCCAGTAGTTAGTGACATACATCTGTACAGAATCCCACAGATTTGTCAGAATTACACAACATTTATGGTGGCCTGGCAGCAGTATGTCTTGCAAATATCTGGACATAACAGCACACTGGGTAGTTACACTAAGCTGCTAGGCATGTAACAAAGCATTGTGCAAACTACAGGCAGCTGCCACAACACCGGACTACATTTTGAATGGGAGAATTCACATCTACCTGCAAATATAGCAGGCTCTGCAGGCATGTCACAGCACAGAGTAACAGACACCTGTGAGAAAGTGCATACCAACAACCTATGTGAATACAGCCTCAGCCAGCTTATTATGACACTATATGGACTGTCTGATAAACACCATCCTCATATGTGCCACCCACACACTAACCCTACATAAACTGGGTCATGACATAGTGTGGTCCGATGCCTGTCTGTGGTGTGGGACATGTGTGTGTTTAGCCCTACAGACATTGTGAACCGATAGGGTACCATACACTGTAGCAGCATGTAACATCAGCTAGAACAGGAACAAGAACAATGGCATCTACCACAGTCTGTGCACAGGCCAAGGTATGTATTTGCAATACACATACTGTTGACAGTCACTGGGCGGCCACGGTTGTGCAGCGGTTAGCATTGCCACCTCACAGCAAGAGGTTCTCCAGTTCGATCCTCGGCTGGGGTGCCTTCTGTGCGGAGTCTGCATGTCCTCCCTGTGGTCGCATGGGTTTCCTCCGGGTGCTCCGGTTTCCTCCCACATCCCAAAGACATGCTGTAGATGGATTGGACACACTAAATTGTCCATAGGCATGACTGTGTGCATGTGTGTGCCTTCTGTGGAAGGTTGGGCGCCGGGCTGGCAACTCGACACCATAAAACTCCACTGCCAATCATGAGTGGACAGTGATTCGCTGGGGCGACCCCTAACCGGGAAAAAGTGAAAAGAAGAAGAAGAATACTGTTGACAATCACCATAAGTACACAGACCCCAGTACTGTACACACAACTGCAGAATGCCCAGGTTATGTCCTCAGAAATAACCCCTGCTATACGTAACATGTCCAGCAGTCTGATATCTGACTGGCTTGTTATCAGGTATGATGCCAATAAATAATGGTGTACAGAACATATGCACCTCTTACTGCATAACATATGTACAAAGGTTGACAGACTTGTGGCTAGAGCCACAAACACTGGGCCGATATTGGCATGTTGCTGTGATACCCTTATACATTTACTGTCGTAACAGGGTTTGTTGAGACATATATTCTATGAGGGATATGAAGTCAGTAACTCTCATGGCTGTCAGCATGTACTCACTGCAATCCTCGGATTATGCTTCTGCAGTTCTAAGATAGGTGATCTGTGAGTAACACAAGAAACATAACACTCCAAACACTGCCCAGTCTGCAGATAACCCTACAGGTGGGGGTTTCCTCAAACACATAACACTGTCATGACAGGTATTAAATCATGTGGACCAGCCATATCCACACACACCCTGTTAAACCATTACTCTAAATGCAGAAGAGTAACACTTACATTCTGTAGTCATGTATGGCACATCCCCCTCCTGTTTGTTGGCCTGTCTCCACAGTGTATTTTGTTAGAGGTAAATCTCAATACCATCTGTGATGCTGTTTGCCAAACACCAACATGAGGTCCTGCTCACAGTGAAGGAAAAAGCCCAACACCCACATGATGTTCCTAGATATTGGAGTGTGTTTCCATGCAATTGGCTATGGGAATGTTACCACAGCTTTTCTACATGCAATCAGCTAGAGAGGAACTGCAATTCATGCAGAGGCCAATAGCTGATCATGAGCATCACTTACAAAACAGAAGCTGCTGCCTAACCAAAGCAGGTGTAATTCTCCACATCCACCAGAGAGGGAGTGAGAGAAACAGACAGAAACAAAGTAAGTCAGGGAGGGGTGGGAGAGTAAAACCTAAGCATGTTTGTGTCACACACTTACAGTACAGGAATTCAAACCCCTGACTGACTATGTATTTCTATCACATGTCTATGCAGTTATTGCATGTGCCACATAGCTTACATGTTGGGGAGCTGTCCAAAGGTATATCTGATGTTGAGTGACATCTGCGCCAGTTATATAGGAGTGATAAGGTAGGTGTAGTACACATGCTTGTCCACATGAACAAGGTGTCAACATCGACACAGCCACACTTTCTCAGGGTTTCACACACACTAACACAGTTGGCAGGTCAGGAATAGACTTCCTAACTAGCTAGTTTGCCATAATACAGTAATACGCATGTATAACATGCACCACAGGGGTTATCCAGATGATATATGGGCAAAGGGTATGTGAAGGTGTCTGACATCAGATGGCATGTTTCTGTAGGCCAATGGGAGTTGTAGTGAGTGTGAATGGGGTTGAAATCATTATATTCGACACACACAGACACATGGTACTAGTACTGACATGCATGGGTGCATTGCTTCACAGGTGTGTAGTGGTTGACTGTCCCATAAGGCTGTACAAAGCTAGGTGAAGGGTATACCTTGGCATCAGGCCACATGACATTGGTCTGCAGTGTGGCTCAGGGCTGTAGTGTCTGGATAGGCCCACACAGGTGGGTATTGTATTCACCATCCAGTCATCTGGGTTACTACTGTGGGTGGCCAATGCTGTGCAATGCTTACCATGTTTGTGTCCTATAGTCCATGATATGGAGGGTGCCTGGGATGTGCACACATCCCACATGCATCTTCTGTGACATGTGGAACTGTACCTGGGGTGTCTGGGTCATGTTGTGTACACAGATTGTTATCATCAGATGTGCCATTCCTGGCCTCATGTGGTGGGAACTGGCAATGGACACCAGGTTGACCCTGCACCTACATTGACAGCATAATACAGGTATTCCCTGGTGTCAGTGGCATCTGTCCATACAGGGCATGTGTTTAAGGCATGGAATGTCCTTTGTGGGTCACATTTGATGGCACTACAGTTGTCGCAGGCATCCAGTGGGGGAACATAGTGAAGGCACACTGTCTGCAATTATGTGCCTATTGTAGTGATGGGACAGGGTGCCATGCCCTCTATAGTCCACTGCAATCACACTATGGTTACTATCTGTGGGCAATATAGAGAGAACTACCAACAAAGCAGTTGGTGCCTAGCTGAGTGTATTTGTGTATGAGGCATGGGCTGAGAGTGTTCTCTGGGTAATACAAGGGTTGCCTAATTTGTTCACCAGGCCTTAATATCACATGTAGGGGTATGGATTGGCAACCCCAGCCTCTCTGCTGTTTAACATCTGTTATCCTTATAAGGTGGACATTGTGACATATAATAGGCCCACCATATAAGAAATTTGCAAAAATCTCTCCCCAGTGAGTCCAGTTGTTACACACTCAGAGCCACCTCCACACAGGATACAAATGACAAACACAGACACACACACACTGAGTCTCACAGTTGACATGTCCGGGAATGGAACTTCTACCTAACACACATACACACACACACACGCACACACACACACACACACACACACACACACACACACACACACACACACACACACACACACACACACACACACACACACACACACACACACACACTGAGTCTCACAGTTGCCATGTCTGGGAGTGGAACTCCTACCTAACTAGTACATCACACTACAGCATTACGCAGTTATAGCACGCTTCACAGAAATTACTGAGCTACTTTTTCCCAAAGGTGTATTTCAAAGTGAATGACATCAGCAGGCTTGCCAAAGAAGGGCAATGGAGGTTGTAGTGACTGTGAATGGCTTTAAAAGCATTGCTCCTTATGCAGATAAACAAAGAAACACAGAAACATCCACACTTGCCATGTCTGGGAATAGAACCCCTACTGAACTAGTATATTACACTACAGCATTACACTGTTATAGGATGCACCATGGAGATTACTGGGCTACTCCTTCCCCAAAGGTGTATTTCAAAGTGAATGACAGCAGGCTTGCCAAAGAAGGGCACTGGAGGTTGTATTTACTGTGAATGGCCTCAAAAGCATTGCTCCCTACACAGACAAGCTAACACATACACGAACATCCACACTTGCCATGTCTTTGATAGAAATCGTACCTAACTAATTTATCACACTACAGCATTACGCAGTTATAGGACATGCCATGGAGATTATTGGGATACCCCTCCCCCAAAGGTGTATTTTAAAGTGAATGACATCAGCAACGAAAGAAGGGCACTAGAGGTTGTAGTGACTATAAATGGCCTCAAAAGCATTACTCCCTACACAAACAAACTAACACACACACAAACATCCACACTTGCCATGTCTGGAAATAGAAATCCTACCTAACTAGTGTATCACACTACAGTATTACGCAGTTATAGGACACGCCACAAAGATTACTGGGCTACCCCTTCCCCAAAGTTGTATTTCAAAGTGAGTGACATCAGCAGGCTTGCCAAACAAGGGCACTGGAGGTTGTAGTGAATGTGAATTGCCTTAAAAGGCATTGCTCCCTACACAGATAAACTAACACAAACACACACTTGCCATGTCTGGGAATAGAACTCTAATCTAAATAGTTTATTACACTACAGCATTACGCAGTTATAGGATGGTCTATGGAGATTACTGGGCTACAGCTTCCCCAAAGGTGTATTTCAATGTGAATGACATCAACAGGCATGCCAAAGTAGGGCATTTGAAATTGCAGTGAGTGTGACTAACCTAAAAAGCATTGATCCCTACACACACACACAGACACACAGACACACACACACACACACACACACACACACACACACACACACACACACACACACACACACACACACTTGCCACATCTTGGATTAGAACTCCTACCTAACTAGTACATCACACTACAGCATTACACAGTTATAGGATGCACCACAGAGATTAATGGACTATTACATCCCCAAAGGTGTACTTCAAGGTGAAGACATCAGCAGGCTTGCCATAGTAGGAAAATGGGGTGGTCAGTGTGTATGCATGGGCCATAACCCATTCATCTAGAGGCAGACACATCATGCTCAGGCACACACTGGTTTATATTCCACGGGTATGTGTATACAACTGCTAGATGACTACTGACTTGTCCAGTCATGTTGCACAGGAAGCACTAGCACCACAGACTCTATAATGCTGAGGGATTCCAGTGGCAAATGTCTACAGTGAGTGACATTTACACATCATGTGGTTGTAGCCAATTGGCTGTGTGCTGGGTGGGACAGGCCTCATGATGGAAGGCTCTTTGCTACTGTCACTCTCTTCCACACATCTATGTATGTGTACTTTTGGCATATTATAATGGGTTGTCCTTGGATATATGTGTGTATTCCTATCCAATGTGTGTGCAAAGCATGACTGTTGCATACCGAGGTGTGCATGCACTAACATCTGCAACTGTCAGATATGTATGGTCGACTGTTGTTGCCAGACATGTGCTTCATTTCTTAAAGTGTGTGAGCATGCCCAGTATAACCTTTCAGTATTTTGTTGTCTGTCATTGCCTTCATTTCCCTAAGTGTGGGAGCATGCCCAGTATGACATTCTGTATTGAATGTGTGAATCCATTCCAGGTAGATTGTACTCCAGTGCACATGTTTGTGTTCTACACCTACAGCTAGCAAACTTTCTGCAGGATATCTGTAGATCAGTTGACAAAATGGGGTGAAAATGGGCAAAGGATAGTGGGTTACTGTAGATAGTAGTGACTGTGCTACTTCTGCTACATGGTCCTGGTGTTAGCAGAGATTTTCAGACATGTGTACTGTTATACACTGTGATGTTTTATGTCAGTAAGTACTGTCAGGTAGACATATTTGCTTGCAGTGATGTCCTGGGGAACACAGGGTGAATGCAGCTGGGTCCAGTATTGTGGTCAAATGCCTACATATTCTTGCACACTCATTCCATTCTGGAGGGGGAGCTGCTGACACTTGCTGCTAGGTCTATGTAACTGGTTCAGCACCTTGGGTACAGTGGTGGTAGAGGATCCCATACTTGTGCATCCATCGACATGACAGTATGGCCTTATCTTGCTGTGGTGATACCTCACAGCTGTACACATTCACACAGGTTACACAGAGGCAGGGGTGATAATTCAGGACATTACCCATACACATTGTGGTTTACGAGCAGGTTTGTAGCCACCCATTCTTGTGTTTGCAGCCAGGGATAGTATGTGCACATGGCTATGTTTCAGACTTCACACACTCTATGCTGCCCATGCCCCCACCCCACCCCCATTATTCTATCCTTATTAGCTCATCACAGCAGTATATAGGTGTTGGTCCAAAGTTCCAAGCAGTAGGACATAGTGGACATGTTACTGTGATTTGTCCACATGGCCTTGCATATGGGTTCTGTGGACTGTGTTATGCTGTTATTTGTGAGTCCATGACATAACATACATTGGAAGTATGGGTGAGACATAGGCCTTTGGCAGAGGACTTTTAGGCCATTTGGTAGAAGGCCAGCTGCAGCAGGCCATTGCATTCTGTCAGTCCTACAGTCCCAGACTGCAATACAGTATATTCCCCTGGGGTGACAGGGTAGGTGTGCTAGGTGTTCTTGCCAATACGTTCTGTCAGTATTGATCCAGTGATGTGGATGCTGGCAGGGTGCTGCTTACAGCTAGGGACACACCTGCATGGGACACATGCTCTGCATGCTGCATTCTTTTGCTATTGCCATACACAGGTGGGGGTCATATTGTACTCATTCCCAACAGCAGGGATAAGACCGGAGAGGTACCTGTGGGTGGTGGTTGGGTGAGCTGGGTACATGTGTGCTATGAACACTACTTGCATCTGACTCACAGATATGGATGGGGCATTCCACTTATGCTGGCTTGTGCAGGGACATCAGCTGTTTCTCAATACATCATTCCTATAACCTTTGTGGTCTGTCAATGTTTGGCCAGAAGACATCTGTATTCCCTACTACAAGCCCATATAATGTGCTGCAAACCTGTATGTACAGTTCCAAGGGTGTGTTCATTTGACAGTTACATATTATACACTGTCTGTCTGGGGTACTTCCCCCTGTGTACTGCTTGTATATCTGGCCCAACAGTCATGCCATGTCCATCTTTCAGATGGTGACACATATTACTTCCAAACATTTACAATGGCTTACCGTTAGAATGTGTTATACTGGGAAGCATTGTGTTTGGCACTCCAGTTGTGAGGACTTGACCCTGTCATAGGCAGTACTTGGCAATGGCCACCTTGACAAACCTCACCATGCATACATACTGACCACTCTCACAAAATATACATCACACACCAACCTAACACACGCAGACCTGCATATTGTACACATGCTACAATCTATCCTGCTACCTTGGCCAGCTCAGGTAATCTGTGCTCCAGTGTTATTATACCTACACATACATGTTATTACATTTCTACATAGGATTGGGAGGGGCACACCTGTGTGTTACTACGTGTCTACAGCACATTGGGGGGCACACCTGACTGTTACTACATTTCTACATTGGATTGCGGAGGGGCACATCTTACTGTTGCATTTCTACATAGGATGGGGGGACACACCTGACTGTTACTATGTGTCTACATTGGATTTGGGGGGCACACCAGACTGTTACATTTCTACATAGGATTGGGGGGCACACCTGACTATTACTACGTGTCTACATCAGATTGGGGGGGGGCACACCAGACTGCTACTACATTTCTACATTGTATTGGAGGGGCACAACTGACACTTGTGCACATTTGCTACAACTGTACTGGTATGTCAGGTACTCCATTTCATTCTGTATTCTAACCTATCATGCTGAATTGAGGCATATCAGTGTACTACAGGTGTTAGGTTTGATTGACCTACATTTCAGTATCTGACTTCGTACCCTTCAGAACTAACATCCCACTGCCTGACCTGTTGTAGTCTGTCTGTGTAGGCCTGGGGGGGAGGTTACCCATAGCCATCAATCAGAGGCCTTAGCACAGCCTTTGTTTGTGTTTGTCTATACCTGTCCTGCTGGCTGAGACTGTTGTTGGGTATGTGAGCCTCCCTGACTGGCATGTATGTGTCATATGTCACACATGTGGCCCAGCACATTTCCTGCAGTGAGTTTTGTCACCATGTGTAGTATTGGCTACTATGGTGACACCAGATTTGTTACAGATCTCATGCTGTCACTATAGGTGTCTACTGTTTACTGGCATTCCATCCAGCCACCTGATTCCCTTGCATGCTCACATCCATACCATAGATACAAGTAACAGTGCATATTACTCCAGTCGGCAATTGGTAGGAAGAATGACTTACCTTGTGGCTGTGCCAGTATTGAGGATGGTGCTGGAGGACTGCCTATGTTGGATGCACATAGTACACTCCCTATACACGGTTGAGCACAGGTAGTGTCATGATTGGCATCCCTTTTACTGTATGTGCGAGTCAGAGAGAGGTGTCATTCCCTGGGTCCCTACTGTGTCAGTGTATGTACTATGCGTTGCCTCTTTGCCAAGGTCAGGTCATACTGGGAATGCCTCCTTCTGCCTACTGGGTCAGATTCAGGTTGTTCCTCCTCTGACTCACTCTGCCTGTGCAGGCCTTGGACAATGGTGGGGGGCTGTGTGGCCCTGCCTCATGCTGTTCCCACTGCAGTTGTTTCCACAGGATCATATTGTGTAGCATAGCACATAAGATGACAATTTGAGTACATGTAGCTGGTGAGTACTGCAAGGATCCACCGGATGTGTCCAGGCACTGGAACCATGACTTGAGCATCCCAAACACACGCTCTATTATAATTCGGGTCTGTGCTTGTGCCTCATTATGGAGTACTTGTCCAGGTGTGTGTGCATTCCTGATGGGTGTCATCAGCCACGGCTCCAGTGCATAACTAGCATCCCCCACTAGGTGACCGTAAGGGATGTCCCCATTGACAAATCTCTGGTACAGCTGTGTCAGATGCCAGATGTGAAAGTTGTGATAGCTTCCAGGGCAGCCAGCACACACATTCATTATAATGCCCTGGGCATCGCACATGACCTGGCAGTTGATGGAGGGGAAGCCGTTGCTGTTGATGTAGACCCTACCCTGCTCACTGGGTGGTACTTTGATGCATATGAGCATGCAGTCTATTCTACCCACTACCTCAGGGTATTCTGCTATTTGGTGGAAGAGACACATATTGCTGGCCAATGCCTCACGGGTGTTAGAAAAATATATGTGCTTATCGGCATGTGCTGACATGGCATCCAGGAACTGGTGGAGTACCCTGGATGCTGATGCCTGTGAGACCCCCATGATATCCCCAGTTGGCCTTTGAATGGTACTTGTGGCTAGTATTCTTAGGCCTACACATACGTTTCTATCCACTGGGATGGGTTCCCCTCTGTTAGTTCTTTGTGTCAGGTGTGGCTGGCACAGCTCAACAATTTGCTGTAGAAGGTCCCTGTTTACCCTATAGTGCTCCACTATCTCCAGCTCATGTAGCCCCTGGTAGGTTACCCTGGGTCTGTACACTCTTCTCCGTCTCCTCACTATGGATTGGTTGACAGCATTCTCATCCTCACCACCCTCAGCCTCTTCCACATGTTGATGTGTGTTAGCTGCTGCAGCCCCTATCATTTTGTTGTTTTTGTTTGTTAAAATTTCCCCACTTGTATACACCGGTGGTGCAGAGTATGTGGGAAAACCCAGAGGGAAAGGTGTTTGCAAAGTTTATAGTAGTGTTCTGGGCTGGGTTGGTCTGCTGCCTGTGTAATTGACTGATTCTGCTTCATTTCACCTGCCAGCTATGCTAGTCCTCCTTGATTACTTTCCTACTGCTGTTTTCCCTTCCCATTGCCTTCCTGTTTAAGCCCAGGGGTGTGCCGTGCAAACACAGTGCTCAAATGTGCACAGAGCTGTTATTTCCTGGTTTACCTTTTTTTTTCTTTAAAAGACGGTGCACAGCGCACACACCTGCTTAGGCAATGTAAAGAGTGCTAGGCAGCCTCAGACACACCCCTTGCTTATCTCTGCTAAGCTAAGGGCAAACCTGAGCCACAAGGCTGCAATACACTTACAGTATGCCTGACACACCCCCTATGATGTCAGCTAACTCTTAGGCTTGAACCATGCTATTCCTGCACTTACACTGTTGGGTGCTGGCTAGCATTGAGAGGACATCTGGGATTCAGTATCATTCCCCTCATTTGCATAGGATTGACTGCTAATACATAGTTACAGGTCCCACACTGAGCCTTCCCCTTAGCAACCACTATTCACTGGCCATGTTGGCTTCTGCCTGCCATAGAGTATAATGGCAATATAGTGATTTTGGTTAGAATGCTTATTTCAGTTTTTTTTGTATATTTTCAGCCCGATCCCATTTGCGCGCCGCTGCCCTACGCTTAAACAGCCAAAATCGGCTAAAAAAATAAAAGTTATTTATTTATTTTTTTTTGCAACTGTTTTCCATGCCAGTGGTCATATATTTGGCCTTTGGCATGGTTTCCACATAATATACACCCTTCATTTAGAGCTGTCATGACTCCATTTTGTAGTTTGCAGAAATGTACTCGGTTACTACCTGAGTATATTTCTGCGCAATACACTAGTCCTGCACAGCTGGCTGACAGCTTCCTGGATCACAAATTCACCTCATGTGCATGGTTTTCACCTGCAAATAAGATAATATGCATACAGGAGCTGTATCCGTGCAGGAATAGTGCAGGAGTGCTCGTGCACGTCCCTGCAGCTTACTCCTGGATCGCACTGCATATATATTGCCTCCAGGAGCTCCTGCACTGTCCTTGCACACTGTGCAGAGCTTGCTGAATCTGGGGGAATGTATTTGTTTATAACAAGTCACAAATGTTGCAAGAGTAAAGGAAGGCAGGCACATAATATTTTCAGGGTCACACCTGTTTACTGTGCGTTTATATGTCATCAGGATATTAGAGTCACTACACATTCTGTTGGCATCTTCTCCATTAAATATCACAAAGGTAAGTGTAGAATCTGCCAACAAGCTTTTCTGTTGAGTGAGTGCCAAAGGATTTTATGCAAAATAGCATTATAAAATATATATGCTTCAAAAATAAACACAAAGGCTGCTATCCTGAACCTTGCTTATATTTTATTTTTAACAGACACAATATAAAGACATGCTTTTCTATAAAAAAGTGTTTATTTCCTGAAGCATTTTCTAGGCTCAAAAGATCAGACTAGTATTAGAGTTTGAAAATAACAGATATAAAGCAATCCTTGTTATCTTAGGAAAAAGTAAGTTATTGGTTACCCAACCCATAAGCCATGGCCTGTTCATTAGAAAGGTAAAGGCAGAAAATGGTAGAGAAACTTGGCCAACCATTCCTCCATTCCAGCAGATGCTATACTTTTAAGCACAGAACATAAACTTGTAAAATGCTAAATGCCATACACATCTGAAGACACAATGATGCACTGCTTGTTTCCTAGCTTGCCTGACCTTTTATAGCCTTTCGAGCATGTATATAATAATATAATCTGTCTCAAGACTCATTCAAGATTTATAAAACCACATAAGGCAAACAATCTACATAATGAGTCTTGCAATATTGCGAATCCATTTATGAGAAAGTGTTGTTATAATACTGAAATTATATGAGCCGTGAAGTCTGTATGAAAAAAAGACAGTTATGCAACTTTGAGGTATCAAATATGATCTACAAAGAAAAGGTTAGCCTACTGAGTCTAAGCCACAATGCAAGCTAATCAGACTTTAACGTAAGAATCTGCGTCACTATACTGTGAACTTGTTTTAATAGCTAGACAGAGCAGGAAAAACTGAAACTTAAGGAAACATTTAGTCAGGCTGTAATATATTGCTGAATGTAGAGAGAAATTTCCTTACTGCATCTGTTTAGAGAAACCAGAATATCACTGACATTGGCTAGGTCACATCTAATAACCATATCCAAAAGCTGAAACATTATTCGTGCTCTAGACGGTCATACCTTAAACACCTGGCGTTGGAATCTACCCAGATGTAAACATTTTAGCACTGCTATTCACAAACAGGCAGAGAGAAAGAATCACAGACACAGAAGTGGTTATCTGTCTAGGTCCTGGCAATTTCCAAGGAACAGAGCTTACAAACTCTTCCAAGTAACGATATACCAAACCCATGATTAATGATAGAACTTTAGAAAAATAAGTTAATACCTAAGGAATTTGCTAAGAACAAACAGCATCAGTATTAAAGGACACAGTGAAATCATATTTGCCATGTAAAACTAAAGGCAGCGAGGAGCACCTTTATATTAGCAGTCAACAAAGCTGAAAGAAAATGCTAGCCAATCTTGTTATGGAGGTATGCAAAACCATTTGACTAGGAAGCAAAGAAACCAGATGTATGGCTGACATCCTAATGTTACAGGATCTGGGATTCTGGCATGGAGAAAGTATTATGCTATTGAACCTCTTTCCATCAAACCACTATCAACAGACATATATCACTGAATAGCTTTGACACAGCAAGTTTATTTTATGTTATGGGGTGAGTGTTCCTAATATCACCAGTATTTTTGAGGTAGAAAATATCAAGTAAAATAGGATATTTTGTTAACCAGAAGTTAAGACAGAGGTATCCAAGTAGGAGTGTGTATGAGACAGAAAAAATTAAACACTTCATTGATGGAAATAGAAAATAAAAAAAATAAAAAATTAAATGAACGAAAATTTGGAAACATTAAGGTCTTTCAAACTTGGATATGTTTGTTAAGATATATATCAATCATAATATTATGTTCAATGATCATCCAAATAAGGGCAGAATATAGGTGTACTATGACTTCTTTAGATGATTATGATAAATCTTTGATAATTGATTAGGTAATGATAAAGATTTTCCTTACTATAATTTATATCTGATTATCAGAGGTCAGATCATTGTTGATAAAAATTCCTATCTCTCTAACTACCATATCGACTTTAAGTGTGGTTAGTTTCATATAATAATCAGTGGGAAAGAAAAAACATAATTCCAAAATGCAACAACACTGCTTCATTTTGCATTAAATTTAAGGCCATGGTCAGAACACTATGTTCTAATTTTATTTTATCCATTTGGGGACTGAAAAAGTCTATCAGGAATCAGTAATGGATTTTAGTCATCTGAAAACTTGGTCATCCACAAATCTTGGGCATCTGTCTTCACATTAAAGAAGTAGATATAAAAGACAAGGGGATCATCACAGATTCCAGAGTTATTCCACTAGTGACTAATCTAATAGATGAGAAGGCACCAACAAGTCTCACACATAGTGTATGATTAGAGAACCAGTGTAAAAGTCAATTGACTATTATAGGGTCTGCATGAGGAATCTTACTGAATGTCTTAGTAAGGTCAGATAAGTGGCATGGACATGATATCAGTCACATCCCCACAAAAATTAAAAAAAAGAAAAGAAATAAAGAAAGCAAGTCCTACTATTCAAAAAACTTTTTAGATTTAAGATAATACAAGATGTAAGAGATGTTTTTGCAGGAAGTGGTTTCCATATATGGAATTCAGCCTAAATGGTACTAATTGTTTAATTAATGTTTAATTATATTTTTACCCGCCAAAATGATAGTTAATTAGGGCGTATGCCTTACTATATAAAATGTGGTCATTTTTTAAGAAAATTGTAACCTGATGAAGCGGACTTGTCGAGTCCGTGAAAGCGCTTGTTTTATCAAATAAATATCTTTTGCTGTTTATCGTGGAAGCCTCAGTGATTTGTATATATACTATTCAAAAAACTATATTGGCTGGGATTGAGTGTGTGCAAGTTGCCAACTGCTGTTAATGAGAATGGCTAAGAACTTTTTCATGATTTTACGGAAAATGCTAGTAAGGCTAATGACATGATAATTTTCTGGGTCATTTATAAGATTGACCTTATGAAAAGGCTCCACAGCCAATGTTCTACAGAGCTCAGGTAAATACCCCCGTGAGAAGTTGGTTAGGGTTTAGCAATAATATATTTCATGCTAATAACAGGGCAGCCCCATGTTTGGTCCTTGTCTACAGACCTGCTGTTTTTAATTTTGATGAGGATTAACAAGATCTGGTACATGGTGAGAATGTGTTGAGCAGTGTTAAATGATTCAGTGAAGGAGCACTGGGGAAAAGGAAGGGGAACATTTTAAACTAAGCTAAATTTGTCAGGCAGGACATTTGTTATGGCTTCGCTATCACAATAGTTATTCATTTTGAGTTCAGTATAGTATTTAAGAACTTCTAATACTCATTATGCAGTTGATACAAGTTTTGTGGTTATCATTTGAAGAGGTAGCTACATTCACCCCCGGATCCACTAATCTGCCGTGCAAGACTAAACTAGTCCTGCACATAAGCGGCAGTTTAAGAGGAGGATGGCAGCGTGCCATGCATAATAATGAAGGCGTGCTGCCGGAGCTCCAAAGCCTACACTGAGCATGGACGAGTGCAGGGGGTGTGTCTGAGAGCAGAGCTCTCAGAATAAACACACCCCTGCAAAGTAGAACAGAGGAAAATGTAAATAAATGAGCAAAACCGCTCATAGGTGTCCGCATATCTCCACCAACAGCCCCCATGTGTTCAACAGCAACAGTACATTGAAATAAAATGAAGAAACCCTTGCATTTATTTTTATAAAACCCCGAGAATAGCTAACCATACGTGCCCAGGTTTGCCCATCGCTTAGCTACAGTTAAAGCAGTTGAAAAGGCTGAAGAGGATAACAAGGAATATATATGCAAATGAAGCAGCACAGCAATAGTGGAGTGGTTAGCGCATCCACCTAACAAGCAGGCATTCCCAGTTCGAGTCCCACTGCAGCACATATTTTCCATGGGAAAACTGTATATGACCATATATTTACATCTTTATGCCATATAAACTAAATAATAACATTTAAATGTGAACTGGAGTACTGCATGAAATGCAGATGTGAAGTGTCATTGTCATAATGAATAAGGCACTAGTAAGCAGGTTTAAGCACAAATAAGCAATAGTAAGCATGTCTAAGTGAGTTTGCACGGGGGTAAGCATTGCCTACACAGATTAAGCAAATTAGAAGCTGAGTGTAAGAAACTGTATCCAGGGGATAGTAGTGCTTACCGTCGCTTAAACCCGCTTACAACCGCTTTAAAGTGCCTTAATCACTCTGGATCCAATGGTCCATGTTCTGCCCAGCAACAAAATAAACTGCATCTGCAAGGCTCAACCCCAGGACCCTGTACACTATAGTCAGAGTAGTTAACCACTAAGCCATCATAGCAATAGATAAGCGAGATTAAGGCCATACATCCCATACACCCACATGGATTTAGACGTATGTACAGCAATATGTGTATATATATATATATATATATATATATATATATATATATATATATATACATATGTATGCAGACATATACGTATATATACGCATATATATATATATATATATATATATATATATATATATATATGTGTATGTAGACATATGTATATATATATATATATATATATATATATATATATATATATATATATATATATATATATATATATATATATATATATATGGTTCTACCTGACATAATCGAAACCACACAACACCGACAACCACATCCCCGACACCACATATTCGACAGTCCATAAACACGAAACCACACATAACCGACAACGAAATAACCGACGGTACACAAACACGAAACCCCATACAAAACAAAACACATCCCCATTCCACAAACCACACACACAACACAAGCACACAAAATCCCAAGCCCACACTAAACCTTACCTAACCCTAAGGTCCGCCAATCTCCACACTTACCTGCTGCCTCCCACCACCACTGTCGTCTACGCCGCATACTCACACAGCCTTTCCCCATGTCATCCTCGGCGTTGGTGTTGTCATCCGTCGTGTCGGTCTTCTGCATTGTCGATGTTCTGCAACCAGCGATTCGCGGGTCTTCTTCTTTCGATCTTCTGGAGCTCGGTTCGATGTGGCTCTTCTCAGCTGTCGACGAAGTCAGGTAGAACCATATATATATACATATATATATATATATATATATATATATATATATATGTGTGTGTGTGTGTGTGTGTGTGTGTGCGCGCGTAGATATACACAGATATATAGCTATGATAGGAAACAGAACACAAGAATGACATATGTTCACAGGTTATGCCATTGGAAGTGAGGGGCCCAAGCAAGAATCATGTAACACGAAGCATGATCTCCCCCCACCCGCACAGCTAGACAGAGGAAACATACACAAAAACCGACAAACAAAATAAGTAGTCCACTGCTCCCCAGACCACAGGCAGGATACAAACGGGGGGGGTACACACAGTGGACCCGTGAAATCTAATCATGGAACACAGGCAGGAGTGTCCCTTGCGGGACACCTCAAAAATTGACATATTATGGGAAGAAGTTGGTGCGACGACCATTCTGGCTGGGGTGTGTACATACCCGGAATAGAAGGTTGGGAAAGCCTGATGAGCCATGGGTCGAGACAATATACGACATGGGTCCTGTGAAGTGGAGAGTGGGCATTGTGTAGTGGTGTGTTCAGACCCAACCTGCACCCAGAGTAAGGATGGGTGCTGTAGAGGAGGTGCAGGTGGGGGGACTATGGGTAGCTAGTTATGGGTCTAGGTATACAGGTGTTGGCTGAAGTGGGTCTATACGGACAGCCCCAGGGATATAAGCAAAAGCGTTCATTGGGCAGAGGTGTCGCCCAATGAGCAGCCACACCCACTATGAGTCCCACTGCAGCAAAGTCTAACCTACATGGCAAAGAACAGAATAACCAGATGTAGATGTATATATGTAGAGGTATGTGTGTGTATATCTACCCATAGCTACATGGAGATATACCTCTCCTTTTTCATAATACAAATGTATACATACAGAGACAGAATACATGTAGGTACCCACATATAGATAAATACATATGCAGACACCCATACACCCATATGTTGTAAGATATATATAGACAGCAATATATAAATATATACATGTATGCATACATATACAGATATATCTGTATATAGTAATGTCTCTCTCTCTCTCTCTCTCTATAAATAAATATATATATATATGTATGTGTGTGTGTGTGTAAATATACACATGTATACAGCTAGGATATGATACAGCAGTTACTAATTACATATGTTCACAGGCCATGCAAATAGGGGTGAGTGGTCCAATCAACAAACGTGTAACACGTAACATCAACACCCCCCCAGCTAGACCGGTGAAACATACAGATACACAATAAAAGTAAACACACCACTACTTCCCAGACCACAGGCAGGATACTATCATTGGGAGAGACCCGACAAGTCTAATCTTGAAACAAAGACATGTATGTCCCTTGTGGGACACCCAAAAAGTCAAACATATTTGGATTTCCTGCCATTACACTGATGTCAAATGGCAGGCCACTCATGTTCCCAGTTTACAAGGTAGGGGAAGCCTGATGATGCATGGGGCGGACAACATACGTGATGGGTCCCGAGAAGTGGGGAGTGGGTACAGTGTACAGGTGTGGCCAGACCCGACCTGCACCCAGAGTAAGGAAGAGCGCCGAAGAGGATCAAACATATTTGGATTTCCTGCCATTACACTGATGTCAAATGGCAGGCCACTCATGTTCCCAGTTTACAAGGTAGGGGAAGCCTGATGATGCATGGGGCAGACAAAATACATGATGGGTCCAGAGAAGTGGGGAGTGGGTACAGTGTACAGGTGTGGCCAGACCCGACCTGCACCCAGAGTAAGGAAGAGCGCCGAAGAGGATGTGTGGAATGGGAACTATGGGTATGAAATGATGGGCCTAGCTGAGCAGATGTTGGCTGGAGTGGGTCTATGTGTACCACCCCAGGGATGTAAGCAATAGTGTTCATTGGGTAGGGCTGCCGCCCAAAGGACAGCCACTCCCGCTACGGGTCCCACTGTAGCACAGTCTATTATACATGGCAAAGAATGGAATAACCAGATGTAGATGTACAACTGTAGAGGTGTGTGTGTATATATACCCATACCCATATGGAGTAAAACCTCCCCCTCTCTGTATTACAAATGTGTACATACAGACAGAATATAATTAAACACCCACATATAGATATATACATATGCAGACACCCATACATCCATATGTTGTAAGACATATATATACAACAATACACACATATAAATATACATACAAATACAGATATATACATATATATGTATACAGATATGTAGAAATATATATGTATATATGTGTGTAAACATACACATATAGATAGCTTGTATATTAATTGAATTATGTATTTAAATCACATCTGTTAACCGGGTATGTCTGGCTGAGCTTCTGGCTCATTTACAGCAGAGACCCTGGGAGAAAAGCTTCTCAGGACTAGAAAACAATTTGTGAAATAGTAGTATACAGCATATGTATTTATATATATATATATATATATATATATATATATATATATATATATATATATATATATATATATATATATATATATATACACACACACACATATATATATATATATATATATATATATATATATATATATATATATATATATATATATATATATATATATATATATATATATATATATATATATATATATATATATATATATATATATATATATATATTTATATACACAGATATGATGCACCAGTTAAGGATTACATATGTTCACAGGCTATGCCAATGGGGGCGAGGGTCCAATCAACAAACATGTAACACGTAGCATCAACCCCCCCACCTAGACAGGTGAAACATACAAACACACGATACAAGTAAATGCACCACTGCTTCCCAGACAACAGGCAGGATACTACCAGTAGGAGAGACCTGCCACGTCTAATCTTGAAACAAAGACATCAATGTCCCTTGTGGGACACCCCAAAAATTAATGACTATCGGAGTCAGTCTCTGTAATGATTTATGCAACCAGGCTGTATATGTACATGGACCAGTAGGTTGTGCAAGCCTAATGACCCATGGGTCAAGACAACGTACGACATGAGTCCTGACACGTGGAGAGTGGGCAGTGTGTAGTGGTGTGGTTAGACCCCCACCTGCGCCCACAGTATGGATGAGTGCTGTAGAGGAGGGCCAGGTGGGGGAACTATGGGTATGCAATTATGGGCCTAGGCATGCAGGTGTTGGCTGGCACAGTTGTATTCGGACTACCCTGGGGATGTCAGTAATATTGCAAATTGGGCACAGCTTATGCCCATACCTCTCAACCTCTTAGAGCTAAACCACTGGACAGAACCTAAACTGTTGGGGGGACAAATAGGGACAGAAAGCACATACTCCACTTACAACCTTAGAAAGCTTATAGAATAATAGGTTATACATTAGCATGACTCATCTGAAGGATGTGGAGTCTTAAACCCAATTACTTGTCTGTATTTAATGGCATCAGTTCCCAGGTATTTGCCAGACAGGTGCAAATTGTAAGAGGGACACACCAATATTATGAAGCAAACTCTGGACAGGCCGTAGATTCTGTACAGTCGACAGGCATGCTTATGCCTAACGGGCAGCCATTCCCGATATGGGTTCCACCGCAGCACAGTCCAGTGTACATGGCAAAGTATGGTATAACCATATGTGTTGTTGCATTACCCAATACACAACACCTATGAACACATGGTCACAACACCCCACTGTAGGCATGTAAGCCAATGTAATAGGCATCACAAGGTATTATTGAAGTCCTCACCCTCAACCAGGGGTGTGAGTGTCCAATGCAAACACCAAATGCAGTGCATATGCACAGCTGTTGTAGTAGACAACATGGCCAGCTGTGGACCTTCCCTGCAGCCATCCTGCACATCCCTGGATAATCCCCCTACTAACACCCCTCTTTGTGGCCCATGCACACCACGTACCTATCAGCCCCTGTTCCATTCCTATTAATGCCTACGGGTACACGTAGGTGACACCCTCTTCCCCCACTATATTGCCAGTATCTGGAACCCCAACCCACATGTAGTATCACAGCTGTCCCACAGGACGCATGTAACTAACACATGAAGGAACACCACAAGCACACCTGGAGCAGCACAGGCTCACCACCTTGCAAAACCCTCCCACCCCACCTCACACTCTATACCACTACATCAACTAGTGCTACCGACACCTTTTGTCCTGCCTCGCATACAAATCCCAACATCTGACATACCTTCCCTATTGCTCCCCATCCAATTATACCTACAGGCTACTATACAGTTACCATGTCACCCCCACTACCTACCTACCTACTCCTTAGCTGTTCGCCTCTACTGTACCACACAGGTATGGAATAACTACACCTACCTCGAATACTTGCACGTAACCTATCCTGACCTATGAAACAGGAATCCAACCTCACCTTAAACTGACATTTGTCAACAGTCATACCTGACATGTAAACCTGACCTAAGCATTGATAATACCGACAGTTTAACGTAAACTAAGCATGAATAATGGGGGAACGTAGCTATGTTATGTCTGTTACCCTCTATGAATATGATCACCCCATTATTAATTGGGATACGCAGCTGGGGTCAATGTGGAGCTCTACACCCTGGGCCACCACTGACAATGGACAAGCATACAGTGCAAGTGTCCCGGTTGTCAGATGTGAACAAAATGCACCATGTTGCGCATGTGTATGAGGGAGCAAGCGAGTGTAAGCCTGTTTGGCCATCAGTATGTGAGTACCACACTGGTGAAGCACTGTAAAGGCTAAATGAGGGCAAGACACAGCAACCAGAGGTCAGTAATGCTGTGCTTCACGCAAACAAGTGCATACCCGCCTACAAATGTTCTACAGTGCCTTAGTCACTCTGTAGCCAACAGCTGTTGTTGTGGCTATTAACAAAATAATCTGCACTGCCAGGTTGCAAACCCCAGACCCTGCACACTATAGTAGACATGAGTTCCACTAAGCCATGGCGGATACACATTCAGCTGCTGTGATCACAAACACATCATCCAGCACAGGCATCCAACAGTATAGGAAATGTATATATGCGTAGATTAATACCAGAACACGTGTCCATTGCTCAACCACAGTATTATGAGCAGTCTATGTGCAGCACAGAACAGTGCCTGTCCAATCATACTGTGAGAACAGCAGTCCTGCATAATACCAAATGCACACCGTGGGGGCATGTGGGCATACTTCATGCACAGTATATCACACCTGGGGCATTGGCACTGTGGAACTAGGAGATGAGGCTGTCCAGGTGTGTGAGCAAACTGCTGATACACAATACCCTGTCAGGATGCTACCAGTGGGAAAAACACAGTAGACCAGCTAGGTCTATTCTTGACACAACAACAGGTCCATCCCTGGCTGGATGAACCAACAGTTGTGGGTCACATCAATGTCACTACCAGTATTGGAGGAAGATCAGTGGATGGCTGGTACGTATGTGGACTAAACGGATGAAGAGCCTGCAGACGCTTGGGTGGGGACAGTATAATGGAGGTGTACCGAGACGTGCAGAGATGGAAATGTGTGGAGGTGTAGTATGGCAGGGCTAGCAACCGGGGAATGGATGGAAGCTGTGTACATGGAGCTCGGGGGCCAGGGGAAGGGAGCATGGGTATGTCATTATGGTAGACATATGCAAATGAAGCAAAACAGCAATAGTGTAGTGGCCAGAGCATCTGCTTAACGTGCATGCATTCCTGGGTTGAGTCCCACTGCAGCACATCCTATTTTCCATGTGATATCCTTATGTTAACTTAATTGTGCTGTATAACCTACTAAGTAACATTTATATTTGCACAGGAGTACTGCCTTAAATGCACCTGTGAAGTGTAATACTGACTAAGGCACTAGTAAGCATGTGTAAGCACATAACAGCAGTAGTACTCATGGATGTGCAGTTGTAAGTGTGTGTACATGTATTCGCACGGGGGTAAGCATTGCCTACATAGATTGAACTACATAGATGCTAGCTGAGTGTAAGGTAACACAACCCGAGCTTAGCATTGCTTAGCTCTGCATATACACATGCACACCCGTGTACAAACGCTCAAATGTCCCTAACTCACTCTGTATCGGACAGCTGGTGTTCAGCCCTGAAACACAATATACAGCCTGTGGTAGGGCAACACCTGGGATGTTGCACATCATACACTACATGATTTACCATTAAACCATGACAAATGTACATGACCACTCATTCCACATACATATCATCCAGCACAATCAGTCTACAGCACATGGAATGTAGTAATAACACACCACACAACCGCTTAATGCATGAGTCCTGGACATAGTGTGCCATAATGTGGGTACATATAGGAATATCTGTCATATCCTGCTCTTCCTCACTTCATACATTGCAAGTCACACAGTTATATGTGGTGGAACACATATATTGCTGGAGACGATATGTCTGAAACACGTACGTGTAGGCACGAATGACTGACCTCATTCCTGATGTCATCCATGTCAATTGCCAAGAGAATGAGGTACAGGCCACACATATAGGCCAAACATGCATGGATATATGGACAGCTATACATCTGTTAATGTAGAGAGATAGACAGCTATAGGTATATATATATATATATATATATATATATATATATATATATATATATATATATATATATATATATATATATGTGTGTGTGTGTGTATGTATGATTCACAGATATCCATATAACAGAAATCGTACAGAGATAGATTTCTATGTTCAGTGTGTATATCCATATCTACATATATATAAATATATATATATATATATATATATATATATATATATATATACATATACTTAGCTAGAGCTATATCAATGTCCAGTTATATCCCTCTATATATGGGGGTGTAACATATGTACTTATGCAGATATACATAAATAAATATATATATATATATATATATATATATATATATATATATATATACATATATGTACATACAGATAGACATGTGTATATGATTTCCACATGGGAACAGACTGCTGGCCCTCTCTGTACTACATAACACACCATGAGCACAGTTAATGGGGCTGGGGGCACACATGAGGGACACCTGGTAATTACTGCAATGTAACCCCCCAGCCCTAACGGATATGCTGTGCAATCCAATATCCAGCACATGCAGTACTTGACAGCAGGACCCACCGCAACACATCTACAATGCTCCAACAGTTATCCATGTCACCTGTACATGTCAGGCCAATATCTCTAACATATCATGCAGATACTCTATTGTACCGTAGGGAATGTACTATGTTGAAGGGCTACACATTACAACGGTACAGATATGCACACACATCCATACATTGACAATCATGTGCAGGTATATATATATATATATATATATATATATATATATATATATATATATATATATATATATAAGATACATGGGATATATGGGTATATACACATATACACAGACAAAGGGTATTAGTAGACATACATGTGTAGCTGTAGTGTGGACGTACTGGGTGCAATGTATATCCCCAGCCACAAGCCCTGTAACCAGTACCTGTGACATGTGTGGTGTGGCAACCAGCTCCACAAAGGGAATACTTACATTGCACATATACCCACTCACAATTCAAAGGACATGACACAACACACAGGTATGTATACACAGACAACCTTTATTTGTGTACCATACAATAATGTATGCCATTACTGACAGCACATGGATGTTGATGTATATAACCAGTGATGGATGCAAGGCCCACACAAAACAGTCAATGTAGACAGTGTGGATATATATCATACTATGATGTCCACTCTAAGCCCTTCAACTCATACAACAGTTGACAATGGATTTGCCTGCACAATATGCAACAGTAAACAATATCAGATGTAGTTCAGCAGCCTCCAATTACACCCTGTAGTCAAGGCCTAGGGGGACATTCATTACTTGTGGTAATGTCAATGTATCTGTCACATGTATGGACCCTGGCCAACAGATGTTGTGGGTGTCCACACTTTGATTGGGATGATAGTAGGAATGCTAGCAGTGGTTAATGATAGAACATTACCTAACAACCCATACCCATATCACAGGACAAAGGCTGCCATATATGTGGAGGACAAAGGCAGGAACACAGGGCCATACCTGCAATATTGCAGTAACACACCCTGGAACATGCTTGTGTTACAGGATGTGTTGCAACATACCCTTATGCAGGAATATGACATCAAGTACACAAATGGATATAGCGATGTACTGCTAGCACACAACACACACAATGCCAGTGTAATATCCGACACAGGACCTGTGTGGTGGACAGACAACACATGATAGGCAAACCTCTGTCCAGCTAGAGGATAGGCCCAGAGTAGTGAGCTATGCAGACAGACTGCAGTCCAAGGTAAACTAGTATGTACACATGCACACACACACACACACACACACACACACACACACACACACACACACACACACACACACACACACACTGTAACACCAGTACTACTCAAAGCATTTCACCACTCTACTCACAGTCTGTCTGTATGTCCTGATCCTCCTACATATATATGGCTATCATGAGTGTGCAGGTTCTTCTGTAAGAGGTATTGCTACTTGCTGTCTGTAACATTGATGGCCACACACAGGAAGGATGTCCATCACACAGGGAATGTACAGGGAATACACCCGCATGATGTAGGGATTCATAGTGGGTGGTTGCCATGACAGTGGTAATTGGAAGTACTACACATGTGTACTCATATACACACACATATATGTATATATATATATATATATATATATATATATATATATATATATATATATATATATATATATATCGCTCTCGGGATACGTACATGTCCATATCATCACACCATATGTCCTGGACATGGAGAGTAGCCCTACCCCAGCCCCTATAGTCCCAATGTAGTAGTGCAGGATGTTGTCTGGTATGTATAGCTGGTATATTAATAGTCATTTGCTACTGTTATTGGGATTTTTGTCACAGACACAGTGTGTGTGGAAGGTGACATCTGCTCATAACATATGTGCCATTGGCTACTGACAGACATCCTAAGGTTATCATGACACAGTACCTGCATATATGCCATGTCACAGCACAGGGTAGGATACACCTGTGTGACAGTGCATAACCACAACCATTGTGAGCACAGCCACAGCCACATATGGTACCTTAGCATAATAGTACAGTATATGGACTATCTGTCCTACACCATCCTCATATGTGCCACTCACAGAATGACCCTACATATACTGGGCTGCTACACAGTCCAGTCTGATGGATGTCTGTGGTCTGGGACATGTGTTTGTATAGCCCTACACACATGTAAGGTAATACAGTACCATACAGTGGGGCAGCATGTAACAACAGATAGAAGGGGAGCTAGAACAATGCCATCTACCACAGTCTGTATACAGGCCATAGTACATATTAACAATAAACACACTGCTGACATTCACCATCACTACACAGACCTCAGTACTGTACAAACATCCACAGGACTTCTAGGGTATGGCATTAAGTGTAACCCTTACTGTAAATGACATGTGTAGCACTCTGATATATCACTGGTGTGTTATCAGATATGTTGACACTATTTACGGTGTACAGCAAATATGCAACACTTCATGCACGACATATGTACAAATATTGACAGAGGTGTGGCTGACAGCACATATACAGGGCCAGTATAGGCATGTTGCTGTGATACCCTCTTTAAGCTATCATTGTAATGGGGTTTGTTGCAACATATGTCCAATGAGGGATATGTAGTCAGTAACTGTCACGGCCTTCACCATCAACAGACTGCAATCCTCATGGTACCTTCTACATTCCACGGATAGATGCATTGTGGCTAACACATGACACCAAAGGCACAACACTGCCCAGTTTACAGATGAGCTTGCAGATGGGGATTCCTGATATACATGGAACTGACATGGCAGGTATTGTGACATGTATGACAGACATATCCAGACTAACACTGTTAATCCAACATTACTCTATATGCAGTATAGCAGCACTTACAGTTTATAGTCAGGCACATCCCCCTGCTGTTTGTTGCCCTCTTCCCACAGTGTATGTTGTTAGAGGTAAATCCCCAACCCATCTGAAATGCTGTTTGCCAAACAACAGTTCTAGCTCCTGCTCACAGTGACAGACAAGGGCTAACACCACCAGGATGTTCCCAGGTAGTGGAGTGTGTTTCCATGCAATTGGCTATGGGAATGTTACCACACCTGTTCCACATGCAATCGGCTAGGGAAGGCCTGCAATTCATGCAGAGGCCATCAGCTGTTCATGAGCATCATGTTAAATACACATGCTGCTGCCTAAGCAATGCAGGTATGGGGCTTCCACGTTGGCCAGAGAGGGAGTGAGGGAGGCAGACAGAGGCAAATACATGTCAAGGAAGGGTGGGAGGGTAAAACCAATGCATGTTTGTGTCACTCATCTACCAGCACAGGTATCAAACACCCGACAGCTATGTAGTGCTATCACAGTCTGATGCTGTTATTGGATGCGCCACATGGGTTATCTGTTGGGGAGCACTCAGAATATATATGTGATGGTAACTAACATCTGCAACAGAGATACGGTAGATATACCGTAGGTGATGTACACATGCCTGTCTGCATGAACAGGTGCCAGCGTCAGCACAGGCACACTCACACAGGGATGCAAACACATTAACACATTTGGCAGGGCAAGGAGTGCAACCTGTTACTAGTAGGATTGCCACAACACATCAATGTGCAGGGAACACATGCACCACATGGGTGATATAGAGGTCATATGGGCAGTGAGTATGAGGGGGGTGTCAAACATACGGCGGCATGCTTCACTGTGCCCTGGGAGGAGTAGTGCGTGCGGATGTGGACATACGCACTATACAACACACACACGAACACACAGGGTCCAGTTCAGACATGCATGAGTGCATGTCTGCACGGGTGTGTGGTGGCCAACAGTGCCAGCAGGCTATACAATGGTAGGCAATGGGTATACCTTGGCATCAGCTCACATAACTATGATCTGCATTGTGGCACAGGCCTGTAGCTTCTGCATTTGCCCACACAGGTGGGTATTGCATCAGTCTTCCTGGCACCTGGGTGACTATTGTGTGTGGCCAATGCTGTGCATCACTTGCCATGTATGTGTTCCCTAGTCCATGACTTGGATGGTGTCTAGGATGTGCACACCTCCCACATGCATGTACAGTGACATGTGGAACTGTACTTGGGTGTCTGGCCCATGTTGTGAACACAACTTATCAGATGTGCCAGTCTTGCACACATGTGTCAGGGAGTGGTACTGGTCAGCACATTTACTCTGCACCCACATTGATAGCATGCTAACAGCATTTCCTGATGTCAGTGTCATCTGTCCATACAGGTCATGTTGTCAGGCATGGTATGTTAGTTGTGAGTCACATGTGAATGCACAGTGGGGTTGCTAACTGTGATTGGCAGGCCTTGATGTCACATGTATGGGTATGGCTTTGCACCCCAGCCTCTCAGCCATTTACAGCTGTTATCTCTGTATGGTTGACATTGTGATATATAGTAGGGCCACCATAAATGAAATTAGCAAAACCCCTCCACATTGCCCACAAGTGTCACAGACTCACAACCACCTCTACACAGGATACGAATTACAAAAGCACACATACACACACACACACACACACACACACACATGTCATGTCTGGGAGTAGAACCCCTACCTAGCTTGTTTACTACACTACTACACAGTTATATTACACGCCACAGACATTACTGAAGTTCATCTTCCCCAAAGGTGTATTTTACAATTAATGACATCAGCAGGACTACCAAAGTAGGGCATTTGTAATGTACTGCAAGTGAGTAGCCTATAATGCATTGCTCCATACACAGACACTGAGACACACACAACACATCCAGAACTGGCATGCATGGAGATGGAACACTACCACCATTCTAAATCACACTACGGCAGTAAGATGTTACAGAATGCGCTGCAGCGATTACTGGGCTGTCAATTTCCCAGAGGTGTACTTCTAGATGAGTGACATCAGCAGCTTTGGCAAAGTAGTGTATTTGTATTGTATGGAATGTGAGTAGCCTTAAAAGCATTGCTCTCTACCCAGTCAGACACACACACAATTGCAAGGGCTGGGGTTCGAACACCTACTTAACTAGTGTATCACACTACAGCAGTACACAGTTACAGGATGCGCCACGGTGATTACTGGGGTATCCATTTCACAGAAGTGTACTTCTAGATGAGTGACATCAGCAGCCTTGGAAAAGTAGGTATTTGTATTGTATGGAGTGTGAGTAGCCTAAAAAGCATTGCTCTCTACCCAGTCAGGCACACACACACACACACACACACACACACACACACACACACACACACACACACACACACACACACACACACACAGTTGCCAGGGCTGGGGTTTAAACACCTACCTAACTAGTTTATCACACTACAGCAGTACGCAGTTACAGGACATGCCACGGCAATTATGGGGCTATCATGTTCCCAGAGGTGTACGTCTAGGTGAGTGACATCAGCAGCCTTGCCAAAGTGGAATATATGTAGTGCACGGAGTGTGAGTAGCCTAACAAGCATTTCACTCTACACAGTCAGAGGCAGACAGGCACACACACAAACACACACTCACACAATTGACAGGTCTGGGGTTGGTACTATTACCTAACTACTCTGTCACTACAGCAGTACACAGTACTGCCATGCACTTTACTGAGCTATAGCTCTCCCAAAGGTGTAATTCACATTGGATGACCTCAGCAGGCTTGTCATACTACTGCTATAGGGAGGGCAGTGTGTGCATGGGACATACCCCATTCATGTAGGGGTTGACATGCCACATGCGGGCACACACAGGGTCATATGTCACAGGAGCATGTATACAGCTACTAGATGGCTGCTTGCTTGTACAGTCTTGTTGCACAGCTGGCACGTACACCACATAGTCTGTCATGCTGACAGGTACTGGTGGCTAGTATCCGCAGTGGGTTACATCCACACCTCATGTGTTGGAGGACCTTAGGCTGTGTGCCAGTTGGGACAGGCCCGCATGGCTCCTTGTCACTGTCATCCTCTTCCACACATCTATGCCCATGCGCCTGTGGCTTACTATAATGTGTTGTCCTTACATATTTGTCTGCATTCCTATCCACTCTGTGTGCAAGGTAGGAGTGGTGCATACTGACATGTGTTCACACTGAGAACTGCAACTTCCAGATATGTCTGGTCCAATTGTGTTTGCAGACATGGCCTTCATGTGATTTGCCCAGTATGACCTCTCAGTATGTTGTTGGCTGACATTGCCTTCATTCCTCTAAGTGTGTGAGCATGCCCAGTATGGGCATCTGTGTTGCATGTGTGGACCATGTCCAGGTTGTTTGTACTGCAATGCTGACCTTTTGTTGTACACCATCAGGTAGCATGTGTGTCTGCAGGGTATCCATCAGTCATTTGCAATTGACTTTTGCTACATTTCTGCATAGCGGGGGGGGACCTGTCTGTTTCTACTGTTCTACACAGGAGTGGGGGGCACACCTGACTCTTACTCTATGTGTACGTTGGATGGGGGGGCGCTCCTGACACTTGTACACATTTGCTAGGACTGTACTGGTATGTCAGGTACTCCATTTCAGTCTGTAGTCTTACCTATCCTGCTGGCTAGGGCTTAGCAGTGCAGTACAGATCCTAGCTTTGTTTACCTACATATTAGTGTCTGACTTCCTAGCATTCACAACTTACATCCAACTGCCTGGCCTGCTGTGGTCTGTCTGTGTAGGCCTGGGGGAGGGGTTAACCATAGGGCACATTCAGAGGCTATAGTACAGCATTTGTTTGTGTTTGTTTTCACCTGTCCTGCTGGTTGGGACTGTTGTTGGGTATGTGATCCTTGCTGACTGGTATGTGTGGCTCTTATGGACACCCCTATTACTCAGGCCATTTCCTGCAGTGGGTTTTGTCACCCTGTGTAGTACTGGCTACTATGGTGACTGCAGTATGTGTTACAGATCTCATGCTGCCACTATGGGTGTCTACTCTCTGCTGCCTTGACATCCGGCCACCCTATTTCCTTGCATGTTCACATCCATACTATAGCTACAGGTAAAACCACATTCTACTCCATTTGACAAGTGGTAGGTTGATTGACTTACCTTGAGGGTGTGCCATACTTGAGGATGGTGCTGGAGAGCTGCCTATGTTGGATGCACAGAGTACACTCCCTATACATGGTTGGGCACAGGTAGTGTCATATTTGGCATCCCTTTTACTGTCTGTGCGAGTCAGAGAGAGGTGTCATTCCCTGGGGCCCTACTGTGTCAGTACATATGCTATGCGTTTCCTCTTTGCCAAGGCCAGGGCATACTGGGCATACCCCCTTCTGCCTACTGGAGCAGGCTCAGGTTGTTTCTCCTCTGAGTCACTCTGTACCTGTACAGGCCTTGGCATTGGTGGGGGGCTGTGTGGCCCTGCCCCATGCTGTTCCTGCTGCAGCTGTTTCCGCAAGACCATATTGTGTAGCATAGCACATACCATTACTATTTGGGTACATGTAGCTGGTGAATACTGCAAGGCTCCACCGGATGTGTCCAGACACAGGAACCGTGACCTGAGCATCCCAAACATACACTCTATTATATGTCTGGCCCTGTGCGTGTGTATTATTATGGCATTGTTGTTCAGATGTGTGTGCATTTCTGATGGGTGTCTTCAGCCACGGCTCCAGTGGGTATCCAGCATCCCCCACTAGGTGACCGTAGGGGATGTCCACATTGGCAAATCTGTGGTACAGCTGGGTCAGTTGCCATATGTGTGAATCATCATAGCTTCCAGGGCAGCCAGCACACACATTCAGTATATGACCTGGCAGTTGATGGAGTGAATGCCGCTGCGGTTGATGTAGGCCCTACCCTGCTCACCGGGTGGTGCTTTGATGCATAAGTGCATGCAGTCTATAGCACCCACTACCCCAGGGTAGTTAGCTATTTGGTGGAAAAGACTCATATTGTGGGTGAACACCTCACATGTGTTGAGGAAATATACATGCTCACTGGCATGTGCTGACATGGCATCCAGGAACTGGTGGAATACTCTGAATGCTGATGCCTGTGAGATGCCCTAGTTATCCCCAGTTGTAGTTTGGGAGGTGCCTGTGGCTAGTATACCTAGGCGCACACATACCATGGTATCCACTAGGATAGGTTCCCCTCGGCCAGTGTGGTGTGTCATGTGTGGTCTGCACAGCTCAACGATTTGCTGTAGGAGGTCTCTGTCCACCTGATAGCACTCCACTGGCCCCTGGTAGGTTACCCTGAGTCTGTACACTCTTCTCTGTCTCCTCATAGTGGGTTATTCAGCAGCATTGACATCCCCACCACCTTCAGCCTCTTGCACATGTTGTTCTATGTTGCCTGCTGCAGCCCTTCTCATTTTGTAGGTTTGGTTTTAAAATTTCCCCGCTTGTATACACCGGTGGTGTAGAGTGTGGAAAAAACGGGGGGGGGGGGGTGGTAGGTGTTTGCTTGGTTTATAGTGGTGTTCTGGACTACGCTGCTCTTCTTCCTGTGTGATTAGCTGATTCGGGTACACTTCACCTGGCAGCTCAGCTAGTTTTCCTTGATTACCTTCCTACTGCTGTTTTCCCTTCCCATTGCCTTCGTGTTTAGGCTCGTGTGAACGCCGTGCAAATGGAGTGCTCAAATGTGCACAAAGCTGCTTTTTCCTGGTTTAACTTCCTTTTTCTTCCTGTACAACCCAGTGTGTGGCGCGCACACCTGCTTACACTTTGTAAAGAGTGCTAGGCAGGTTTAGACACTCCCCTAGCTTAGCTGTGCTACGCTAGGAGTAATCCTGAGCCACAGGTCTCCAATCCACTTACAGTATGCCTGACACCCCCCCCCCCGTGATGTCACCTATATTCTAGTCTTGCACCCAGCTATTTATACTTTTACACTCTTGGGACCTACCTCACACCCTGGGAAAATCTGGGATTCACAAACCCTTCCCTTATTTGCTTAGGATTGCCTGCTAATGCATAGTTACATGTCCCACACTGAGCCTCCCCCCTTAGCAATTATTACTCACTGGCCAGGTTGTCTTCTGACTGCCATTGACTTGCATGGCAGAATACTGATTTTAGTTAGAATGCTTATTTTAGGTTTATTTTATTAATTTCCCCCGATCCCGTTTGCGCGTCGCTGCCCTATGTTTAACCAGGCGAGCTCGGCGAAAAGAAAATTAAAAGTTGTTTATTTTATTTTTTTTTTTTTATATTTTGCAATGCCAATGGCCTTCTACTTGGACATTGGCATGCTTCCTCAATGATATGCAGCCTTTATTTGGAGCTGTCATAGCTCCGTTTTGTAGATTGCAGAACTGTACTCGGTTACTAACCGAGTACATTTCTGCACACTGCACTCGTCCTGCACGGACAGCTGCCAGCTTCCAAGATCGCATATTACCCTCATTTGCATGATTTTCACCTGCAAATGAGGGTAATTTGCATACAGGAGCTCGGTCCATGCAGGATTAGCCTAAGAGCTCACGTGCACTTCACGGGAGCTCGTTCCTGGATTGCACATTGGCCATATTGCCCAAAATAGCTCTTAAACGTATCCTGCATGCTATAAAGGGCTTCGTAAATCAAAGGGTCAGTTTATATGCAGCCTAACTCTTCCTACTGAGACATTTAAAATCCCTGCACACCTGTTTATAGTCCTCTATCTGACAGATAGTGGAAAATTTGTTGTAAGAACCATATAATTTCACCTATTAAAAAGTTGTTTTACAGGAGTTTTCCAACATACAAACTTTCCTTTGAATTTCCTGCCTTACTCATTCCTAACAGACATAGACTTATTTGCAATTTGGCTAAGACGGCTGTAAAATATGGGTAAATACAGTGACTTCAGAGATTGGTTTAGCAAGGGACAAAGTGATTTTAAAGTACTGAGTCCCACAAGTAAGGATGTGATTTAATTTTGCAGTAGTCCTACAGTGATTCTGAACCTTTGGGTAGTTTAGCAATTTTTTTACAGAAAAGGTAATAGTGGTGTGGTCAGACACCACCAAAGAGGGGATAATATTAGTAGGTATACAGGCAAAGGCTGCATTCATTCACTCAAGTATATAGCTCTCTTTTTCTTTTCTATCTTTTAACAATTTTGTCAATTCATCTACAGAATTGGTATTAACGAAATCTAGAAAATTTGTGGCATATTTCTTGCTGGCTTTTTAAGAATTGCACTTGATGGATACATAACTGAAGTTACCCATGAAATGGGATATCAGGATTCATTGATATAGTATCAAACTTGTCAAGGTACATACTGTGGCCTTCAGATGACACTAAAGAAGATATATAGCTGAAAATGATGTGTCATCAACTCTAACAAAAGTGACAATGACAAAGCTCAGATCCAGAATCTTGCAGTATTTGGCACGAGTTAATATTAGAGCAGATAAAACAGATGCTCCCACACCAACTGCAGATGGTCTGAGATAATGAAAAATAGGCTCATTACCCAGTGCCTTCCCTTGCTCTTGAACAGAGTCTACCTGCTTGCTAAGCAATGTAATTCCTTTTTGTCCTTCTGGTAGCTTATACAGCTGGATGGGTGCCCTTAGATTTCCCCTAGGGCTTACAGGTGCTACTATCCTTGCAAAAGATGGCAGAGCATGCAGTTGGGTATTTGAAAGGCATCCATGGCTTTTGATCAAACTTGCATTGTGTTTCCTATGAGTCTATGATCTTACAGAACATTATTAGAACACTGAAATCAAATTTGTGCAAGAACACATATATGAATTTGTCTGAGCATTAGGAAAGCTACCAAATTAGGCAAGTTATTGATATTTCAAGCACTAAGCAGAGCCATGTTAAGCAAGATTAGAATTTGCTAGGACAGAATGTCCATCATAAAAACTTTGCCTAAAAAAGGCAACATTCAGACAGAAATTATTTTGGCCAATAGGTGGAAGCTCTAAGGAAAGACGAGAAGGCAATCTTAGCAAAGCATGCTAGTCTGGCAGTTATTGCCTGCAATGCTGACACACTTTAGATTCCCCCAGAATTATTTTGTTTGCAACTGCAGCATCATTCTCAGAGCAGGCTCATTTCCATCTCTGTGTATCCCCCCAGGGTACAGCATCAATATTCATTAATCCTGACACTGACAACCTGAAGACCATGCTCATATTTCAGGTGAAGAGACCTAAGGAATCTGGTCATACCCCAAAGCCTGGCACAAGACAGAAAGCTAACCATGCCCTTATCACTGCACATTCTGGTGAGAGGAATATCAGCATATCCAGCTGAAGGTTCATCCATTATTAATATGTAACTGTGTGGCTTCAGCTTCAGGAATCTTTGTGTGGGAAGGCATGGAAACAGGATAATTCACTAGAGTTATGGATGAAGGTACTTATTTAGGGGTCTATATTATCTCCTCAAAAGTTTAATACAGCAAACGGCATGTACAGCGAAAATGCCATTCAGTGAAGTGTTAATAGTGAGATCGCAATACAGTGAAGATCGGAAAATGTGCCCTTTCCTCATTGTAGTGCGATCTTGGAGTTGGTATATATAATTAGTGGGTGGTGTAAGGAGCACAGCCCCCACAACACCGAATTTGCTTAATGGCATTTTTGCTGTACATGCCTTTCGCTGTATTAAGCTTGCGAGGAGATAATATAGATTCCTTATTTAGATGTGTTAGTATGAGTAGTGTTATGTGGCCCAGTTTGTTCAAACAAGGTCTTTGAAGTTTAACTAATTGTGTCCTAACAATCTGCTCAGATTTGGTCTATTATTAGGTGGTTGCAATTTAATGTTAAGCTGTATATTGTGTCAGAAAATGGTATCAATTAATGTTAAAAGTAAGTGATTGTCATTAAGCATGAAGTAGCTGCTACATTGGCAACAAAATAGGACTAAACAAAGTGCAAGTCCATGTCAATTGAGAGCAATACATAACCAGATATTAGTGACTACCTAACTGGTGAACTACCACAGCAGTTAGGTAGAAGGTGTTCTTAACTATCCTATGGTACAGCAACAGAACCAGATCACAAGACTCAGTTTTAATGTGAAGGATTTCTGTAAACTGACAAGAAACACAGAGAACTGCAGGCAGACGTGATAAATTCAAACAATTGTTGTGCAATGCATACAATATAACTGGTTATACATCAATCCAAGACTAAAAGAAGCAAAGACTGTATATATAACAAAATATAGTCACAGCAGTAGGATTGCATCAAGGTCAGGATGCCACTGAACAGCAATAAAAGTGCTATCTGGCACAACTAGGCTCTTATACAATAATCAAGCACCCACCTAAAGAGGAAAAGCACCATTAAGAAACATGGGAAAAACAGGTAGCTAATAAGTAAGAAAAAAATCAAGCAAATAGTATTAGGTTCAGGCAGGAAGTGGTAGAAACATCCCTCCTGTCACCAGTGACAGCATTACCAACCACTAGGGTCAAAATCAGCAACAGTCATCCCAATTCAGTTACATGCTGTCTAGTCCAAAATGAGAATGAACTGTGGTAGAGAACAAAATATTGCTGTGCATGAAGGCATACCACTGACAAAACGATTGGGATGGAAAATGACACTTTATGAATGAAATAATCTATCTTTAGTGCTCTGAAAATTTTAAAAGGCCTTACACAAACATACACAAATACATGCACAAATATACACATACACATACACGCACACGCACATACAACTTCTAAACATACATAGTTTGGGCAAAAGCAATATTAACCATTAAGATAGGCTGGTTTAGAGATGGCAGCAAAAGCTCTTGGAAAAGGCCAAGCAAATTAACTAAATGTGTAAATTCTGTAGAAGGTATTTGGCAATGGAGGAAAATAATTTATAGATATCTAACTTCTGCTTAGAAAAGCATTGTTAACTTGGTTAGTACTTGAATGAACAAAGCTGCTGTCTTGTAGCAGTTATGTTTATCGAAGGACAGTGTGTTAATGAAGTCAAAGACATGTCATTTTGTGGGATGTTATAATTGCATGTTATGAAGAGAAAGAAGCTGAATTTATATAAAAAACACTGAATGGTGAAGCTGTTAACCATGTGATTCAACAGTGACTTAATGTGCAAGAGGGATTCATTTCCATAATTATGTGCATACATGCTGACTCACAAAATTATGTCACGCAGTTGTCAATGAAATTTAAAGGAGTGTTAACCCATCTCTGAGGTTACATTTATTTATTTATTTATGCGTTAATTGGGTAGATGGGTTGGTTCTTGGTCCTTTTTCAGCTACAATTCAAATGCAATGCAATGGCAGTTCCAATAATACAGCATAGTTCAATACATAGTCTCAAGCAGTCATTTACATACAATGACAAGTACACTTCAGGTAAGCTGTTACTGGAGATGCAATGTGTAGAAAAAAATACAACATTTTAACCGGATGTTTTGATGTAGTCATGTAATTTATCAGTAAATGTTTATATTCAATAGTTTTAGTAGCACAGTGTCCTGTATTCATGTGCATCATAGTTGTTGTGTCTTTTGGCTTTTTTTTTTTTGTGGGATGTTATAATTGCATGTTATGAAGAGAAAGAAGCCGGGGTTAGGGGTCGCCACAGCGGAACTCCGGTCCGCTAATGATTGGCAGTAGATTTTTACGTGCTGAGTTGCCAGACCTGATGCACAACCTTCAACAAAGGTATGCCCATTCACGCATGTCTCCACACAGAAGACGCTCTAGCTGAGAATTGAACAGGACAATGTCTTACTGTGAGGTGACAATGCTACCGCAGCACCACCACCGCAGTTATAGTATCTTATGATAATCTGTGTAGATAGTTTTATTTCTGTATATGCCAGCAGATACATACCAAATTCACAAAAGAAGGGAAGTTCTCACATCATTTTTTTTCAAAGAATGCTTCATTGGCAAGGAACATAATAAGAATGCTTGGTGATTGAGTTTAGTGAAAGTAATAGGTATTCTTGCAAAATGACTTAAATGATTGCCTCTGTTAAATTTCTGCCATAAATTGTCGAGACTGAATCATCACATGATGTGAGGAATGAAACAGTAAACAGCGCTCAAAATCATGATGAGTGCTGTCATCTGGGGTCCAAATAATGAGGAAAATATATAATAATGAGATAATTTCCCCTAAAAGACAGAGGTTCGTTTATCTTAAAGTGCTCTACATTTCCTGGTATTCCATAGTGATATGCTTTAATTTTTAGTCATACCTAAATGATGTGATGCATATTTATTTGCATTTTGCAGTGAAATGATTTATGTCATAACTAAGTGATATGCTGCCTATAAGCCTTTTTATCTAACTGAGTTCAACAGATATAAAGGGATTTTAGACTACTACGCTAAGCTAAAGGTAATATTCCATGCTGTGCAGTCTAATAAAATAATGAGCTGGATTCCAAAAGATAGCTGCGGACAGAACAGTACGCCACAGGAAGACTTCATAGCACCAGCTGCAGACTTGCTTTTAGAAGACATGCCAGTGTTTATATCATGTTATCGAAAGATGAAAATAGTGAACGCTGTTTCATCGGCCCCAAAACATCTAAACATCAAAATATCGAACATTCAGAACAGTGAATTTTTTTCCCATGGAAAACAATGTGCTGCTCCGAAACACATACACACAACACAAGCACATCAAACAAACAGCAACCACGCACATACACTTAAATTCCTACATCTAACACTACACTAAACTAAACATACACTATTATCTTCCCACTTACCTTAACCCAAACCCTAACCCTAAGGTCCATCACAATCGCACACTCACCTAAACCGCGCCCTAACCCTAACTCACTTAAACCACCCCTAACCTTAAAGTCTGTCACTATCGCACACACGCCTAACCCACGCCTTAACCCTAACTCACTTAACCCACCCCTAACCTTAACGTACAAACAATCGCACACTTACCTGAACCCAACCCGTAACATTCCACCACAGCGCTAAGAATAGCAAAGCCTCAGAAACAGACAACCAAATTCTTTCCCAAGGAAAGAATTTGCTGTTCTGCAGCTTCGCTATTTCTAGCTGAGCCTAGGTATACTGGAGTCTGGGACATTTCAAATACATATGGGAGATACTATAGGAGTGTCACACACTGCTTCCAGCCACCAGTTCCTGGCAGCAATGTGCACCAAGGTCAATGAATGTATACACTTCCCATCTATATCCACGGAGTGGCAAAATATCATTCACCAGTTTTATAACACTGCTAACTTAACCCATGTTCTTGGTACAATAGCCTGCACCGACATCCCTAGTAAGACCCCCAAACAATTAGAAGCAGAAACATACATTAATAGAAAGGGGTAGCCATCATTGAACTGTCAAGTGGCGTGTGCAGCAGATGGCAGAATAACAAATATCATGGCAACACACTCTGGTAGTGTCCAAGATGCTGCCATATGGAGGGGAAAGTAGTCTGAGGGACTACTGCTGGGTAAGTACAGAAGTACAGCTAGGATGTAACCTGAATACATCCCTGTCAACATTATGCATGATGACAACATATGTGTTCAAACCCCCCCCCCCCCAAAATGTGACTGTGGGTATCCACTTGAGCCATGGATAATGATCCCATACAGAGAACCATTCAACCCTAAAGAGAAGGTCTGCAACAAAGCACAGAGCATGACAAGAAACACCATAGAGTGTGTGTGTGTGAGTTTGATGTATTGAAAGCCAGATTCAGATATCTGGACAGATCCATGGGTGCACTGCAGTACACATCTGAAAAGACTGTTTGCCATGCTACACAATATGCTAACAACCACACATGGTGGTTTGCCCACGGATGTCTGAAGATGACATTACACATCTATCAGAGGAGGAGCAGGAGACTACAGGGAGGCAGAAGAAACAGATATGGGTGATGGAGGATGTGATCACAAGTCCTGGCAGCATCTGACACACACCTTTGAATCATGACAAGCCACACATACATAAGTATTCAGTCTAAAAAGCGAAGTTAAGGTATTTCCCCACAACAGCAGGACAGATTGCATCTAATGTAAATTACCCAGTAGATGTGCACACTGAACATCAGACATAACAACATAATCATAACATATAACAAGTATGAGCATATATAGATCTATCATGACATGGGCCATCAACTCAGGCCACAAGTGACACAGGTATGCATACAGAGTCATAGTTGTGTATATATGTATGGCAGACAAAAAGAGACATAATTTTGTGAACACCATCCCTATCTCTTTTCTAGCAAATGATGCAAACAAGAAAGCAAGTTAGGACATACTGCAAAACTGTTGTTAATATCCCTAGTAACTTACAGCAATGTGAAATAGGGAAAAAATATCAAGTACTGAATCAAGTCACCTAGTTCAGTAAAAATGACAGACTCTTGTGGCATCAGAATTTAGAACAACCATGAACAGATAAAATCATCAGTGGTTTGCACAGCATTCATCATTGCCACGGAGTCAGACTGACACTAGAGGACATAGTGGATCAACTGTCAGTGTTACTCTATTGCAGTCTAGAGAGCGTACCTCTTAACCTCTTGGAGCAGAAAATCTGGACAAAGACGTAAATAATGAGGAGACAAACACCCAAAAGTAGGGACGATTTTTAAATATTCCTCTTATAAATAAAAAAATAATAGAATAGGTTTTGCATTAGCATGTACTTTCTGAAGGGTGTAAAATCTGAAACTCAAATATCTGTCATTATTTTCTTATTTTACACCTCAAATATTGTCAGTGATTTGCCAGAAAACCTCAATTTTATGAGAGATAGACCAAAAATTTGAGACAAAAATCTGGACAATCTGCAAAAATCTGTACAGTTGATGACAGGTATGCTGGAGAGCCCATACTGACAGCTCACACCACAGTCCTGGCTGCCCATGCCATTTATGGAAACTAAACCAGGAGCCAACACAGAAAAAACATTTACCCAAAAGTCAGGCAGTCCTAAAAAGGTAACAATGACAATGTGATAACAAAATAAAAAAGTACTGAGTTTATTTAACAAAAATTGAGTGCTTAATTACTTCATCAGAATTCTAAACACACATCTTGTAGCATATTTAAACTTCCCATACTAAATCACATGCTAGTGCTATGACCACTAAAACAGTTTCCTAACAACCAAATGCTGTCTTAAAGAATCTCCATCACTTATAAAAACTTAAAAAGTGTTATAAGAACATCAAAACATAATACTTTGCCCTAAAATGCATTAATCACTCCATAAATAATAGGACTAATAGTTTCAAATTAAATATGAATGTAATTTTAACATGCTAGATATTGATAAAAAGGTATTAAGTCCAAGAAAAACACATGCATTCTGCCTGATTTGCAAAACGAGTTCCCTAAATTTTATCAAATCAGCCCAAGGATCGCCTCGAGGGTCCTTGACCACTCAGTCAAGTCCAAAGATTAAAAACTTGTGTGTGGAGTTGTTGGATAAATGTTTATACATGGAATTATTTGTATTTTTTCTTTTAACATCATAAAGATGTTCATAAATACGTTCTTTAAATTTCCCATGTGTCTTCTCACATATAAACAAGTGGGTTGTTGACACTGAGCCAGATACATCAATTCTGTTGTATTACAGGTGAAATTGGGTTTTTATAAAAAAAAAAAAATGTCAACTGTAATGTCTTCAGTCTCTAAAATATTTTTTATGTTGTTGTTGTTGTTTGTCTTTCGGCTTTTTCCTGGTAAGGGGTCGCCACAGCGGAACTCTGGTCCAATAATGATTGGCAGTAGATTTTTACGAAACGCCAAGGTGCCAGCTCGACGCCCAACCTTCAACGAAGGCATGCCCATTTACGCACACATCTTTTCAAACGGTACCCAACTGCGGGGAGGACACGCAGACTCCACACAGAAGGCACTCCCAAGCCAAGCCAAGAATCGAATGGGAGAACCTCTTGCTGTGAGGTAACAACGCTACCGCCGTACCACCGCGGCATATCTCTAAAATATTTTTTATACTGAGGGCAAAATAAACACTTGTAAGTACACATCTTCTTAGAGATGGGATTCAGGAGTGGACAATCACTCCTTTCAAGGCGGTTTTTAATTGTCCTACTTCTTCTGTAAACTACATGAGGTTTCTTTCCAATTCTGTCTAAATGTACTAATGTCCAAATGGTCAAACATAAAGGTAGTGATAAAAGAGTTGAAAAAATCTATGGGGTCACCTGTCTTCGGACCCACGTTA
>NC_056741.1:688333298-688380798 GCF_019279795.1 Protopterus annectens
CAAAATACGGATACTTTTCAAACATGTCATTTTCCATAAGTATACCATAGAACATACAGTGTCACCAGTAAGACATACAAATGTTTTGTCAGTGCACCTGCATGTACTGTTCACAGGAACTTTTAACATTTATCTTTGCAAGTGCATATGTGAAATCCTTGCTGTTAGTGATGTAGGTGTATCTACCTGTATGCATACATGCAATCTTGCACCCCATCCAGTAAGTCACATACATTTGGTATTACAGACACATTTTCCTAAAAACATCAAAGCAAGCATGTACACATACATTTCTAAAGAGTAATAATTCCATTGGTCTCTACTGAGAGAAATACATCCTACCAAAGCACTGGCAGCAGGTGCCACATTACCTTTGAAGCTATCTGTAAGTCAGGTATACCTGAAAGTAAGACCAGGTATGTGCATACTGCTTTTAAGCCATATATAATTAATTAAGTTTATTAACACTCAAGGTTTTGGAATCCAATTTGATCATGTCTGTGTAAGTTCTTGAAATTCAGTGCATTAACCAATACCTTGGTGAAAGGGGAAGGTGGTCTGTGTGAATGCCCAATAAGTTTAGTTAAACAAGGCCATGTGTAGCACATGCCTATTACCCTCTAATGATCTGATACCATTGTATAAGTGCCACTTTTATAATGTGATTTTGATACATTTTCAGATCAGACCACTGCTACCTGCGAACTGAGTGGAACCTCAGTGAGAAATTTTCAGAAGCTTGATAACCTGAAAATCATCATCAATATGGCTACTGTTAGTTTGTTATGAGGAAAGAAATCCTGCTCTCTGGTAGTTCAACCTGTTAAGCAAGAGGTCAATGTATATATGTCATGGATACATGTGAGCTCAAATCCACATAGGTAATAGTTTAAATTACATTTTTACCTGTCTGTACAAACATTTTGAAAATGGTTGTACAGATACCTGCTTGCTCATGTATACATTTTGTTTGTACATGTTTATGCCTATAGTGCTTATTTGTCAGATTACAATGAATATCTCCATTATCCATATTTTTTTCTGGAAACAGCAGCTATGTTAATATAGCTTTATGTGTAAGGCTTTGGCCATAGAGGTGTACTTCACCTGTACAATCGGAACATAGCTCTCAAACAATCAAGGATACATCTCAACATAATCAGGGACTAATTCAGAAATAATCATTGATAATGAGGGACACAGTTTCTATGTTACTATTATTAATATGTCTCAGTGACTGTATACAGGAATATGATATATTATACAGTTGCCAATGTTAAGGATCTCTGTACCTCTACTTGGTGTTATTATTTATTAAGTGCAACTCGCCACCTTTCTCCTGATGTGATGTAATTGGGAGGGAATGAGAGGGTCAGATATACACTTTACGTTGAAATTAGGCATATCCATGAATATCAGGGACATTTATGAGGTATGATTTGGTATGTAAAAATAAATTCTAGTAAGACATTTCCTGATCTCCAACTTAACCTACATTTGATGTATGTGAAGCAGGAAGTCTGGTGAATTTCTCTGTTAAGATCGGTTTTGTGTTCTATTAAAATGTCCAAGAATCTGAAGTGTAAAATAATACAGTTGTGTTTTTTTTTTTTTTGTTGGTGTGACCAGTGTACTGCCTTGCAGCCAGGCTTGCTTGATTTGTTTTACAAATGCACAACACATCGGGAATGTTGGACTGTAGGTGGCTTGCTTGATTTGTTGTACAAATGCACAGCACATCGGGAATGTTGGACTGTAGGTGGCTTGCTTGATTTGTTGTACAAATGCACAACACATCGGGAATGTTGGACTGTAGGTGGCTTGCTTGATTTGTTTTACAAATGCACAGCACATCGGGAATGTTGGACTGTAGGTGGCTTGCTTGATTTGTTGTACAAATGCACAGCACATCGGGAATGTTGGACTGTAGGTGGCTTGCTTGATTTGTTTTACAAATGCACAACACATCGGGAATGTTGGACTGTAGGTGGCTTGCTTGATTTGTTGTACAAATGCACAGCACATCGGGAATGTTGGACTGTAGGTGGCTTGCTTGATTTGTTGTACAAATGCACAGCACATCGGGAATGTTGGACTGTAGGTGGCTTGCTTGATTTGTTGTACAAATGCACAGCACATCGGGAATGTTGGACTGTAGGTGGCTTGCTTGATTTGTTGTACAAATGCACAGCACATCGGGAATGTTGGACTGTAGGTGGCTTGCTTGATTTGTTGTACAAATGCACAGCACATCGGGAATGTTGGACTGTAGGTGGCTTGCTTGATTTGTTGTACAAATGCACAGCACATCGGGAATGTTGGACTGTAGGTGGCTTGCTTGATTTGTTGTACAAATGCACAGCACATCGGGAATGTTGGAATGTAGGTGGCTTGCTTGATTTGTTGTACAAATGCACAGCACATCAGGAATGTTGGACTGTAGGTGGCTTGCTTGATTTGTTTTACAAATGCACAGCACATCGGGAATGTTGGACTGTAGGTAGCTTGCTTGATTTGTTGTACAAATGCACAGCACATCGGGAATGTTGGACTGTAGGTCGCTTGCTTGATTTGTTGTACAAATGCACAGCACATCGGGAATGTTAGACTGTAGGTGGCTTGCTTGATTTGTTGTACAAATGCACAGCACATCGGGAATGTTGGACTGTAGGTGGCTTGCTTGATTTGTTGTACAAATGCACAGCACATCGGGAATGTTGGACTGTAGGTAGCTTGCTTGATTTGTTGTACAAATGCACAGCACATCGGGAATGTTGGACTGTAGGTCGCTTGCTTGATTTGTTGTACAAATGCACAGCACATCGGGAATGTTGGACTGTAGGTTAAGCATCTTGTAATGTGGAAGCCCAGATCCATGTTGATACTCCTTCCTGCTCAGACATGCCTTTGAATTGTTTAAAAGCAGTTACTCCATGCAGTCAAGGCCAAGATGGATTAGCTAGGTAGGTGTCATGGCTAGAGTGTGAACATAGCTAAGAGTCACAGGAGTGAATCTCTGTTCCTCCAAAATGTGTTCAGTAGTTTTCTAATGTGTAAAGTGTTGTGAGTGACACAGCAATAAAGGAGTATGCAGAATCTGTAATGTTATTCAATGTAAGTGGTAAAGAACATATGCTGCTCACTGTATTTCACTGTAATTCTGTACAGGCTTAGTCTTTGTCATTCGTACAGTACATGCCTTGTACCTTTTGCAGGTGATGAGGACAGGGCAAGGAATCATATATTGTGCATCAAGCAGATGCACAGGCTGGAGGAGCAGGAGATGGAGAAAGGTATATATTAGACATTTCCACATTATTCGACCTAGACTAGATCATAACTTTGTTAGAGGAGTGGTTTTGTTTCCAGCGCCATGCATGCTACTATTAATGTTGGACTACCCAGTATGCATTTGCAAAGTAACTACAATAGTCATCATTTTCCTGTTCTTAACAGTAAATATTTCATTAAAAAAATTGCACTTGAGTTAGAAGCAGGGCATGTTTGCAGAGGGCAACACTTTTTATTGTACATCACGACCTAGATGACAAACAGCTCTGTGTAACTGTCAGAGTGTTTTTGCCTGGCATGTTTCCTATACAACTTAATTGTGCTTTCATTGCCATTTGTACAGCAGGGATGCTCAGTGACTGTTCTGTTGTGTATAGTTTACATATTAACATATTGACTGGGTGACTTCTGGTGGCATATTATGTCTGACATGTACTTCAGTTTGACACGACTAGTGCTTCTGCCTGCTAGACTGGTAAAACTTTGGTTGCAACACACTTGCATCCTGTGTTTAGGAAATGTGTACATAGCCACTCAAGGTCTTCATTTATATTTGCCTGGTATATAATCACTGAACAGTCCTACCTTGTTTGCATTTTTCAGTTACATACATAGGGATTGCTAAAAAATGATGTACACAGCAATGTGTGCACTACTTAGTTATGTCATATGCTGTCACTGTCCTTATGATTGTCCATTTATTCTAGGGTGCTGTGTTGCATTCCAACTATATGGGGTTGTGTCACCAATGACCATGTTGCATTGCTCATCTCATTTGCAAATAACATTAATATTTCACACTGATTTTCCTCTCACTGTAGCTTCATAATACAAATAGATTATTTGGGGGTTGTTAATGTGACTCATTACTTGCAGAGACACCTATGCTACAGCTGTGAGTGATTCACATATTCACACCTCAACATAAATGTGCTAGGCATAAATGCAACATAGGAAACATGGATGTAGTGATTGTCTGTTCGACAGTTTGCTTGCAATAAGATTGAGGTATATGTCAAGTACTCACTACAGGCCTCTATAGTCATGTTGTCAGTTTCACTGTAGTCTAGCATTGCAGCACTTGTTTTTTTTAACGTCAGTACATGCCATTCTTGATAACATGCTTGTTTTCAAATATCATGGTATATATATATATATATATATATATATATATATATATATATATATATATATATACTAGCTGTGCACATGTTTGTCATGTATTATGAAGCCTGGTTACCAATTGGTCAGGTAATGGCAGAATTTCAATACATAAGCTATGTAATGCACGTCATGATTTGTACTAGGGTGACCTGTTAACATTCTGTGATGAATATAGTGGCCTGTATTGAAATCATTCATAAATGCAGATAATAGTACACTGGGAATGTATCATGTGCATGACTATAAACCTGCTAGCCTCACTTGTTTTTATTATACTCCTTGTACGTAATACTTATAGGCCATATCATCTTAGAAGTAGGTTTTAAATTTGACTAAGGGCATACCATAATGTAATGTGTCATACTGAATGTTTTCTGCTTATGGACTGTGTCTCACTAGGTATGTTGTGTACTCAGGTAGTTGCAGGAATGCATATTACATACTTTCTGCCTTATGTGTTTCACCTTGACAGAGTATGTGGCCACATGCCATACCCCTGCCTGATAACTTGGATTTCAATGATGATGACGACCATGATGGAGATGAAGATGATGATGATGATGAGGATGGACCTGGAGCTGCACATGCCATCAACCCTGCTGTACTGTGGAAGAGATTTTGACCACCATCACAGGCAGACAATTTTTAGGACCAGATCAGGGAGGTGAAGACTACTTTCTTTCAGACAGAGCTGAGGGACCTGATGGGGATTGTTTTCCAGGACATGGCATGGGCCATGCGAGATTCATTCAGGGAAGTAGCCTGCAAAATCATTTGTGATGTTCAGCTCTATTAGAGTAGGCCCTCAGGACCGTAAGTATTGTCTGTACGATCCACTTGTGTAATTTCACTACTATGGTTTTTGCCATATAAACAGTTGTACTGTATAGACACACTTCTGCATGCATAGCATATTGTTGCCATACTTATGTAACACACATCCAACCGTACACTGTAGATATCATGTGACATTTTGTATTATGTTGCATCTAGAGCATGACACACATTACCACAATAGACAAGCATTAATCATGTTGATGTCCATGAAATGATGCACTTTATGTGTAAATTGCTTCATGTGGGCAGGTGTGGTCCTCCTTATGTCCGTGTGTATGCATATACTCCTATTCATGCAGTGCAGCATATTGTAGTTATGCACAATATATTGTGGTCCTATATGCCACAATTATGAATGTTGCAATTAACATGTTGCTACTGATGGAAGAGTTCCATGGTATACATGTCTGAGATTGACAGCAACTTGCAAACAATATTTTTCCCATAGTTCACACGTAACACAGTGAGATGGGTGCATTATGTGGATTACCATGTTATGTCTGTTCACCAACAGCACATGTTTTTGTCCTTGTGTTTTCTATGACATTAATGTGTCATACTGTCAGACTAGTATATTGGTTTTGTGTGTGGCATGTATTGGCAATGATGGTGCCATATTAAATTATCTAAGTGTGGCTGCTATATTTATTTATTTCATTTATTGACATTTGGTTACCAAGAAATTCTGACTGTGTAGGAGCCCATTTTAACCTGAGGCCCAGGAAGAAAAGCTCCTAAGTATTACAAAACATTTTAAGAATAATAATTTTATAGTCTTTAAAAAGAATACAAAAAAAACTAGTTTAAATTATTACAACAAATTAGACATAATATAAAAATGTTGGTTAAGAATATATACAAGTAATATGGCAACGATAAATAGTTAGAGACGTTTTAGCTAGTTTATATTGAAAGTAAAGGTAAGTTAGTATAATGCAAACATACAAACAGACATTGCAATATGAAGTGATAAAAAAACAGGTTTCTGGCATATTCAGAGAGAAAGCCAGGGGAGAGAAATTGAAAGAAGTAAGGAAGTGAGTGAAGAAGGGAGAATAAGGAGATCTAGGTATGAATTTGTCACATTTATGGATATAGTTTATCATGGTCTTGAACAAGAACAGAGCCAACATTTGGCTAGGAAATATTTCAAAATGATTTTGAAGGATGGGAGGAAGGGAGGGAGGGTACTGACCTGATGGCTAAGAGATAAAAAGTTCCAGGCCTTAGCAACACAGTACAAGTACAGATAATGCTGGCAGATTTGACAGGGTTATGGACAGAAAGGAGTTTTTGGTCATTGGATCATAATGACCAACTAGTAAAATAATTGTGCAGAATATTATTTAATGCTGAGCAAAGGGATGGATTCTGGATAATATTATAGGTGGTAAGAAGCTGTATATATATTAGTTGAGCTATATGGCGATTCTGATTGCCCATGACTTTTACATTTGAAGTTGTTTTAATGGACAATTTCAGGCCAGTAAAGACAAACCCCACTAGCTATGGATATGCATATTTTGGCCTTGTTATGACCTTGTCAACATAGCACAAGCAGAGTGTTTGACTAAGCATAAGAAACACAAGGTTGTTATACCCAGCTGATGTCCATTATCATTAGGGTGACTGCAAAATATCCCAACTAACACATTAAAACAAAGAGTTAGAAGGTCACATTGAAGAAACTAAAGTGGATGTGGTAATGTATGGCTGTTGGGCAAGGTTAGAATTAGATGTTGGGGAATCTTTGATTAGACATACTATACTATCTATAAAATAAGAGTTGAATTGTGTTGCAGTTTCAAGTGATGAGTTTTTGAGAGGGGCTAGGGTTGAATTTATGGCTGGGATGCCAGACTTTTTTAATGGCTTTTCAGAATTTTTAGGGTTGTCTTTATGATTATTCTGAAAGTTATTATAGTATAGTTTTTGTCTTCATTAATTTGCTTTTTAGGACAATTGCAAAGCATTTCGAAGTTCTCAAGATATTGCGGTGTTTTGCCATTATTTCCATGCCTTTTCTCTATCCTGCATTAGCATTCTAATCCTTTTGGATAGGCAAACTGAATTATTAGTGTTTAGTCTTGTCATTATAGGAGGTGCAAGACTATTTAAGATATTCAGGAAAGTTGTACTCAATTCATTTACAGCATCACCTATGGGGGTGGGGATTTTTATGAAGTTCTACTTAATAGATGATAAGTTAGGAATGACAATTTCTGGGTTGAACTTGGGAAGGTTGTGTGTTGTTTTATAAATGTGCTGTTTAACTGGATGTGTGAGAAGTCAGGTTGTATATATTGGGAGATGAGCAGATATCGTACCTGACGTCATGTATTGCTAGGGTCCAATACTAGGATCCAGTCTATTAGGGAATTTGATGTCCTGCTATAATGTGTGGGGCTATTAGTTAATTATGTGTAACTAAGTTCACACTAGATGTAGGAGAGTTAGAATTTATGTCCAACCAACTAGTAGTATTATTTCTTGTGAAACTGTTATGGCTATCCAGTGCAGAATATCTTCCACTATAGCTGTATTGTCACCAGGAGGGATGTGAAGAACAGTAATACATATTTGTTTATAATTGTTGAATTTCCAGAAAGTTATAGGAAGTTCTACTGAACTGAATTTAGTATTGGTTTGTTGTAACAGGAAATGTGATAGTTGTTGTGAAATATTAAAGCAAAGCCACTACCTTTCCTCTTTATACATTCATTACAGATGATATTATAGTTAGGAGATACAACTTTGGAGTAGTTTATGCTTGGTTTAAGCCAAGTTTCATTTACAGTGAGAATAATCCAGCCATGCAGTTCATCAATTCCATTTGTTATGTGTCTAACATTTATGGCAGCAAAAGTTATTTTACTGTGGTTGGGGGTTACCCATTGAAGGATAAGAGTATTGTATGGAAGAACATCTCTTTTTGTTCATTGTGATAGGTGGATCCAGGATTATTGTGAATGTCTCCTCTTAGAAGGATTTTAGTAAGTTCAGAATTGTCAATACTTTTCTTGAGATTACTTTTCCATCCAATTTTGTTTTGCTTTGAGTTGAAATGGGGTTAATCAGACTATATTTGGAGTAAAGGTGAGGAGTGTCATTAAATATATTTGCTGCAATGTGTGGAGAGTATAGGGAGGAAGTATGAATAGGTGGCTGGGATAGAGCTGGAGATATATTGAGAGCTATTATAGATACATGGTAGGATGAAAGATGGCCTAGTAGCAGGAGAAGATTAGAAGACAAGCTGAATAGTAGAATGTTTAAGTAAGGGGATCTGTATGTTATAGTTTGCAGCAGGGGTGGCTCATGCTATCAGACTGCAGAACTGCACCCCCCCAGCTGTAAAAAGAAACAGAAAAGAATTTTACAAAATAGCATAGCTGCGAGTCCGACTGACTTGTTATTAAAGTCCCAGAACTGTGCATGTGTGCTCAGCGACTACTTTCTGTAAATCAGGTCTGCTGTTAAACCAGTCCAGATTAAGGCATCCATGTACAGATGCCCAGAGGTCTATGTGGTTTGTAACTGCAGAAAGTGGAAGGGGATTGGACTGCTACATCTGCAGTCACATACGTGATGTGGATGGCTACTGACTGGTTCTCTCTCAGCAGAGTTCATTAATTTGTGTGATTTGGAATAAACAAAGCTGGTGCAAGTGTGTGTGTGTGTGTGTGTGTGTGTGTGTGTGTGTGTGTGTGTGTGTGTGTGTGTGTGTGTATGAAATGCCCCAGTTAAATATACCTGGTAGCTAGAGTTGCTCAGGCTCAAACCCTGTGTCTTGGGTACAGGTAGCAAGGGCCAGAATTTCCTACCCACCACCATTTGTGAAAACTGTCCAGATTTTTGCCTCATATTTTTGTTCTGTTCTGTTCCTTATAAAATCTGTGGTTTTCTGGATTTTTGTAATCAGTGAAGGATTGAATTTGCTAAATGACAGGGATTTGAATTTTAGACTTCATATTCTTCAGATAATACATGGTAACACAAAATCTTTTATTATAGCAATTTTCTAAGTTTAGCGGACCAGAGTTCCGCTGTGGCGACCCCTTATTGGGAAAAAGCCAAAAGACAAACAGCAACATAAGATCAATATTTGAAATTTGTCCCTATTTTTGTGGCTGTATTCCCCCATTATTGGCTTTGTCCAGGTGTTTTGTGCGAATTCACTAAATGATAGCCATTTAAGTTTCAGTCTTCCTATCTTTCAAGAAACAGCTGTTTTGGCATAGTGGTATGTTGCTTTGACTGTAGTGTGCAGGATCCTGGGTCCAAGTCTTGGCAGTGAAACACATGGTGATAACACAGCATTGTATTCTAGCAACTTTCCAAGATTATACAAGCACTGTTTAAAATGTGTCTCTGGTTTCTGGGCTTTTGTCCTCCCCCCAATAAATTATGGCTTTTTCCAGATTTCTTGCGCTGCAAAATTTACCGATACAGTTGAGTGTTGAGTGGATTTTACAAGGAGCTGAGAGCTTCAAGGGAAGAGAAGTTTAGTGCTGATTGTACTGAGTCTACTTGCATTGTTAATGGCATAACAGGTTGAATACTTGCTTTTGATGCAGAAGGCTCTGGGTTCTACTCCCACAGTATGTAGATGCATTGCTAATACTGTATTGTGTTGTAATTTTAAAGGGGGTGGATGCTGCAGTTCTGAGAATGTCCTCTTTGGTGGAGATACCTAGTAACTATGAACCTGTTATCAATTTTCCATCCATTCTCTACTGTAATATTACTAGCTTATCATTTTTAATGTAACATAGGCAATTTAGTCCTCAAGGGGAACAGGCACTTTATTTGTAGATGAAACAATGAAATATAAAGTTGTTTGCTAGCAGCAACCTTTTCATTAGTTACAGATCTCTTTAATGTGGAATTATTTGGATTACTTTTACTTCTGCAGATATTGTGCATATTTACTGATACTGGTGGATTGTAGAAGTTTGAGTAGACTTTTATGATGGAAATGTTCTAAAATGGCAGTTTTGTCATTATTAATGCATGCATTTTGTTTAATTTTTTTACTGGAAAAATGTTCAAAACAATAAATTTAAAACGCCTCTAACAACTGTACTGTATTATACAAGGAATATAATGTAATGCAATCAGAAAGGTGTATCAAAGAACACATGTATGCTTCATGCGCAATAGGCCTATGATTTGAAAACAGCATAATGTTAATCGTTATCTGCCACTGGCCAGATGTATTTTCTTTGAATGTGGGTTTCAATGCTTTTTCAATGAATGTGAGTTTCAAGGGCAGATACGTTTTAATGCTAAGTCTATTTTCATTGTGAAACTGCATTACTTTGTTTAGCAGATGTCTATTAGTGTTTGTGCTACAAAATGTAAAATAAAACTTTTAAATGAAATCCAAATCATTATAGAAGTAAAGCAGTATGCACATTACAGTGTTTATGGTAAATGAGGGGAAATAGGTAAGTAATGGGACATTGGAATGGCTGCAGATGGGAGGCCCCATTCAACCATGATTTTGTGAGGGGGGAAGGGCGGCAAACTCAAAGACAGTCCAGGCTGAACTATACCTCAACACTGTCCAGGTTTTGAAAGAATTAATAGATTTTTTGCTTCTTATATTTGGCTTGTTCCTCATAAAATGTGTGGTTTTCTGGCAAATCATTTAGGAATGACAGACATTGAGTTTCAGACTTCATACCTTTCAGAAAAATGCATGCTAAAGCAAGAATTGTTATTATATCAACTGTCCAAGTGTATACAAGAGCAATTTTTACTACTGTTTGTTTGCTCCCCCAATATATTTTGCCTTGTACAGATTTCCTGTGTTAAGTGGTTGAGAGCTATGCACAAATAAATCGCTTTACAGAATTAGGTATATCCAAACCTATCAACTGTCCTCAATTTTCAAAATGTTGCACTCCCACTAGTAATCCCTCCACAAAATGGCAATTTTGGAAGAAAATGTGAAGGGATTACAATTAATAAATAATTGTAATAATCAGAGTTATAGATTACTTTTATTTCAGAAATGCATGTAGATTTTCTTATTTAATCAGCTGCTCAACTTAACATTGCTAATATTTAAAAAGTGTCCCTTCTTTGTCATGTTCCCAGCTGTATTGTGTGGCTATTTTATATTTTTGCATCACATTTTTTGGTCCGTTTTCCATAGAATTGCAGTTTTCTGGCAAATCAGTGGCAAATCATTAAAGACTGAAGATAGAAAATAATGACAGACATTTGAGTTTCAGATTTCATACCCTTCAGAAAATTCATACTCATGCAAGACCTACCTTTCTATTATCTTTCTAAGTTTATAAGAGCAATATTTAAAAATGTTCCTTATTTTCGGGCCTTTGTCACACTTCTATTTATTGCTTTGTCCATATTTCTTGCTCTGCGGTTGAGAGGTATGACAAATGTGTCAAGACCATCACTGTCAGCCAGAGACATTTCAAATTGTGGCATACTTGTTGTACCTCACTCCACATGTAGTGACTCTGGATGTGTCCAAGCAAGTCAAGGAGCAGTTATTAGTGCAAGTGTGCAGAGTATCCTCCCATCCAAGGTAGATGCAAATACTACAGTGTCTTTTCATCTGTCCCTGATTTTGCAGAATGTTCTGGTTTTCTGTCATATTTTTATACTGTTGATTTATGCTTCTTATTCGGAAAATGCATGTTGTTGTAATGCCTGTTGCTCTGCGTTTAAGCAGCAATGCTTTAATGACCATCAGGGAAGCTTGTCTGAGATTGTAAAATGCAAGTAAGCTTTAATAAGCATACTGTTAAAGAATTATCAACATTGAAAGCATTTTTGTTGTTGGCATGCACAGAATATTTGCATAACTACATAACGTATAAGCCTTAGGTATTGAAATGAATGAGAGTATTTATAAAAAAAGGACAGGATTACAGTATTTTCAGAAGCTCATTACATTTGTTAGAGACTTGTAGTCATCTTTGCAGGTTTTACCCATAAACTAAACAGAATACCAATCTATCATGTGTGGTCCATAATCTGTACAGTAATCCTTTAAGTAATTTATCTTGAGCTTGTTTCTTGTTTGCTGTTCATTTTTTACTTTGATCATGTTTTCCCCATGAAACAAGTAGATATTTGTTGTCAGGCAGCAGGTATTTTTTGGATAAGAAACATTTTTACAAGAGGGAGTATCACAGAGATTGCTACTTTCAGCATGTTACTTGGTACTTTCATAAAGCTAAATATAAACTATAATTAGAACTGCAGTGCAAGGAGAAGTGGTTTGAGTTGAGTGCTGCTTGATTTTTATACTTGAGTTTGACTGACATTCCAGTAATGTATTTAAAAAGTAATTTATTTTTTCATGCCTCACAACCTTTTTGTTTCCATCTAGATATTAAGTAAGTTGTCATGTAGCCAATGCATTGAAATATATATTTTTTTCTTCTCCACTTCATTTTGTCTTGATTGGACTCTCATAATGATGGTTTGGCACCCAGGGAAACATATTTAATTAAAGTCCCAGTTTTTATGGTTTTGAGCATAGCTCTGCCCCATTCTAGTTGGCCACACCCATCCCATTGGCCCCACCCATTCTGCTGTCTCCTGCAGCCCCCCCCTTTGATTTGAAGTCACCAGCTGCCACTGGTTTGCAGGTAGTGGTGAAGTAGGAATCAAGAAGGAAAAAGAAGTTGCAGGATAGAAGGATATTTAGTGATGGTGGAGACTGAAAGCTGATAGTGGGTTTGTAAAAGAGAAGTATTTTCTATGAAGGAAGAGAGTTAGGTTGTTCTAGTATCTTCTCTGAAATCTTAAGAATGTAAGGAATGGGGGGGTTAAAAGGCTAGAGTTTGAGAATGTACGTAAAATAGGAAGAAGTGAGGTTCATTTGGTAAAAGTGAAAGATAGAATCTAGAATAAATAGGTGCTGTTAGGGAGGGGTGTGACTATGAATGTATATAGAGGAAAGCAGCATGGGAGGGAGAAACGTAATTGGGAACAGTGTTAAAAGTTTAAAAGGAACTTGGGAATTAGGTAAAAAGAAACAGAAGTGTTCATATAATAATAGTACGGTTGTTTGGAATTGTTGTGGAATAGGAGTCACAAGTGTAATGGGTGTGTAAGAAATATAATAGTAGAGTAAGCAGAGGTGGGAGCAGAGAGTGAAAGAAGTAAAGCAGGTTTTCACTTTTAGCTCAAATTATAGCACAAAATAATGAATTTATATTGTTGTTTCTTTACATAGCAATATTCCAGAATGCATTCTTTGGCTTCCGTCATATACCCACATGCACTGCTTGTTCACATGCCTGTCCATATTTTAGTAACTTGTCTACATATGTTTCAGCACATTTTCTGATCAGTACAGAAACCCCATTGTACTCTGGGTCTGTGAACATTCATTTAATCCATGTTCCTTTGCTGTACTATTGTTCACCGGACAATCCTTTGCTTAGTCATAGTCAGTGATTAAAAAAAAAAAATATATATATATATATATATATATATATATATATATATACAGGTACATAAATATATCACCACATGTATAGTTTCCATCTTTTATTGTATGTTGGCATGACAGTATATATGCATATATGATACTGATTCTTAGCTGTGTACCTATGCCTCTTGTTAGATGATTGCACATTACTCTGTGTGTGCGTTTTTTGTACGTGGCCATGTTTAGTGCTATCAGCTATGCAGCCTGCTCATGTGACATACATTTGCCATTTGCTTCAATGTAGCTTGGGTGGACTTCAACACCACCCAATGTGATATGCACATGCAATTGCAGTGTGTTTTCTTACATAGCACTGACCTGCTTTATTGTTTTCCTACTTTGATTTGCCACATTTCTTCCTTGATGTGGCCTATGTTGTTCTCATCCCTTCACCCTTTGTAGGTTTGGTATATATCTTGCACATATGCGTGGTATGCATTAACCTACCTCTGCATTATCATCTATTATCATATAGTTGATTATTAGAAAGACCCCTTGTGCCAACCTTTTGGCCATTATACACATGCAGAACATATGCACACAAGTTGCTGGATGTTGTTTGCATTACATCCTTGTTCCTGTTATACTTGTGTGTTACAAATTAGCCTGAGTAGTTTATCTTAATTCATGTGCACAACCTGATATTCCTTATATAGCATTTTAATTTAAAATTTCCTAACATTTATTAGTCCATGTCACTGGTGTGTGTATGTATGTATGTGTATTGATATTCTTTCTGACAGGTTCCTGTTAAGACTAATAAAGGTCACAAATATATGTCTACACCTGTGTGTTGCCGCTGACTGTGACATACACATTCCATTTCACATCTGTGTGGGTTGTATACACCTACTTGTGTAAAGAGCAGCCAACTTATTTCTTTGTTACAGTACTGCTGTTTGGCACTGTGCTTGGTTGTTTGTCTTTCACATGCATGTTTGGAGGTTCTAGTCTGTCCTCTGCTGGCATTCTTCAGAATTTCATGGAATGCGTTTGCTCATCTGTACTGTTGCTTGACTTACACTTGCACTGGTGGCAGACCGTGCGGGTACTGGATTCAGTATCCAATGTATACTGTGATCTTTGTTTCTTCCCCTTCACCATGCACCTGCCATCAGTCATACATACTCAGGCATGACCATCACACAGTTTACAATATTTCATATCATAGTGCATAGGTACCTATGAATTTCTGTATTTCACCATGGATGGTATGCATTCTTAAACTGTTTGTCAATTTGCTATTGCCCATGTTGTAGAGTGTGCTGTCTGTGTACCTTTCCTGTATGTTTATTTCTGACCTTTGTCATGTCTTGTGATATTTGTTATGTGTGTATACTTGCTGTTTTGCCCTTCTCCTCCTCTTTCCCTGTCTTTTTCTTTCTTTCTATTCTTCCAAAAAAATAAAATATTTCCACAAAAAAAAAAAAAAATGCCCACGCTCTTTGACTATCCTTCAGATTTTCTTATTCCAACAGACCTCTTGTGCATCCCTTTTCTTCACTCATAGCCCAGATCTGCTTTTCTATCTCCCTGTTTCTATTGGAGTGTGCATTACTTGTGTTTCCCACACATACTCTGCAGCTGTTGTTAGATGCTATTAGCCCTGGTGAAGTGGCCATGATTGCTATATGCCTTTATTAATTTTTTTTCTTAGAAATTTTACAGATCATGTTTGATTCTGTATCCTCCGATGAATACATTGTATTAGTACATGACTTGCGTAGACATTCATACTTGTTTGTGAACCTACTGGATGGATTGCTGTAGATATGTATCCCTTTAAATGGACTGCAGCTTGCATTGAGCTTGTATAATGTCTGTATCTTTGGTACCGTACATCACAGTTTATGATACACTGTTCATGAATTAAGGACTGGCTGTGACTGCTAGATAGTGTGCCAATACTGTTGGCCAATTTTGTTTTGTGCCAAGATATTCTTAGTTCATTGAGGCATATTTGGATATTACAGGCTTACCCACAACTTTTGAGCAGACATGGATTCTGTGAATGTTGTAGAATACCACCCAATAATAGTCCTAAGACAAAATCACCATATTTCATACAAAAAATAAATGATAAAAAATGTGTCTCATTGATTTTACAAAATGTTTGAAAAGTAACTTAGATGATAAGTATTTATGTTTTTCTATTTCATAACCTATAGTAAACACATTATGCATTAACAATTAGGCAAATATGAATGAAGTCCAATCCCATGATGATTGCGCAGTATAATTTTTGGGAAAATTTGAAAATATTTTTGGAAACATTCTTAAATGTATGACATTCATACATCAACCCTGCAAAAGAAAGTTTTCTTATGGCTGTCAATAGAAACCTCAATGCTGACTACATCTCTTCTTTTCTAATACCTTCATATATTTTAAAATGCAAAATAATTAGCTATTTATGCTTTAACCAGTCTCTAATCAGGGTAAAATCATGTGTTAAAGGTTCTATATCACCTGCCTTGCATAATTAGGGGTGCTTATACTGCTTGCAGTATACATTAGTGACCCTGACCTGCTTTAAATCATTTAAAGTGTGCCAGGCCTGAGAATTTCAGTAACACAGCCTGCTCATCATTTTACAGGTTTATTTATATAAAAGTCTGCATAAGTGATCATTATGACATATATATATATATATATATATATATATATATATATATATATATATATATATATATATACATACTGATTAATGTAATAATAATGCTTATGTCTAAAAGAAGAAGGTTATCCATCAGGGTTTCTCACATTCCACACTTTCTTCTTTGCAAAAGCTGTTTTTTTGCAAGTGAATGTGCTTAGTGTTCATGAATATTAAAGCACAGTTAGAAATGTACAGTATCATACTTAAAGCTAAGTAGGCCCCCAATGAGTTCAAGGAAAAGAGCTTTGTGTTTTGAGCACATTAAGGCTTCATGAACCACACGACACTTGAACAGACTAATGGCTTTTTGAAAAGGAACAAAAGATTATCTCTGAAAGTGGGTCAACAGAGAGTTTTTATTGCACACAGATTTAAACTTGATAAACAACACAGCAACATGCTTAGAATGAAACAAGAAGAAACTTCTGGTTAAATAAACTTAACCAAGTTTGACACAATGCGCTATTAAGCTGCACCTAAATATGAAACTGTAAAGGACAGGAGTAAATATATATATATATATATATATATATATATATATATATATATATATATAGGCTTACTATCAAAATAATGAAATACACCTTACCATCTGTCAGAAGGTCAAATGGAAAGGTACAAAAAGGCAAGACTGTGAGCCTAAATTCTGTCAACTCCAAAACGTCGACACGTAGCTTGTGTTAGCAGTTTTGATCATCAGTGTTTTGAATTGGATCACACTACAGTGGAAATCAGGAAAATTACCCTTTTCCTCACTGTAGTACGATCTTGGAGTTGGAATATATATTTAGCAGGGGGGTGAGGGGATGCAGGACATATGTGTGTGTGTGTTTGAGTGTGTGTCTGTGTGTGTGTGTGTGTGTGTGTGTGTGTGTGTGTGTGTGTGTGTGTGTGTGTGTGTACACACACACACACACACACACACACACATATATATATATATATATATATATATATATATATATATATATATATATATAGGAATTATTATTATTATTATGAATTCAAATATGTAAAGTGGGTTTTGAACATTGATTTTGCTTGTCATGCTGCTTGGGTTCATGCAATATTGGTTTTTAATCCCACTAGTCCCAAATAAGCTACTCAACTAGTTTCCTTTTGTTCGCACTGTGGGATTTAATCTTTTCGGCCTCTAATTATAACACAGCCAATGAAACCTAACATAAAGGGTAAAGCAATGATAGCAAGTGTACTTTACGATAGTCTTATTTCAAGAATAAATCTGAAGAATGAAACCAGCAAAGCATTGATAATACAAAGAAATGTACAGTGTCAGTCATTAGCAGGAAAGCACACTTTGTATTGTATAATTTAGGACTTGAAGACACTTCAGAAATATCCCTTGAAGATGTTCTAAGATTCATTTTCCAAGCATGCACTATAATAAAGTCTGTAATTGTTGTCTAATATGTGTTAAATGCAGTAATTAAGGTAAAGAAATATAGAGAAACAGAAATGCCAAGCTGTGGGGTAATTGGATACTTAGATGTGGAGATATGCAGGCATGGAAAATTGTGTACAGAAACCCTTCCACTAACAACTTGCAAGACAAATATCTTAGCTTGCATGTATGAGCATATTGGCAAGGCTGAGTATCATGTGACCTTTGTTTCACGGATTTATGGTTAAGCCTAATGGGGCACCTTTTGAGAATCTAATGATAAAATATTGAGCAGTTCCAAAATTGCCAATAGTCTATTGGAATATCCAGAAAATATTTGTTTTGGGCTCTCAGTAATCTCTATGATATAAGCTCACTTGTTAGGTCATCAACCCCTGCCCCCCAAATGAAAAAGAAAAAAAAAATGAGTGACATTTTCATGGGATAAAATTCCTTGGATGTGTATGGGTGGAAATGGGAATTTATTCAAGACCATTTGCAGGCAACCTCAAGGGGACAATGGCATTCCTGTATCTAGAAGCAATCCCCTTGTTTATGAGCTATGCAATATAAACAGGCTTTCTTACCACAGTGAACAAATGCTGGTCAAATGTTAGGCTGCTGTCCACATAAGTTACCAAATACTGAACTACTGCATCAACTCTTAGTGGTGTGTTGTCAGTGTGGCAGTTTCCCAGGGAGTCGACCTTCCAACAAAGACAATAATGCATATTTTGGCATTTAGCTTTAGTCCATGAGTCTGGCACCAATTATTTACTTGGGGAAAGCCTTCCTGTTACATGGCTAAGTATTTTGGGGATGTGATCACTGCTTCTAGCTTGCAGTCACCTGCACCTTTAGTTAGCCAGAGACTTTTGGTTTTGGATTTTACTTCTGAGAAGTATATGTTGATCAGAAAAAGTTCTGGCACCAAACCTTGCTGGATTCTGCTAATGACTGGTCTTTTTGTGAAAATAGCTTCTCCTGTTTTGATCTTCTGAGTCCTACCTGTGCCAGTTGTCAGTCCAGTTGCAGAAAAAAAGGGTTTATTCATAGGTTCATAGGTGTGTACTAGGCCAATGGCCCTGGGGCCTTTACAAGCCTAGCCATAGGATTACCCTGGCATCATGCCACCCGAACTTAGTGCCCAGTGCCTCTGTCGAGTAGAGCCACTGGAGTGATCCCTGGGGTGAATTTTCTATTTCCTATCCACTCATCAAGATTTATCTTGAAGAGGGCCAGTGAAGTGCTCTGCTTTACATGTATGGAAGTCTATTCCATAGCATGGGCAGTCTCTGGGTTATTAACCTGTCCCTCCAGCATGTTCTGTTGATTGTGGTAATGAGGTTGAGGTCTTTGGAGCGTGTGGTACAGAGGGATTGGAATTTATTTAGATGGAGCATTTTTAACAGAGCAGGGTCAGATATGACTTTGTAAGTTAAGCAGAAATTGCATCTAAGTAGCCAATATGAGACAGAGAATAGTTGAAGTTTTTTTAGTCTGTTCATACAGGACAAATGTTTAAGGTCTAGGATCCTCTTTGTGATGTACTTTTGCAGCCTCTCCAGTTGTTGCAGGTGTTTAGTTAGGTACATGCCAAATGGGGCTTTGCACTCAATGATTGGCCTAGTGAGGGAAGAGTAGAGGGAGACAATGACCTCTTTCTTCCTGGATGTAAAACCCTTAGTAATGAGATGTTCCTAGTTTATTTAGATTTTCTATTATACATGAGTGGAATATTATGTCCAAAACCTTGCCCAAGCTGAGGTAGCAAGTGTGTACCATTTTACCTTCATTCAATGATTTGGTGACCTTTTCAAAAAAAAAATCTACCTGGTTGAGTAAGCATGGCCTGCCTTTAACGAATCCAAGCTAAGATGGGTACAGTGTTTGATGATTCAAAATGGAAGTTATATGACTAGCCAGTATGTGGTAAGGTACCTTTCTGATAATGATGTGAACATGAAGAAGCTCTAAAACATCATCCTGCTTAACCAGCCTTGATGTGAATCTTTTCTGAATGAAGACTGAGACACCACCAGCTCTTTTCCCTACTGTGCAGTTGTTTGTCTAAAAGTGCGGAAGGCATAATAACCCTGCACAGTTGGAATTATCTCTGCCCTTTTTAAACCATGCCTCATTCTCTACACAGACATCTACTTCTTCCAGGGTGAAGACAGCTTATAGAAAGTGGAGTTTCTTGTTTAGGTTTATAACATTGAGCAATCTTAGTGCTAGTTGTTATACATTCATATTTTCCTTTGCTTGTTTCACTATATTGGTACAAATATATGGTTGGCATTGCAAAAAAGGCATTATGGAGATGGATAATGTCTTTGCCAATATTTGAAAGCCTAGAGGGGACAGGTGCAAGCCATTTCTGGTGAAGCAGTGTGGACTGTCAATCATGTCCACCTAGGCTGACAAGCATTGGACCCCCTTCAAATGACACCAGAAACTAAGTCAGTTATTGTAGTCAATTATTTTTCACACATATTGCGGCATCATCTTCTAAAAGTTAGAATGCTACTCAGTGCTAGTCTCATATCTGCTTGATACACATTTTCTGAGAGCTCTATCATGGCCAAGGAGGTAAATTCTCAAATTATTGACATCAACATGTACTATGACATGCATTATCACAGAGTCACGTTGGTTCTTGTTTTTCAAATACTTGAAAGAGTGTGTGTGTGTGTGTGTGTGTGTGTGTGTGTGTGTGTGTGTGTGTGTGTGTGTGTGTGTGTGTGTGTATGTGTGTGTGTGTGTGTGTGGCTGCGATCTGATGGATCCTAGTACTAGACAAACAGTTAAGCATTAGTCTTTCCCTGCTCAGCCTAGTAAGAAGTACATTTGTATGTCTTATAATGGAGTTACCTATAACTAGAATGTTCAATTTAGTGGATGTCTTCCTTATGGACTTAGCATCCATGACTCTGTGACTCCTTGTATTATGTGAGGTGCCCTGTGCTTAATAGGTGGGCAGTGTTGCTTTGTGCCTTTTGTGCATTTTGGTGATCTTTGAAGTTTAAGCAAGTTCAACTTTAGAACCTCAGTACCTGAAATATTACGAGTACTATGATGACATGAATGCCAAAATAATGGAAATACAGATATCCAGCATGTGTCGAATGGATTAAATTGGTCTAACCAGGCTGGGAGCAATGAAAGGAACATCTTAAGACAAGGGCAGGTGACTACACTTAACAAAACCTTTGTGGTGAATGAATGGTTGGAACATAACCCGAGTTTTGCACTGGAAGGAACTGTAAGTGTGGTCAGTTATTCTGACAATCTTCAGAAGCTTGATTATTTCTTATTAAAAATTAAAAAGTTATAGCTTGACAGCACTTACTTTAAAGAATGTTTGAGACTCAGACTAGTGCCTAAGAGTTTACACATTCCCACTGGCTTAGTGGCAAATTCATCCCTACACAAAGAATTACTTTCTATGTTTGATAGACACAGCTCTGAATACATGGAGCTGGTAGTCAAACATAATGAAACTTTAGTTACAAGTCTAATCAGGGAAGCAACTGAATTGGATAAAAAATTGTGGAAGATGTGATACATGAGAACAATGTTTTGGAGTACAATCAAATTTTTAAGAGTATAGATTACCAAATAATAATATAAAGAACAGGAAGCTTAAAAATATAGAAAGGGACAGAGCACAGTATAATAATAATAATACTGCGTATCCTGAACCTCCTAAATCCCAGACCTGGGGTAGTGGTCACAATTTTAATTTAATGACTGATGACGTCAATGAGGAGATTTTTTTAGAGGAGGAAGAATACCCACCTTTGAGGAGGTCTGGACAATTGAGGGAGCGATACAACAGAGAGGCCCCTGGACAAGAAGCTCACCCTGGGAACAGGGGCTACGAAGGCCATGTACCCTGTCAGAGGGGGAACTGGAGAGAAGGTTTTCGGGATCGGAGATAATGTTAGAAGAAGGGACCAGTAACCAGTGTATTATACTCAAAAACTCTAAAAGTGACTTTAATGTGTTTAATTTCTCCCCTTTGCAGATGCAGATGGAGGTGACTGACTGTGACTTACTATCCAAAGGCATGACCTTTGTGCCTGAAAAAGGCCATGATATAAATAACGCTCTAGTTGATTTGAAACACTTTGTGAGAAAGTTGAATCTAAATGTGTTGTTTCAATCAATTGAATATGTCAGTAACCCATTACATATTTCTAACACCTATAACCCCCCCTGTTCAGCCCTCATTACAAACATTCGCGAAATTGTGTGAAATTGATATTAGAAATTTAGCTAGGGATGGTTGCATTTCTAATTTGAGTAAGAGTGAATTTGAAGGACTGTCCAAGTTGAAAGCTAATGAGGAAATAAGAATTATAAAACCCGACAAAGGGGATGGTGTTGTTGTGATGAACACAAGTGATTATAATTTAAGAATGAAGAAAGTGTTAGAGAGTGACTCTTACAGAAAAATGTAATTGAACAAATTAAATGGGGCTTATAGAAGAATTAGGAATGAACTTAATGACCTGTTCATTGAAGGAGCTATCTCTATAGAAGAATTCAATTATTTGTCTGTACCCCATCCAAAAAATTCCATCCATCTTTGGTTTACCCAAAATGCATAAAAGTATCTTAAATCCCCCCATGTGACCCATCGTGGATGGTCAGACATCGATAACTTATCCCCTGGCAACATTTTTAGACACCAAATTAAAATCGCTTTTGCTTAGTGAAACTAATTTGTGCAGGGATTCCTAGGATTTTTTGAAAAGGATTAATAATCTAGAATATTTAGAGGCTTGCTGTTTCATCACGATTTACGTCAAAGACTTATACACCGTGATACCCCATGATATAGGTCTTGAATGGGTGTGTGAATTCTTGTTTGATAAGAGTATATCTCAGTCAACTATTAATTTGTATGAGCAGTTATTTGACTTGGTACTCAAGAACAATTGTATATTTTTCGACAAAGAGTTCTTTCTTCAAACAGAAGGGGTAGGTATGGATTCACCATGTGGTGGCCTATATGCAAACATTGTCATGCTGCAGTAGGAGAAAAAGTATTTAGTTAATTCACCATTTTTTACCCACTGCAAAATGTACATCCATTTTTTGGATGACATTTTTATTTTTTGGGATGGCCCCCTTGACAGGATTACCGATTTTCTGTCTTATATTAATAGTTCAACCTCCTTTTTAAAGTTCATCCACAGTGTTGATCAAAAGGTGTCATATTTAGATGCGAAATTGGTCAAGAATGCTTCTTCACAGATGTTTATATCAGAAATCTTCCATAAGGAGACATACTCCAACAATTTTGTACATTTTGACAGTTCTCATCCCGATAAACAGAAAAAAGCATTGGTAAAGGGCCAGTTTGTGAGAGCTGCCCATATGTTTACCTTTTCTGATACATTCTTGACTGAATGTGATCTACTAAAAAATATGTTCTTAAAGAGAGGTTACCCTTCCGGTTTAGTAAATGAAGTAATGTTGGAGGTTATTAATAAAAGGGAAAGGGGTCATTTTAAGGGCATTTTGTCTAAAAATTATGGAGAATTGGTGGATGGTCCTCAGGTTATCAATGTGGTTGATCCCCATTCAATTAATATGAACCTAAATTTTAATGGAGTTTTTGGGGTGAGAAATAATTTCAGAAATGCTAATTTTCAATCTGCTTTTATTACCTCAGATAACAAATCTAGTAGGCAGATCACTGATATTTTGTAGAAGAACTGGGTGATTGTGTCCACATGTAATGGCATAAGACAATGTGTAGGTGAGAAACCCACAACTGTGTACAGAAAAGGCTAGTGTCTTAAAAACATCTTGGAGACCTGTTTTAGGGGACCCCAGTTGGGGTGTATGAGGAAATGTGGTGCTTGCAAGTATTGTGCTTATATACAGTAAGATTGTGTTTTAACATTAATGGGGTGACAGTACGATTAAATAGGAAATGCTCTTGCCAGATAGATAAAGTTGTATATTGTGCCTTTTGTACGATCTCTCCCAGTTTTTTTTATATAGGGAAGACCAAGAGAAAGCTAAAATGTCATATTTATGAGCACTTAAGAGTCATTAGACTAAAGAAGGACACCAATGCTTTAGCTAAGCACTGTATTGGATTTATCAGTCACATGTTCAAGTTCACTACTATTGAACCATTTGAAGTGGACTTGAGGGGGGACCCTGGCCTTTACAAACTGAAAAACAAGAAGCCTTATGGCAGCTGAGAACTAATGCCACTCAATGGCCAGGCCTCAATTATTCCTTTTCTATAATGTGTTTCTTGAAATTAAAAGCATTAGAAAGGTAATGACATTACCTTACGTTTATTTTTTAAGCTTATTCAGCTATAGTTTTGTATTAAATCAGGTAGTCTGTTTTTTTGCTTGATTATTTTACATTTTTGGACCTATATGTATATATACATATCAATTTAAATATTTTAGTGTAACTATGTTGGATGAAGTATTTGGTGTGGAATGATAAATGTGTCCCAAAAAATTTTTATGCGATGGTCCTATGTATTTGCACATTATGAATGGTGGAGTGTGACATATTTACATTTGTAGTTTGTCTGCCTTTACATATTTTATGTAATCTATGTAAATTTAGATAGTATTTTTCTGAATCTTAATTCAACTTTTTTATTATTTATTTATTTATTTATTTCCAGTTTGATTACCGTGGAAGTCCACTGGGCCAAAATGACCCATTTTCAGTGGAGGCCCAGGGAGAAAAGCTCCAAGATACATCATACAGTTTAGATACAAAAGTGTAAAACATACATTATATAGTACAGTTACAAATAAGTACATTCAATGACACCCATAGTCAACAAAATTCATTGTGGGTGGTCTTATGGGTTATATAGTTTCATTTCAGCAAACACTCATGTATTAGGTGTGAAAACATTTTACATGCTTACATTTAAGTAAATGTGGATGCACTTTACATGCACACTTTTAAAGTAAGAAGCTATTTACAAAGTTGAGTCGTGTGATAAGTAGCTATAAGAGATGCAGAGTGCTTAGATACACTCATAGGAAAATAGCTATGGGAGATTATAGAGAGCTTAGGAACCTGAGAGAGAACCCCCTGGGGGCATATACTTGGAATGATTAGGTGAGGTGAAGGCAGGTACATTTCCATTTCGTGGACAGGTGTTTGAAAAGCTGGGTTTTGAAGGTTTCTGATTTTGGTATGGTTCTTAGAGAGGGAGGAAGAGAATTCCATTTTTTTCCTAGTGAGACAGAGAGGAGAAGTTGGCCAGCTGGATGTCTGGGTTTGTGGATAGCAATTACGTTTTGATGTTCAGATCTGAGAGTTCTGTTGGGGGTGTAAGGGGGAAGGATATTTGTTAGAGCTGGACATTTTGTTGGGTGAAATACATGTCTGTGTGCAGTGGTGAGTTGGAGGAAGTCTAAGTAGCTTGGGAGTTCAAGCCAATTTAGGGATCGTAGGGTAAGGCAATGAAGGGTAGAAGTTTTGGATTTGGTGGCAGATTTAGAGATTGTATTGTAGCAGTTTTCTAGTTTGCAGGTGCTAGAGGTGGACAGGTTAGTTAAGAGGGGGGGTCCATATAATAAGGAAGGAAGTAGATAAGTAGTGGCCAGAGTATGCCTAGTAGTAGGAGATAAAGCAATTGTTCCTGTACAGCATACCTAGCTTTTGGTGGGTTTTCTTAATATTTTTTTGAATATGGATATCAAATTTGAGCTGTTCTTCAATAGTAATGCCAAATAGTTTAGTGGAAGGAACCACTTCTCTAGATGAGTTGGTTTGACTAAGGACTTTGAAAGCATTTTTGTCATAGGAGTATGTCTTTGTGGGAGGGAATAGTAGAATTTTTGATTTGTTTGCATTGAGAGAGAGGTGGTTTTAGTACATCCAGTTTTCGGTTGTTAAAAAAGCAGTTTGGGTTTTAGTCAGCAATTCAGAGAGGTTTGAGGCAGAACAGACTAAGGTTGAATCGTCTGCATATTGAATGATTTTGGCATCAGGAATAGCAGTGTGAAAGTTATTGATGATGATGTTAAAAAGCATAGGCCCAAGGATGGATCCCTGTGGTATGCTAGTTGGGGTAGGTAAGAAGGAAGAGGTGAAGTTCTTCCATTTGACTGCCTGAGATCTTTCTGATAGGTAACTGGAGAACCAGGATAAAGTGTTAGGTGAAAGATAGAGGTTTGAGAGATGATAGAGAAGGTCTTTGTGGGAAACAGTATCAAATGCTTTAGACAGATTGAGCAAAACAGTAGAAACCAAGTGTCCTGAATCTCGGGCTTGATTGACAGTTTCTAGGAAAGAGAGTAGAGCATTTAAAGTGCTATGGCCTGGGCGGAAGCCATGTTGGGTAGCTGTAAGAAGATTGTTTTGGGTCAGGAAAGGCATAAGTTGGAGATGGATGCACTTTTCTAGGATTTTGGAGATTGGTGAGAGCAGAGCAATAGGGCGGAAGTTTGAGATGCTGGTGTTTTTGCCTCCTTTGTGAAGAGGAAGAATATAAGCTGAGCACCAGAGTTTGGGGACGTATGATTCCTTTATAGATCTGTTAATTATGATGCTAATTGGGAGAGCTATACCATCAGCAGCACATTTCAGGAAGGAGGAGGGAATATTGTCAGGAGCATTAGAGCAAGGTTTAAGTTTGGACAAAAGTCTTTTTATTAAGTTAGTAGAGACAAGTTTGAGCCAGAGCATAAGGGGAGGGTTATTAGGGGAGTTAGATGGGGAAGAGTGAGGGGCTGGTGGGTTATTGTTAGGAAAAGTCTTGGTCAAGTCAGAAATAGTTTCTATGAAAAAATAGTTAAATTCAGAACTTAGTTCAATGTCAGATTTGCAAGGGTCAGGACAGGGGTTATTCTTGGATCCTGGATTGAGGAGTGAGTTTACTGATTTCCAGAATTGCTTGGGGTTTTTATTGTTATTGGACTGGAGCTTGATATAATAGGATTTTTTGTCCTTGGTGATTAGCTGTTTTGCAAGGTTATGGGGCTGTTTGTATTGGAGCAAGGTATTGGGCAGTTTATTATTTAGGTAAAGCTTCCATAGTTTGTCCCTTTGTTGCATAATTTGTTTTATATCTTTAGATAGCCAAGGAACTGTATTAATTTTTATCCTTTTGTATCTTAGAGGGGCTAGGGAGTTTAGAGTGTCTAGGAAGATAGAGTTGAAGAAGTCTATAGCATTGTCAAGAAAAAGGGTGTTTAGAATTTGCCAGCACATTTGTTTGAGAATGTTTGAGAAAGTTGAGGGATTGAAGCTACTGAGGTTGTGAGTGAGAATGTATTGATGCTGGTGTGGGGAAGGGCTAGTTGAGTGATGAATAAAAGCTGGGAGGTGGTCGCTAATCATGTCAGGAATTGTGCCAGAGTTGGTTATTTTATTTGGATCAGAGACTAGAATCCAGTCTACAGTGGATCCAGAGGGATTTATTTTGTTAGATCAGGTGATGGAGAGGATTATTTGAGTAAATTTATAGAGGTTGATGGATAGGGAGGGAGGGGGGCTATTGACTTTATTCCAGTCAATATTTATATCTCCTAGAATGTAAGTTTCGTAGTTAATTTCGGTAGAAGCCCATAGTAGAATATTTTCGAGGGTAGAGATATTGTTACCAGGTGAGATATATAGGGCTATGATGCAAATATTATTGTGTTTATTCATTTTTAGTAGTCCAGCAGTCAGTTCAGTGTGCTTGAATTGAGGAATTGGAATTTGGAGGGGAATTAAGGTAAGAAGGTTGGAGTAGACTAAGGCTGAGCTGCCACCTTTTTTATTTAGTCAGTCATTTCTGAGAGTATGAAATCCTGGGAGCTGGATCTCAGATTCAGAGATATAGGGTTTGAGCCAAGTTTCAGAGATGGCCAAGATGTCTGGTTGGTTATGGCTTAGCCAAGCTTGAAATTGGTGAACTTTGTTGTTAAGACTCTGGGTGTTGATAGTAAAGATTTTTAGAGTGTTGTGGGGGGAGGAAGGGGATAAGGTGCAGGTGTTGCTAATAAAGGGACTAGGACCAGGGTTGGGATGGATATCTCCAGCTAGGACTAGGTTGTTAAAGGAAATATCCTTTAGCCATTTGGGTTTGCAAGGTATGAGTTTAGGTAGATCTAAGATTAGTTTAGGTGTCAATATCTTAACTGTGGAGGAAACGATTTTAGGGTGGAATAGGTGCAGAGGGTTAGGCTGAAAAGGTGAGGCAGAGATAGAGTGGTAATGTGAGTAGGATTGAAGGTGTAGGTGGGTTTGTGTGGTGGTTATTTTTGTAGGTAATATTAAGCAAGCATCGGAAGAATATGAGCTGGCAAAGTAAAGGGAAATTAGGAAGAGAAGAAGGAAGCAGGGGGTGTGGAGGGTGTGGAGACTTAAGGAAAGCATATCTGACCAAAGGGAGAATGGTATGTGTGGAACTGGAAAAGAGGGAATGGCTATAAGGAAGAGATGGTTTAGAAAGAGATACAGGTTTTCTAGAAGTATAGGAAAGAGGAGGGGACTTTAATTGTTAGGGAGGGAGACAGAGTGAAGAGTTTATGTGGGAAGGCTGTAAGTGGGAGGAATGATGTGGGAAGAGCTCCTATTGGGTGATTAGGCTAGGAGGGTAGGGAAAGTGAGGAATAAAGCTAGGTGTGTTGAGAACAGGTGTGATATGGGGGCAGGGTAGGGGAGCAGAGTGAGCCTGCAGGGCGAATGGAGTGGGTCAGCTGGACCTCGAGGTGTAAGGAGAAAACAATCAGTGAAACCTCTCGGTCTTTGTTAGCTGCAGTATATGGGTTCAGAGACAAAATTGCAGGGCTATGGGACTGAAAATACAATGTTCAGAATGTACTTTTAAAGTTTAGTAATAATATTACAGAATGTTAGGGTCAGCTAGATTAATTAAATAACATAGAGTGATCCATAGCATGCTTTTACATATTTTATGTAATTTATGTAGATTTAGATAGTATTTTTCTGAATCTTAATTGAACTTTTTTATTAGGGTCTTGTGTAATGTGTTTGATTGGTTGAATACCATTATTGGTTAATTAAGCTACGGGGTGTACTATTTTAAAAGGAGCCTTTGATAAAGTCTCTGAATAGTCAGAGACAAAAGCGCTTGGTTTACATTGTTTTTGTTGCTGACAACATCGCTTTATTTGGTGACTTTTGTTTAAATAAATCTATTATTTTTCACATTCTCGACTGGGTTATGTACTGAATCCTGAGGTTGATATGTGAACCACTATGATGGTCATGATGAGGTGTGGTGTACGTTGTACTGCTGACTATCCTGAAGACCGACTTCTCTGTGTGTGAGATTTTAGCCTCCAATGCCATTATATATGTACATTTCTCACAAACTGTGTCATGCTCTTTGAGTAATAGATGATCGTCAGACAGCATGAGACAAGCCTTACATTGTCCCAAGATACCCATCTCAATCAGGCTGGCTACAGTAGTTGTGGGGAAGTGCTGGTCCATACGTTAGACAGGAATGATTTAGGGGACTGGGAGGACTATAAACTGCTTTGTGATGGGTTTATGTTGGATGCAGCACATAGTTTATGTAGACTTATTAACGGGTAGTGAAGGGGATGTTTAATTTCTCAGGCTCGGATGTAAATTTCTCTGGTGGTTAATGGCAAAAGGAGCCATTGGATTAGAGAATACAGTGATCTTTTCCTGACATAAAAATGCATTTTATATTATAGCTTTAGAATGCATTAACAATGATAAACCAGATTATTACCTGCTTTATTTTTCCCTTCCAGTGCTTCTCATACTAACAAGATTCTGGAAACCCAAGCCTCATTTCTATACTCCTGTTACCACCTAACCTCAATCTGTTACATTTTTTACTCTCAGATGAGCCCACATCCTTTGCATTACATGCATACATACATATATACAAATATTTCAAGCACAGGCATTAAAGACCTTCTAGCTTGCCAATGTACCAAAACACTTGTTCCCATAATAAATGTCCAAGCTGTTCTTAAAAACATCTAAACTAGTACTTCCTTTAATGTAATGTAGTTGGTCCCATGCATCAGCTACTCTCTCAGACAACCAGTTAGTACACATATCATTCCTATAGGATGTTATACATAGGTTCTCTGATGATTCTGTACTACGTTTTGATAACTTCAAACATTCCCAGAGGTAGTTGTCTCTAAATGTCCTATATACCCGAATAAGACCTCCTCTTAGATATCTATAAGAAACACTGTACAAGTTCAGATATTTTAGTATTTCATACTAACTTAAATTTCCACATCCAAAGATGCCCTTTGTATATTTCTGGTGTACTCTTTCCAGTTTACTCATGTTTTTTTTTTCTTATAACGTTTCCATATTGTTATTCCATACTCAAGTTTGGGTCTGATATAACTAACAAACAATGACTTCATCATCTCTGAATTCCAAGACTTTATAAATGTTTTTATACAACCTATAGTTCTATAAGTATCAATAACTGATTGTTTGATATGATTAAAAAAACTCAAATCTGGATCTACCCATATACCCATGTCCTTAAATGAATCTACAGTTTCAATCACTGTGTGTTGTATTAAATATTCAGCATTTAATTTATGTTTCCCAAATCTCATATGCTTAGTTTTTGATATATTTATCATCATATTTTTCTTTTGTGCCCACATGGCAGACATTCCTTATTTGTAACATGTGTAATCAGTTTACCCAATTTCAGATCATTTGCATATAGTCTGTAGAACACCTCAGATGAAAAAGCTAGGTCTGGAAGATGCAATCTAAACAAGTAAGGGCCTAGGACAGAGTTCTGTGGAACACCATGACTCTAACCAAGTATTTCAACTGTTCAATTGCTGTATCATACTTGACATGCCCATACTGGGCAGTGCAGTGGTGCAGTGGTTAAGGTCACCTCACATCAAAAGTTTCTCTGGTTTGATTCTTGTCTGGGGTGCCTTCTGTGTGGAGTCTGCATGTCCTCCCAGCATTCATGTGGGTTTCCTCTGGGTATTCCAATTCCCTCCCACATTCCAAAGACATGCATCTGGAGCATTTCTACCTGAGACTCTGCTGAAAATAGGCTCTATCCTACTCCGATTTTCCTGGTCAATAAATGTTAAATAATTAAATAAAAATAATTGTCCTATTTGTATGCCATGCAGTTATCCATCTTATCAAGAGTACTTCGATACCTAGTTGTTCTAATTTTTTGATCAGTGTTTTGTGTATGACCCTGTCAAATGCTAAAGTTAAATCTATATAAATTACATCACAGCATCATTTTTCATTCATAGCTGTTATTATATTGTTACAGACATTTTTCTCTTTTTTTTATTTTTATTCACACTAACACTATCCCATTAAGTGAGTTCACATTACCTCAGCCGTTTGGTATGCAAACTTTCGCCTGAATAGTAAAGTGGTCAAAGAGTGTGTTCTGGGGGTCTGTGGCACATAGAAGTTGTAAGTCAGTACTCAGTTTTTGAATGGTAATGATAACCCTTTATTATTATTGTTTGTTTTTTTTTTTTCTTTGGTCATGTATCCTGTGATTTTTTTCATTTTACTTACATTCTTTAACATACTACTACAGGACATCTATCAATCAATGTTACTCAGAAATAAACAAGAGATAATTTCTTATGAACCACAGAGCCTTTAAGAGGGTCTCACTCCACAAAACTAGCTAGTCTACCCTTACTAAAGGGTATTTTGGTCCTTCTCCAGCTGACACTTAATATCCTGGCCTAGTCTTTTTAATTACAGATATCACTGATGAGCCCATCTCATTTGCATTAGCAGTCCAGACCCTCAGCAAGTATTGAAATAAAAGGGCTACCTGCTTCAATCACAGCAAATAATCTCTCTCACCTGGATAGCAAAACTCACAGTTACACCTGTTCCTACTGAAGATTTCAAACCATTTACAATCATAAGTGATCTACTTTCTGATTAATATGGTATATTTCTATCCTTAAGATGATGTTGCAACTGATTTATTTGCCACTGGCAAATGTCTACTATTGCCATTAAATGCTGCCCCTGAAAATGGATCTCAACTTTCTCTGTGCTACAGAGTGGGATTCAGTGTTATAATTTGAACCAATAACAAGTAATCTGAAACTTATCCATATTTATTTACATACAGTCTGTGACGCAATAATGATCAATTCCAGGTAGTAAAACTAATAAAATAAATAATTTGTTTTCAAGTTCAGCATTCTAGATACATTACTTTCTACAGCAAATTCTGCTGTAAATAAAATTGGAAATAAAAATAAAAATTCATCTCTTTAAGGCTGGGTATTTACTTATAAATTCATGAAAGACTTCAGCATATTATTTATTTAGTCTGAATTAATATGACCAAAAATGTTAAGATATGTGTAGTTTTTCACACCAATACAAATACATTTAGTAGCAGGATCTAAAGAAACAATTTGTTATTACTACTTATAGCTTTGTGTAAGTCTTTCCATTCATCATAAAATATTGAATCTATCCAAAAAATGCTGTCTTAAAACAGAAACCAGATAACAGTATTCACTATTAGGATATCCTCTATTTCCCATGCTCTGCCATGATGTTTAAAAGACACTGAAATGACCTAAACCAAAGAAAAGTCCTGCCCCCGGATTCAGCAAGCTCTGCACAGAGTGCAGGAATAGTGCAAGAGCTGCTGCACGCAATATGGCCAACGAGCGATCCAGGAACAAGCTTCTGGGCACTGCTATATGCTAATTTCCTCATTTGCTGGTGAAAACCATGCAAATGAAGTGAATTAGCGATACAGGAAGCAGGCAGGTGTCTGTGCAGGAATAGTGTAACCTGCAGAAATGTATCCGATTACTAACCAAATACATTTCTGTAAATTACAAAACGGAGGCATGACAGCTCTAAAGAAAGCATGTATTCAATGTAGTAGGCATGCCAATGGCAAAATATATGGCCATTGGCATGAGAAATAGTTGCAAAATTATAAAAAATAACTTTTTTTTTTTTTGGGGCCGATTTCGGCTGTTTAAGTGTAGGGCAGCAGTGTGCAAATGGGATCGGCCTAAAAATAAGAAAAAAAGGTGGATATAAGCTTTTAAACCAAAATCAGCATTTTGCCATAATAGTCAGTGGTATGCATAAGACAACAATACCAGGGAATAGTGGTTGCTAAGGGGGAAGGCGGAGTGCGAGTGTGGTAACTATGAATTAGCATTCTGTTTCATGTAAATGAGGGGACTGATACTGAATCACAGATTTCCTCTCAGTGTTAGCTTGCACCAAACCATATAGGTGCAGCAAAATAATTCTACAACAAGTAGATGACATCATAAGTGGGAGTGTCATGCATGCTGTAAGCTTATTGGAGCTCTGTGGCCCGTGTTTGCCTTTAGCTAAGCACAGCTAAGGAAGGGGGTGTGTCTGAGGCTGCCTAGCAGAGTTTACATTGCCTAAACGGGTGTGCGCACCAAGCACCAGGTTTAAAAAAAAAAAAACAGTAAATCATAGCTCTGTTCACATCTGAGCACTGGGTATGCATGCTGCTCCTTGGTGCTTAAACGTAAAGGCAATGGAAAGGGAAAACAGCAGTAGGAAGGCAATCAAGGAAAACTAGCATAGCTGGCGGTGAAATGTATCAGAATCAGCCAATTACACATGGAACAGCCTAGCACACTACTATAAACTATGGAAACACCTTCCAGTCTGATTTTTTCCACAAACCCTACACCACCAGTGTACACAGATGGGGGAAATTTTATCTGACAAAACTAACAAAAAGTTAGGGGCAGCTGTCGCTCTCATACATCAATATGTGCAAGACTGAGGGTGGTGAGGATGTGAATGCTGATGACAAGACCACAGTGAGGAGAAGGAGAAAAGTGTACAGACATAGGGTATCCTACCAGGGGCTACATGAGCTGGAGATAGTGGAGTGCTATAGGATGGACAGGGACATCCTACAGCAAATTGTTGAGCTGCGCTGGCCACGCCTCACACACAGAACCAACAGAGAGGAACCCGTCCCAGTGGATACCAAGGTATGTGTAGGATTAAGAATACTAGCCACCGGTACCTTCCAAAGGGCAACTGGGGATATCATGGGGATCTCACAGGCATCAGCATCCAGGGTACTCTACCAGTTCCTGGATGCCATGTCAGCACATCATGGTGAGCACATATATTTCCTCAACACCCATGAGGTGTTGACCAGCAATATGCATCTCTTCCACCGAATAGCAGAATACCCTGAGGTAGTGGGTGCTATAGACTGCATGCACATACACATCAAAACACCACTTGGCAAGCAGGGTAGGGTCTTCATAAACCGCAAGGGCTTCTCCTCCATCAACTGCCAGGTTGTGTGCGATGCCCAGGGCATTACCTTGAATGTGTGTGCTGGCAGCCCTGGAAGCTATCATGAGTCCCACATCTGGCATATGACACAGCTGTACCAGTCATTTGCCAGTGGGGACATCCCATATGCCCACCTAGTAGGGGATGCTGGCTACGCACTGGAGCTGTGGCTGATGAAACCCCTCAGAAATACACACACACACCTGAACAAGAACTCCATAATGAGGCACACGCACAAACCAGAATCATAATAAAGTGTGTTTGGGATGCTCAAGTCACAGTTCTGCTGCCTGGATATATCTGGTGGAGCCTTGCAGTACTCTCCAGCTGCATGTACACAAATGTTCATAGTATGTGCCAGGCTACACAATATGATCCTGCAGAAACAGCTGCAGCAGGAACAGCATGGAGTAAAGCCACAGAGCCCCCACCCCACCATTGCCAAAGCCATCACAGGCACAGAGGGACTTGGAGGCGGAACTACCGGAGCCTGCCCATGTAGGCAGAAGGAGGTTGCCCAGTATTCCCAGGCCTTGGCAAACAGACAATGCTTAGCACATACACTGACACGGTAGGGACCCAGGGAATAACACCTCTCTTTGACTTGCACATACAGTGAAAGGGATACCAGACATGACACTACCTGTGCTTTAACATGAATAGGAAGTGTACTATGTGCATCCAACATAGTCAGCCCTCCAGCACCGTCCTCAATACTGGCAAAGCCACAAGGTAAGTCAGTCTTCTTATCAATTGCTGAATGGAGTAGTATATTCTGATAGTTGTATCTATGGTATGGATGTGAGCATGCAAGGGAATCGGGTGGCTGAATGGGATGGCAGCAGATGATGGACACCTATATGGGCAGCCTGAAATCCATAACAAATACTGCTGTCAACATACTAGGCCATACTAGACAAGGTGACAAATCCCACTGCAGTACATGTGGTGAGCCAAATGCGTGCTCATAAGACACAGACATGCATGTGAGTGAGGATCACATACCCAGCACCAGCCTCAGCCAGCAGGACAGGTGTAGATGCCCATAAATAAAGGATGGGCTAAGGCCTCAAATTGATGGCAATGGTTAACAGCCCCCATGAGACCTACACTGACAGACTACAACAGGTCTGGCAGTTATATGTTAGTCCCGAAGGGTAAGAAGTTGAAACTGAAATGCCTCCAGTCTGCATGATAGGTCAGAATACAAAATGAAATGGAAGCCAACAGAGTACATGAAATACCAGTACAGTCATAGCAAATGTTTAAAGTCATCAGGTGTGCCCCCCCCACAATACTATGTAGAAATGCAGTAACATGTCAGTGTGAGGAGTAATAACAGTGGAGCACAGATTACCCGAGCTGACCCAATCTACAGGATAGATTGTTGCATGTCTACAATATGCAGGGGTCCATGTGTTAGGTTGTCATGTGTACAATTTTGTGTGGAAGTGGACATCATGTAGGCATGGAGGGCTGTGTCTCGGTGGCCTATGGGCAGTACTGCAGATGACAGGGCCATGTTCCAACAACTGCAGTGCCAACCACAATGCTTCTCAGCAATATCCATGTCAGCAGTCATCCATACTCACTGTCCAGATGTCAATATCTGTCACCGTCTGAAATATGGACATGCCATGAATGTGGGTCCATACGTACACACAGTACACAGGTGGAAGTACTCTAGACAGAGTGCATAAAATGTAACTGTCAGCTGCACACAACTTTGGAATTGTACATACAGGTTAGCAGCACATTAGTTGTATGTGTAGTATGGAATATTGATGTAGTCTGGACAATCACTGGCAGACCACAAAAGGCACAGTTATGAAGTAAAGAGAGACTGCCTATGTCCCTGCACAAGGCAGCATAAGGGGAATGTCCCAGGTATATCTGTGAGTCAGCTGAAAGTAGCTTCCATATCACACATGCAATCAGCTCACTCCACCATCAGCCACAGATTTATCACAGGTCATATCCTTGCTGTTGGGAATGATTACAGTATGACCCCATTTCTGTATGGGAATACCCACAGAATGCAGCATGCTGAAGAGGTGTCCTATGCAGGTGTGTCCCTAGCTGTAAGCAGCACCCTGCCTGCATCCAGACCAATAAGTCAATACGTACAGGAACTATTGCCATTAACACCTCACACACTTACCCTGTCACCCCCAGGGGAATCTACTGGCTTTCAGCCTGGGAATGTAGGGGTGACAGAATGCACTGGCCTGCTACAGATGGCCTGCATCACTACCAAATGGCCTACATTCCTGTCAAAGGCCAGTACCTCACCGGTAGTGCCAATGTCTGGTATCTCATGGGGTCCCAACTAACAAACTAACACAGTCAACAGAACACAAATGCAAAGCCATGTTGACAAATCCCAGTAGCATGCCCCATGTCCTACTGCATGATCTGTGGCCCAATCCATAAATACTGCTGGGATGAAGGGCCAACTATAGAGATACTTCCCAGATATCACTTGCATAATGTTAGGAAGAGGATAAAATTAACAGACTGGGGGCTGTAGACGCATGGACGTCATGGAGTGCGTGAAGTCTGAAACTCTGATGTGTGCCGATAATACCCCTGCCTGCAAACCCAGTAATGGGTGGCTACAAACCTGCTTGTAAACCACAATGTGAAGGGGAACTGACCAGATATATGAGTCCTGCCTCTGGATAACCTGAGTGAATCTGTACAGCTGAGAGGTATGGTCACAGAAGGATATGACCATTCTGTTAAGTTGATATATGTACTAGAAGGGGATCCTCAGCCACCATACTACAAAGGTGCTGGACCATTTACACAGACCCATGAGCAAGTGTCTGTAGCTACCCCTCCAGAATGGCAGGAATGTGCAAGAATGTGTAGGCTGTGGACCACAATACTGGCTCAGCTTAATTCATCTTGTATTTCCCAGTAAATAACTGTGAGCAAATAATTATATCTGTCAGTAGTCGATGACATAATGCATAACAATGTAAAACAGTACATATGACTGAATATCTCTACTAACACCAACCATGTAACACAAGCAGCACAGATAGCAATAGTTACAGTATACCCCTGTCGCCCATTGTGATTCCATATTGTCAACCTATCTACAGATTTCCTGCAGAAATAGGTTGCTATCTGTAGTTTGAAAACACCAAACCATGGACTAGAGTACAACCCTGCCTGAAATTGATTCACACACTCAATACAGAAGGTCATACTGGGCATACTCCTACACTTAGAGAAATGAAGCCCATGTCTGACAACACAGTGGACTATATATGTCTGTCATTTGCAGATGTCTGTGCATACACACCAAATTCTACACCATTTATGCTTCACACACACATCGGATAGGGGTACTCACACATATCCAAGGCCAACACACTATAATATGTCAAACATACACACAGAGATGTGGAGAAGAGAGAGACAGTGACAGATAAAATTCCATTATGAGGCCACACTCACTACATCTGCCATTCCCCTACTTTAGCACACCTGCTGATGTCAATCACATTGAAATAACCCTTTGGCCAAGTCTTAACCCTAAAATCTCTGTGGCACTTGCAATAACTGTTTAATACTGTAGTATAACAGTCTAGTTAGGTAGGAGTTCTAATCCCAGACATGGCAACTGTGTGTGTGTGTGTGTGTGTGTGTGTGTGTGTGTGTGTGTGTGTGTGTGTGTGTGTGTGTGTGTGTCTTTGTTGATGCCTGATTTTGTGGTCATTCACACTTATACACTTTTCCCTTACTTCTCCTTTAGCACTGCAGCTGATGTCACTCACCATCAAATACCTTTGGACATCTCTCTAATATAGCAGCTCTGTGGCACTTCTAATAACTGTGTAATGCCATAGTGTAGCAAACTAATTAAGTAGGAGTTCTAATTCTGGACTTGGCAAATGTGACAATGTGAGTGTTAGTGTGTGTGTCTTTGTTGACACCTGATTTTGTGGTCATTCACACTTACTACACTTCCCTTTTCACTCCTTTTGCTCTGCAGCTGATGTCACTCACCTTCAAAGATACCTTTGGAGAGCTCTCCAAAATATAAGCTCTGTGGAGCTTTCGATAATTGTGTAATACTGTAGTGTAGCAAACTAATTAGATAGGAGTTCAAATCCTGGTCCATAAAAATGTGTGTGTGAGTCTTTGTTGACGCCTGATTTTGTGGTCATTCACACTTACTGTACTTCCCTTACCCCTCCTTTAGCACTGCAGCTGATGTGACTCACCTTCAAAGATCCATTTTTACAGTTCTCCAACATATAAGCTCAGTGGCACTTGTGATAACTACGTAACGCTATAGTACCAATACGTAGCTAGGTAGGGGTCTGAAACTCAGTACTGGTGTGTATGTGTGTGTGTGTATGTGTGTGTGTGTGTGTGTGTGTGTGTGTGTGTGTGTGTGTGTGTGTGTGTGTGTGTGTGTGTGTGTGTGTGTGTGTCATCAGTATCCTGTGTGGGTGTTGGTGTGATTGTTTAAATAACATGATTTGCTACATTTTCATATTGAGGACCATCTTTCCCAATGTCAGGCCAACAGTTGTCAAACACCCTAGTGGTTATTGTAGACAATCCACAGACATACATTTATATATACTTAACCATTACATTACCCAGAGACCTCTCTTCACCCATGGATCATACAGAAACACGCTTGGCTCCTTCTCTCTCCCTTTCTTTCTTTACCTCTGTCTCTGTCTCTGTCTCTCTCTCTCTCTCTCTCTCTCTCTCCCTCTCTCTGTTAGATGTGAAAAAATGCATCTATTTTGCATAGTCAACAGCTTGACTTTGGTAGGTAATGCTCATGATCAGCTGATGGCCTGTGCATGAACCGGAGTCCTCCACTTGCTAATTGCATGTGGAACACCTGTGGTATCATTCCTATAGCCAATTGAATGGAAACACTTCTATAAGTAAGCACTGGAAGTGGGTGTTGGTCCTTCTCCTTCACTGTGAGCAGGACTTCATGTGGGTGTGTGGCAAACAGCATCACAGAGGGTAGTTGGAAATACCTCTTACAACAAACACTGTGGAGACAGGCCAACAAACTGGAGGGGGATGTTCCAGACATGGGGACAGTATTGCCGTCCTACATCTGAAGTAATGTTGGTTTAACAGGTTTTGTGTGGATATGGCAATTCTGCATTATTTAAAATCTGGCATGACAGTGTTATGTGATTGAGGAAACTCTCACCTGTAAGGGGAGCATGGCTAAGATGTGCTTTGAGTAGCAGCTGTTCTCTTCAGCTCTGTCTTTTCAGATCTTTTATGAACGTTTTTTTTTTTTTTTTTTTGGAAATACTATTCTTTTTGTAGTTATTTTTTATTCATCTAATATATCTTATTACAGAATTTGGAAATCATAAGATTTTCCTGTCAAAATCTACAGTAATAAGTTCTTCATCAGAAAACAGAATGAACTTCACCAAATCTTTCCATCAAGATACAACCTTTAAAAAAGAACTGCAGTCCCTGCTGTCTAACATTCAAGATTTAACCAGTAAAATAGACAAAATGGATATGAAACTGGATACTTTTAAAGAAAGAAGTACTAAACAAATGGATACCTTATATGAAGATATGCAGCAACAGAAACAACTCATTTCTGGGGATTGAATCAGCCTTAAAAGATATGGACACTAGGATACAGGAAGGTGAACATAACATAGAATTTTTATTGAGACAAAATACACTGCTTCAATCAAAAGTAGATGATCTTGAAAATAGATCACACCGTAACAACATTAGAATATTTGGTTTGCCTGAAAATATAGAAAATAATAACATGGAAAAATTCCTGTCCTCATGGAAACCAGAAATATTAGAGTTACCTGAAGCTCTTTCTTATGGGCTAGAGAGAGCCCATAGATCCCTGGTTTCTTCTAAAAACAGCAAAAGCACTTCAACAAGATCTGTAATTGTTAAATTTCTATCCTGCCACGACAAAGAAATTGTTTTAAAGGCTGCCTGGGCAAAATCTCCAATCAAAATAAAAGATACATTAATCCGTTTTGATAATGACTATTCCCCTATGGTAAGTTCCAAAAGAAAAGTGTTCCTGCCTTTGATTAAAGAATTTAAAACAATCAAATAAAGTCTTATTTATTATTCCTGGCAAGGCTGAAAATCTTTCATCAGAATACTACAAAAATATTTGAAGATGTAGACTCTGCTCTTTCTTTCATAAAAACAAACAAAATATTAGATAAAATTGAAGATATGGGGTGGGCAAATCCTAATTCAAAAAGAGTTGCTGAAAATGAAACCTGGAAATCATTTGAGTAAAAAAAGAAGCACAAAAAATGATGTATTTCCAATTATAAAACACTTTTAACAATATTCAATATTGTTACAGTCATTCCTTAAGTTGGAGAGAATGAAACTGAGACAAATTATAAAATTAATATCTTGTTTTACTGATGCTTTTATTACTGGCTTAATATAATATGTTACATTAAAGTGGCTTTTGTTGTTGCTATTATCTGCTGGAAAGGGAAAGGGAAATGCACAGTATTTGTTGTTGCTCATATTAATCTGAATAAGATTTAAGAGTGAGTAGCATGGACTTTGTTGCATGATTTTCTCTTTATATTTGCTTGTGGTTTGTATGTGACTGGTTACTATACTTCTGATGTTGTTTTGATATCTTTATTAATGTGATATAGTGCTTAGGATCTTATACAGTGTTATTGATGCACTATAGTGTTGTCCATTTGTATATTTGAATTGTTAGAATCCTGTCATCACTTGTTTCTGTATATTGCAATATGCTGGTTGTAGCTACTGGTAGCGTTCTGAAGTGAATGACTATTTTATTTAAGTAGAGTGTGCTTTTAATTGCTTGGAAGGAGATCTATTATCTAATGTATATGTGGGTACATTGTGATGTGTTTCTGATACTTTGGTTAGACTGCTAAGCTGCTTCTCTGCTTCACACATGTTTATTTCTATGCTACATGCTTGTTCTTTAAGGTGCATCGGTGGGGAGTTAATTGAGATGGACACCTTGTATTACGCTCAATGGCTTTCTTTTTTTTTTCTTTTTTCTTCTTCCATTTACTATGGGTGGTTGTGCCCTGTAATCAGCACATCTAGCTCATGACAAGTAAAATTCAAGTGATTAAAGAAGAAAAGTGAGTATACACTCACAATTTTCCCCCTGGAACTTCTACACATTATCCTTTTGACATGTTCAGCTCAAGATCAGTCTGTAGGATTGTTCGCATGAACGGTCTGCTTCCTCATTATGGCAACACACAAGAAATGACGTATAGAATAAACTTTAAACCAGGAACTGCTTATCCTAGCTTGGAACATTCAAATGCTTCTAAAAGGGTGATGTTTCTTATTGCCTTTAATGAAGCAGTACAAAACTCATGTTATTTAAGTTGAAATTTTGCAGGACAAACCAAACCTACAACTGGTACAATCAAGTGTACTCCACTTTTTGACAAAATGAAAACTTAGTTTTCTAGAATTTGAGTTATTTATGTTCTTTCATACAATATTAAGTTGTTTCAAGTGCAAAGTAATTGTTTTACACAATTATTAGAAGTAACTTAGGAAATGTTGTCTCCAGAAATGTCAGGATGTTTGTGATTTTTCATGTTTTGTAGGACACAATTTCTGAAATAGGAACTTTCTTCCATAAAGATGGACAGGTAGTAACCATAGCAGGCAGTAAAAATGGTCATTTAAACAGCTGTGATCATAGTAGTGGCTGCTTAAGTGATAATTAATATTTGACATATTGCAATGTTGCACAATATAAAGCATATTATGAACTGTCCTTCTGTTCCTGACTTACACATTTATAAGCAACATGAATATAATCAGTATAACTGGAACATTATTGTTTTTATAATATTTAATGTTCAGAAATATTGTAATGTTCATTTCTGTTTGAAATTATTTTAACATAAATAACATATGTTCTAATGGTAAATGCAGAAGTTATTCAAATTTTATTAATACTGTAGCTCTCTTGTTTGTTAATCTAGTCTTCTTAAGATATTCATTTACACTACATCTATGCAAATTAAGAGCTGTTTTTTTATCTTTTGATGTTTGTTGCATAAAATATGTTAATATGCCAGTACTCTAAATGTAATAATACTGCTAGCCTGACTTAACTAGTATTGTGGGACTATCTCTATGTCTAAAAATAACAAAGGCCGATACTTACTTAGTTACATAATACCAAGTAATACAATTTATGAAGAAGAAAGAAAGAGAAAAGGGGGGAGCAAAAAACATAGAATGTCTTAAAATAGAAACTGTTGACTATATTTATGTAAATGGAAAGTTAATCTATTAACTTTAATGGTCAGTTAAAAGATGAACATAGTATTATGCTCTCTAATAGAACTGAAGGGTTGTATATTTACATAATACTTGAATAGGTTATTTCATTGTTTGTATCATAAATAAATCTTCATATTTTCTATATATGAGAAACATTGTTTGTATTACTTTCATTTGGTTCATTATATTAGACAGATGCTGAACAGGCTCTGCTATAGGACTCGGGGTTAATTCAAGTGATAATATGCCACTTGAATTAGGAGTATTACACTCCAGAAGGGTTTTAGGGGATCATAAGTTATTTGACTTTTTCATCAGAATTTGTTATTACTAATTTTCATTTTAACTTTCTCTCTTACTAAATAGAAAACAAATAATATATACATATCATTACTACACTTTAAAAAAGTTCAAACAAATGGTATTCCTTTAATTTACAAGAACAAAATAAATTATTGGTCAATGTATCTCTCTAACTTCATCTTCAATGATAAATGACTTCATTAAGAGGTATTTCATTAAATATAAATGGATTGAATAATCCCAATAAGAGGAGAAGTTTGTTTAAATTTCTTAAGTTAAATAAAATTAATTTAATATTCTTACAAGAAACTAATTTAAAAGAGGACATAAAGAGACTGGATAAAAAAAATCATTTAAAATATTAATAAGTTCTGAACATACTCAAAAAAAGAGAGGAATTGCTATTTTATGTAATAACTCTTTACCATCCCCAAAAATAATTGACACATTTACAGATGAAAAGGAATGTTCTGTCTTATTACTACTGAGTTAAATAACAAAATTTCTACCCTAGTAAACTTATACTGGATTCTAGGAATTGGTACCATTACAGTAAAGCAACACTTAGACCATATTATCCAATCATCTAAAGGTTATATAATAATGGCAGGTGATTTTAATTACATTCTTGATATTAAAGACTCAACCTCACTCAGTAAAAGGAAAATTACAGCCCCTGCCAAAAAGTTAAAAGAATTCTCAGAAGCTTTTCTAATGAAAGATATTAATACTTTTGCTAAACCTAGTTCTTTATACTATACTTTTTATTCTCAAAGACATAATACTTTTTCAAGGATTGATAGAGTCTTATTTTCCAACAATCTGATAGATTCCTTAACTGATACCAAAGTGATTACTTGCCCTTTGTCGGATCATAATTCTATAATATTTGAGATTGCAGTTAATTCAACATACAGTGCCCAACTAAAAAGAATACCTGCTTATATAACAATGTTGAATGATTTTAAAGAATTCTTAACTCTAGAAACCCAGAATTTTATTGACCTTAATAATACTGATGATACCTCTGAAATGTACGTATGAGATGCCTTAAAGGTGTATCTTTATGGAAAGATTACTAATTGGTTCCATAAAAAAAAAGAAAAGTTGGGATGAACAACTGCATGACATACAAAGTAAATTAGATATTTTAAAACTTAACCAAGAAAGAGATATTGATAATAGTGACAAAAGAAAATACATAAATTAATTAAATAATACTTAGAGATATTAAATCACAAAACTATGATTGCCTTAGAGAAATTCAGATTTATAAACTTTTCCATTAATCCTAGATGTCTAAATTTGTTAGCCAACAAAACTAAAATACTAACTAAATTTAATCATATAAATGAAATATATTCTCCTAACAAAAAAAAAAAAGAAAGTCACAGATCTACAAAATATTCTAATGGAACTTAGACAGGTTTTTGTCAATATAAATCAGAAATCTAACATAATTGATACCAATGAAGAAATTAAAATCTTTATTAACGAATATACTAAAAAAAGACTTTCAAATGAACAAGCAACCATTATAGATAAACCTATTTCTTTTAAAGAACTTGAAATACAAATTACTAAATTAAAATCAAATAAAGCTTCTGGAAATTATGGCATTATATCAGAAATTTATAAAATCTTACCAACAAACACTTTAAAATTATTACATAAAGTTTTTAATATTTCCCAAAATGAAAACATAATACCTCCCTCATGGAAGTATACTTTTATCTCCCCTGTCTTGAACTCTAATAAAGACCCTGTTCATTGTTCATCCTATAGACCGACATCTCAACTGAATGTTGATTACAAAATGCTCATTTCAATCTTTGCAGATAGACTCAAAAATGTTCTACCACATTTAGTAGAGGATGATCAAACTGGATTCATAGTACACAGAAATTCGTATGACAATATTAAAAGAAACCTATCCTTAATTGAATCAGTTACATTTTTAAATAATAATCTAACAATAGTTAGTTTAGACATAAACTGTGCATTTGATTCAATTTACTGTGATTGTTTATTTATTTTATTAGAGGAATTAAACTTTTCCAACAAATTTGTTAACTTAATAACTCAGTTATATCAAGACAGCCAAGTTTATGTTAAAACAGGCACAAATATATCTCAAAATATCCCAATTGTTAAAGGCACCAAGCAAGGATGCCCACTATCCCCGTTATTATTTACATTAATTATGGAACCATGGGCTAACATGGTAAGAAATGATGAAATGATCAAAGGTTATTCTTTAAGTTTAAATGAATATTCCAAAATACAAATGTTTGCAGATTATATACTTAATACTTTAGAAGGGAATAACAACTCCATTACAGCTCTTTTTATAGACATTGATTATGTTTAAAAAAATCAGGCCTAACCTTTAATAATAAAAAACAGAAATCTTGACAATTGGCCCTAAGAAATTTAAATTACATGATGACTTTAGAAAATACCTGACACAATCTGATGAACTACTTTATTTCGGTATTATAATTACTAAAAATATTAAAGATATTATTCAAATAAATTATAATAAAAGTCTAATAGCAACAGAAAATCTTATTAAGTGGAACAAGATCTCTTTCTCAATGGATGAAAAACTTTCAATAATTAAGATGATTCTACTTCCTCAAATCATTTATGTCATTCAATCAATTTCTTTACCTCACCCAAATTATATAATTAAAAAATTTAACTCTACGATTCAAAAATTGTTATGGTTTCCAACTAAACCTAGAATAGCTTTATCTTATCAAATGAGAAAATGGAATAATGGTTGTATAGCTATGCCCGATTTGGAAATTTATTTAATTTCTTCAATGGCTAAGACTATCACTCTCCTCATAGATGTCAAATATTCAGCTAAACGGGAAAAAAAAATTAGAAATTTTAGTATGCGATACAATAGGTAATAATAAACAGAAATTAAATCTATTAAACAATATTTTCATTTGGGTTCTACAAGAATATTTTACTTCCAAAGCAAATGAACGGAGACAAGTAAAATATTTTACTTCCAATCACACTCTGATTTTTAAATCTAATTATTTAACTTTTCATTTAAAATCTTTCAGAGATTACATTTATAAATATAATATTTACAAAGATTGGTTATTTCGTCTATTTCCTATAGCCTATATGCATGGGGTTATATTTTCATCTAATCATACAAAAATGTCTTCATTCCAGCAAAATAATCTAACATTCTGGTTTCAAATTATGTCAAATAATGAGTTGAAATCCATTATGTTACTTAAAATCGAGTATGAGTATAATTCACTTTCTTGGTTGGATTTATATGAAGCTAGGAAATATGTCACAAATAAACTTGATGCAATGTCATCAACAATTAAAAACTCTATACCAAAATTAATTCAGTATATGAGTTTATATTTACAACATGAAACCCCGACTAAAAACATTTTGTCTATCTTATATAAGGCTATTAAATTTTACTTGGATGTTGTATCAGAAAACTATTGGAATTATTTTACCTTAATAAATAATCATCCTACAGATAATGACAAAGTAAATATATTGCAGTCAGCTAAAGTTACCACTTCATCTTTAAAATGGAAATTGTTTACATGGATATATTTATATAGATAATTTATCACTCTTTTTTCTCTTAGTAAATTCAATAAATGTAATGTTAAATGTTGGAGATGTAATATGGAAGAAAATGCTGACTGGGCACATATGTTTTTTGATTGTAGAAAATTAAACAAATTTTGGGAAGATGTTAACTTCTTTTTACAAGCTATTTTTACAGATAACTTTATTCTCTCCAAATCTCTTGTTTTATATAATACTCCAGTTCCTGTTTGTGTTAGAAAAGATAATCAGCCTTTGATTTGGTCTATATTGTCAATTGCGAGGAAAACCACCACAAGGAACTGGAAATCAAATACTTCACCCTCATTCCAAGAATTTAAAATTATACTTCTTGAAGTCTGTAATCTAGACTATGACCATCAAATCAAGATCCTTCAGGAATACTATTAAATGTAATATGTGGAAGAACGTTTATGACTTATTAGAAAAATAATTTAATAATTTTACAAATTCTTGATAAACAATTGTATTTTTATTTAATTGATCATTTATACATGTAGACAACATTTATTTATTTATTTATTTTGTATATATTTTATATACTTTTGATTTGTGGTTATGATGTTACTTATTTGGAAAATGTTAATTTCTAATGTAAACAACTATCTATTAGTTCTAATATTAATAAAGCTGTTTAAAAAAACCCTCACTTGTAGGGCTATCTGCAGACTGACCAGAATTTGGAGTCTTAGATTTGGTGTGTTACTCACACATTTTCTGTCTTTATAAATGCAGTAGCATAGTCTTATGATTGTAGTCAGTAATTGGTAACATCCATGTGTGTTACTGACTTCATATACCTCAGAAGAGATATGTCACAACCCAACCCTGTTATACCAGCAATGTTCTCACTTTAAAACTGCAATATGTTAATATTTGCCCTGTGTTTGTGCCTCTGTCCGCCAAGTCTATCACCCTTTATGTATATGTCATGCAGTAGGAGGTGGATATGTTCAGTATACCATTATTTAATGATATAATTCTTGATATCAAGCCAGTGATATATCAGACTGCCAGACATGTAATGTATAGTTGGCCTAATAGTTGAGGACAAAACCTGGATATTCTGTTGCAGTCTATACAGCAGTGAGGTCTGTGTACTTATGGT
>NC_056741.1:688738298-688819009 GCF_019279795.1 Protopterus annectens
ATATGTATCTGATGTGTGGTCTAAATATGGGTGCACATAGTTTTCATGGGAACTGTACCCCCCTTGAAATCTATCTATCCCTATAGGTATTTGAGACATTGTAGTACTATATGGATCATATAACCCAAAATATTTTCTGCAATATATTGGACAAATCTCAGACTGTCATGTGCAATGAAGTCTGTTCCATGCATCAGCTGCTCTCTCAGAAACTAATTAGTATACTTCCCATTCCTACAGATTCTTTTCACTTTTTTAAATTCTCCAAATCTTTTGGGTTTTTAATACCATGGCAGGAATGGACCCCATTCCTAAGTCAAAGTATGAGTAAAGTTCATGAAATTAGTATTGTTTCAGTTTTTGATGTCAGCCAGAAGTGCTCTTCGAAGCAACCACAATGCGTCCAGTAATGACTCCTTCTGCAATTCATATGGAGTGACATGTATCGATCTTCTTCTTCTTTCGGCTGCTCCCATTAGGGGTTGCCACAGTGGATAATCTGTTTCCATTTCTTCCTGTCCTCTGCATCTTGCTCTGTCACACCAACCACCTGCATGTCCTCTCTCACCACATCCATGAACCTTATCTTAGGCCTTCCTCTTTTCCTGTTACCTGGCAGCTTCATCCTTAGCATCTTTTTCCCAATATACTCTGCATCCCTCCTCAGCACATGTCCAAACCAATGTAATCTTGCCTCTCTTGCTTTGTCTGCAAACCTTCCAACCTGGGATGACCCTCTAATATACTTATTCCTAATCCTGTCCACCCTCGTCATACCCAGTACAAATCTTAACATCTTTAACTCTGCCACGTCCAGCTCTGACTCCTGCCTTTTTGTCAATGCCACTGTCTCCAGCCCATATAACATAGCTGGTCTCACTACTCTCTTGTAGACCTTCCCTTTCACTCTTACTGGTACTCGTCTGTCACAAATCACTCCTGACACTCTTCTCCACCCACTCCATCCTGCCTGTACTCTCTTCTTCACCTCTCTTCCACACTCACCATTACTCTGAACTGTTGATCCCAAGTATTTAAACTCATCCACCTTCGCCACCTGTACTCCCTGCATCCTCACCATTCCTCTATCCTCCCTCTCATTTTCACACATATATTCATAGGTTCATAGGTTCATAGATTAGTACTAAGCTAATTGCCTTTGTGGGCCATTTCAAGCCTAGCCAGTTACCCCATGTGAGAATCAAACCCTGCACCTTGTGTCTGCAAGGTAAACATCTTAACCATTATGCCAACCTCCCACCCTGTCTTAGTCCTGCTGACCTTCATGTCTCTTCTCTCTAGAGCATATCTCCACCTCTCCAGGGTCTCCTCCACCTGTTCCCTACTCTCACTTCTTCTTTCGGCTTTTCCCGGTTAGGGGTCGCCACAGCAGATCACCTGTCCACTCATGATTGGCAGTGGAGTTTTACGGTGTTGAGTTGCCAGCCCGGCACCCAACCTTCCACAGAAGGCACACACATGCACACGCTCACACCTAGGGCCAATTTAGAGTGCCCATTCCACCTACAGCATGTCTTTGGGATGTGGGAGGAAAGCGGAGCAGCCGGAGGAAACCCACACGACCACAGGGAGGACATGTAGACTCTGCACAGAAGACACCCCAGCCAAGGATATAACCAGAGAACCTCTTGCTATGAGGTGGCAACACTAACAGCTGCACCACCGTGGCCGCCCTTGTTCCCTACTCTCACTACAGATCACAATGTCATCTGCAAACATCATAGTCCACAGGAACTCCTGTCTGATGTCATCTGTCAACCTGTTCATCACCATTGCAAATAAGAAAGGGCTCAGAGCTGATCCTTGATGTAATCCACCTCCATATTAAACGCATCCATCACTCCCACCGCAGACCTCACCACTGTCACACTACCCTTGTACATATCCTGTACCACTCTTACATACTTCTCTGACACTCCCGACTTCCTCATACAATACCACAATAACATATCTAAATATGACTGCAGATTCTTTTTATAAGACCCGTTGCTCCTACTACTATTGGAACTATCTGGGTATCTTTCTGCCATATCGCTCTTGTTTCAACCTGTAAATCCTGATAAGACATGCGTGAATGGGCGTGCCTTCATTGAAGTTTGAGTGTCGGGCTGGCACCTCTGACCATAAAAATCGACTGCCAATCATTAGCGGACCGGAGTTCCGCTGTGGCGACCCCTAACTGGGAAAAGCCGAAAGAAAAAACAACAACATCAAGACCAAAGTACATTCTTATATCATATGAAAAAGTTTTGACTACTTGTAGTTGTGCTTTCAGTTTTTCATCTGATGAGCTATACAATTTTAAAACATTGACAAGGAGAAGATGAGAAGTCTTTACACTTTGCTACTTTCTGGGAGCCAAATTCTAGCCATGATCTAATCTGTTAAGCATACAGCTTAATGGGTTAAGGGAAAGGCAAAAGAGCAGCTGTGACAGAGAGTCACCCTGGAATATCCCCCTTTGGATTTTTATCCCTGAAATAATATTTGTCCTTTATTATGATTTAACTGCAAAGTGGTTTGCTGCTGTTTCATGGTCGTTGTGATGTAGTTTATCAGTGTAAGGAGTATCTTACACATTTTAAGCACTCTTTTATCCATGAATATGGGATAACGTCAAATGCTTCTTTGTAGTCTATCCATGCCATACTTAGATTCTTCTCCTTTTTACAGTTCTCCACTATGACTTTATTTAACAACAGATGATCCTTTGTTCCCTATGGCTTTTTTTTATTACCCTTTTACTCTACTGCCATAATTCAGTTTTCTTCTAAATGACTATAAACTCTGTCGTCATCAAGTCCCGTGTATAGCTGATATGTCATTGGAAGACAAGTTATTGGTCTATAGATTTTAGAGTAGTTGCAGGTTCACTCTTAAGTAGGGGCATTGTATTTCTTGTTCTTAGCCAGGCCGGTGTCTGTTTGGGGTTTGTATATAAATAGTTCTTACTCATGGCTAAATCTTCATGCAAAAATGTTAATAGTTTTAGGCAGATGCTAGATACTGCATCTGGGCCTGGGATTTTCTAATTAGAGGCTTTTCTTAACTTTGTTTCAATTTCTCTGGCCGTTAGTTCATCCCATTTCATATCCTGTACATTTGAACTTCTTATTGTTTCCTTTACTTCTTCTATTCATTTAGCATCTTTGTTATGTTCCACAGGATTTTCATAAACATTTCTCCAAAATCTGTCTATTTCTTCTTTTTTTTGGTGGTCTTTCATTTCCTTTTACCTTGTTTTCCAATTCGCTATAAAACTTTTTTGATCATCAATAAATTGCTTATTTTGTACTTTTCCTTTATATTTATCTGTGTATCTTCTAGGTTTTTCTGCCTGTGCTATTTTTAGTTCATTATTTGCAATAGTGTACGATAAATCCTGATCTGTTACAATACTGTTCATTGCTTTTATCACTTCTATCTTTCTGAGTATTTTTGTTGATCTGTTCCCTATTCTGTACTCTTCTAACCGTGACACTTCTTTTACTAATTGTTTTATAGTTTTCTTTATACGATACTTCCATGATGGCATTAAATTTTCCTCATCCTTTCCCTTACTTGCCTGTGCTCTTGTGGGAGGACTTTATCTATTATTAATTTGGCTGCACAGTAATGTATCCTATTTACTTCTGTTATATTGCATGAATCTCTATGGACAGTTGTAATTACTGTGTTCATTTGTTTTATCAATCTTCTAACTTTTTCTAATTTCCTAGACTTTACAATCTTTTTATACAACCAATAGTTCTTTAACTATCATTAATCAATTGGTTGCTATGATTACAAGAACTCAAAGCTGGATCTACCATATACCTAGATCCTTTAAGGAATCTACAGTTTCAATCACTGTGTGCTGTACTAACTATTCATCTTTCAGTTTATGTCTCCCAAATTCCATACGCTTAAGTTTTGAAGTACGTATCAGCATTTTATTCTCCTGTGTCCAAATGGTCAATTTAGTCAAGTTCTTCTGCAGATATGCCTTATCTGTAACAAATGGAATCAGTTTACTCAATTTCAGGTCATCTGCATGTAGACTGCAGAAATCTCAGATGAAAAAGTTAGGTCTGAAAGATACAATCTAAACAATTAAGGGTGTAGAACAGAGCCCTGTGTGACACCCTCACTGTAACCAAGAATTTCACCTATCCACTTGCTGTACGATACTTGCCATGTCCTATTTGTAAGCCATGCAGCTGTCCATCTTATTGATACTTAGTTCTTCTAATTTATTGATCAGTGTTTTGTATATGTTTTGCATATGACCCTGTCAAATGCTGAAGTCAAATCTATATAAATAACATCACAGCACATTTTTAAATTCATAGCTGTTATTATATTGTTATAGAACATCATGTTATAGGTAGTAATAGAGCTATTTTCAACATACGCATGCTGATATATGGTTTCAAGTCCTAACCTATCCAATTCTAACAATGTGTACTACATGAACTACAAAATGAACTGGCACCTTACCTGTTTAATCATAGCCTTACCTCAGGCTTCGTGCCCACTGAGTGGCGCACAGCTACAGTTATCCCACTCCACAATGGGGGATCCACCTTGGATCCCGGGAACTACTGCCTCATCAGTCTGACGAGCCTGATCTGCAAGGCCATGGAACGTATTATCATGGAACTTATAAACAAAGACACTGGCAACCTTCAAACACAGGACCCCACCCAGTTTGGGTTTGTGAAGGGCCAATTTTGTCTCCTGAACCTGATTGACTTCTTCGAATCAGTCTCCAGAGCCGTGGACGAGGGAAAGGCAGTCCACACAGCCTATCTGGACCTCGCCAAGGCCTTTGACACCATCCCCCACTCTGGAATCATAGATAGACTTACTAAGCTGGGCATTAATCCCTACATCACTCGATGGGTTGCCAACTGGCTTACTGACAGAACCCACACTGTAAAAGTAGATGACTCCAAATCAAGGTCCAGACATGTGACAAGTGGAGCACCTCAGGGTTCAGTCCTGAGACCGCTCTTGTTTGGCATCTACTTCTCTGATGTACTGGCCAACACTAAGGGACTCTGGCTAACAAAGTTTGCAGATGACTGCAAACTGGGAGCCATTATTGAATCCCCAAATTATGTGGATACTCTACAAAAGAGCCTTACAGAAACAGATGCTTGGTGCCAGAGTCATGGGATCAAGCTCAATGCCAAGAAATGCATAATTATCCCCTTTGGGAAAAAACATGTACCCATGAATTACCACATAGGTGGCAGTGCACTAAACACCGAAAGTGTGATAACACACTTAGGGACACAGGTGGACAGTGGTCTCACCTTCGATAACCACATACCCACAACAGTCAGGAAATCCTTCTATGTGGCACACCTCATCACTAAGGGCTTTTCATCCAGAAAAAAAGGAGGTCATTGTTCCACTGTACTCATCCTTCATTACACCCATTATAGAATACAACGCCCCATTTGGTATGTACCTCTCAAGACATCTTCAACAACTGGAAAGGCCGCAGAAATACCTCACTAAAAGAATCACAGGCCTAAAGCAGATGCCCTATGCTGACTGCCTTAAAAAACTCCAGCTATACTCTGTCGCATATCGTCTACTCAGAGGCGATCTCTGCTTAACATACAAGGCCATGTCAAACCCAGAGCTGGTGGACATGCTACACTTAAAGAAATTCCAATCCCTCAGAGCCACATGCTCCAGGGATCTAAACCTTGTCATCACAATAACAAAACACGCTGGAGGGATAGGTTCCTGACCCAGAGACTCCCCAGACTCTGGAATAGACTGCCCATGCATGTCAAGCAGAGCGCCTCTTTGGCCCTCTTCAAAAGGAACGTTGATGACTGGATGGGAGAAAGGAAATTTACCCCGGGGATCATGTCAGTCACCCTGCTAGACAGGGGTCCAGAGAAGTAAATAGTGTGGGAAGAAATAGCCAGGGAATTGTTATGGCTAGGCTTGTATAGGCCCTAGGGCCAATAGCCTAGTACCAGCCTATGAACCTATGAACCTATATTACTGTTTCCATTATTTTTCCACAGCGTGAAAGTAGACTTAAGGGTCTATATGACTCTGGGTTTGTCCTACTCCCCTGTTCTTTAAAGACAGGTTTAATAAGTGCATATGTCCAGTTTTGAGGAATCTCCCCATATTTATATGACCTAGTGAATATTAGATATAATGGCACTGTGAGTTCTTGCTGAAGTGTTCTCAGGTCATTATTACTAATTCTGTTTCCTCCCTGTGCTTTGTTTGGACCTAGTTTGTGCAGTTCATTTTCAATATATTCTAATTTGATTCCAGTATCTGAGGTTACCTGGATGTTACTAGGACAACTTGTCATCCCCTTTGTGGATCCAAACTGTTTTGCATAAGATTTTGTAAATATATCTATCTGTTGTGTCTGAGAATAAATTTTAGAATCTACGCACAGTTTATCAAGTTGTATGTCTTTACTCCTTTCATATCTTATGCATCTATAAAAAAGTTTCCTATTATGATCAATATCTTTATATAAATTTTCTTCAAATTTTTCTTAATCTTGTCTTACACTATGCTTAATTTGTTTGTTCAGCTTATTTATTTCAGTTTTCCATGTTGTAGTTCTACCTGTCTTCCATTTCTTATATTTTGTTTGTCTCTCACCTTAATCAAGCATCTTATTCTTATGGAAATATATCCCCCCTGACTTTATATGCCTAGATCCTGACGTTAAATATATATATTATTTTTTTGCACTCAAAAAATTTCTCTTTCAAAACTTTCCACATTCCATCTACAGTTTTCCCACTGAACACATCACTCCAGTTAGTTTTACATAGTGACTGTTTTGCTTCCATATAATTTGTAATTAATCTTCTGTGCATTGGTTTAGATTTCAGTTTGGCAGAATTATCTAGCAACAAATTAACCTTTATAACCCCATGATCACTGCACATCAATAGTAAGTGACAGTAATTTCTTTATGAACACAAATAATGTCTAGTATGCTCCGTTCCCGGTATTTTTTTTTTTTTTTACAATCTAAAACAATTGTTCCTGAACATATGTTGTGAATAATTTCCTTACTAATGTTGTTGAATCAATATTATTCCAATCTATTTCTGGTAAATTTAAGTCCCCAGCTAATATTATCCTTCCCTCCTGTGTTTCATGCAAGAAATTTATGAATTCCTCTAGGTCATCATCACTTGACGTTGATGGTCTATACACTCCAACAATTGTTATACGCTCCAGGATTGTCTTTATTGCACAGTTACACAGTCTATAGTATTGCTGTTATCACTGCACATGTAATAATCACAGGTCTCATAACTAACTTTAATTCCTATCACAACATCTCCACCTGATTTTTTTGTTAGAATGTCTGTCACAGTAAAAACATTTATACCCTGACAGAACTGGTTTCTAGTCATCATTCTTTAACCAAGTTTCACAAAAAATAACAAAATCAGTCTTGTAAAAATGTAGCAAAATTTCCAATAAAAACCTTTATTATTAATACTTCTGGCATTAACAACCATCAGAGATGCATCCCATCTGTGAACTGTTAAGTTTTACACCTGGCAAAAATCCTGCCTAGTGTTTGCCAAATCTTGCAAAATATCAGCTGCAAAAATTCTCTTCCCTGATCTTGACAAATGCACAACATCCTGTCTTAACACATGTACCCAAAACTAGGCTTGGATACTGTACACGTTTCCATATTTTAAAATGGGACATTTTTTTCCATGTAGATATTTACCCAAAAATATTTTCATTGATGGTAACCTGAATATATGTGATTTGTGAAAGATATGTCCAAACACCAATACAAGCTACACTAAGAGGGCTGTAAGTTCCCTACTAACAGTCAGAGTCCTTATGGATTAGATCATGCTTCCCTAGATTAAGAAATTCCATGGCTTGTCTCTCATATTCTATTTTTGCTCCTGGCAAGTATAACATTATTTGATGTCCATTATCTTATCTGCAAATGTAAGTCTCAATTCCTCTAGTAATAGAATCTCCAATTACAAGAATATCTTTTCTGACCAGATCTGAAGAATCTTCAGCTTCGAATACAGTAATATCTGTTCTATTTGCTCTATCATTTGTTACAAAGGAATGATCTTCATCACCATTAGTCTTATTAATCCCACTGTTTTCATTGCATATTAGATTTGCAAATATACAATTCTCATCCAACCGGCTATGTACATCCATAGCTTGAGCCATGTAGTCATCTGTTTTTCTCTTTTTTTTTTTTTTTTTTTTTTTACATTAATGCTTTTCAATCTTGTCACATTTAGTTTTGATTTCTTTTTTTTCACCTGTCCCTTGCCTTTTTTTCTACCTTCTCTTTTGGAAAAATTATGCCTTTGTCTGCAAGCTGAAGGTTTTCTGATTCCCTGTAATCTGTGTTACATAACAAAGCAGTGTCCTTTTTCATACATTCTCTTTACTTTACAGACATGTTTCTTTTTCTTCCTTGTTATTTGCTATGAACTTCTTACTTTCTTCTTTTTTTGTTTCCTTCTAAACACTCTGAATCCTAAGATTGATGAATACTTGCATCCAGAATTCCAAAGTTGTCAGAGACATTGTGTTTTATAGGGCCTGAATGATCTTTACAGACAATAGACACATCATTTCCTAAATGTGTTCTATTTGCTCTTTGCCTAACAATATTTATCTCACCACTCCAGTCATTAATGTATGTAACAACAGTTCTCCAAGCTGTGCCAATTGCACAAGTCCAATCATCATCAGTAAGTCTAGATTTACTTGTAATAATGGTAAGCAAATCCTGCAACTTTTGACATGAGTAGCACAGATCACCGGTGTTATCACGTGTTACCTTTAAATATGCACAGTATTTATTACACTGTACAAAACAAAATGAATCCACTTAGCCTTGCCAAAGTCCTGCGAATCCAAAATAAGCAAAACAGAAGAAAAGATGGCAGGACACTGCTGCTGCTCAATAAAACTTTTAATAAAAACTTTAAAACAAGTCGAAGTAATCAAATGCAGACAAAATGAAAAGGTTGCGCTTTGGTTACACCCTTCATCAGTCTGATGAAGGGTGTAACCCAAGCGCTAACCTTTTTCATTTTGTCTGCATTTGGATTACTTCGTTTACTTGTTTTAAAGTTTTTATTAAATGAAGGGTGTAACCCGAAAGCGCTAACCTTTTTTCATTTTGTCTGCATTTGGATTACTTCGTTTACTTGTTTTAAAGTTTTTATTAAAAGTTTTATTGAGCAGCAGCAGTGTCCTGCCATCTTTTCTTCTGTTTTATTTATTACACTGTACAAGATATTTGTGCTTTCGCAACTCATTAATTGCATACTCATTTAAGGAATCCATATTCAGCTTCAAACAAATAAAATATTATAAAAGAAAAGAATAATCAAAAACAGTTACCACAGAATTCAAAGAGAACTTAAATTAAATTATATGAGAAAAATCACACAAGCAATATACAACTAAATGCTAACGTAAATACAGTAATGTTCTTGTTCTGACCATACAAGTTCGAAAAGTCAGACAAAAGCTGTAATTCCTTTACGTCATGCATGAATGTGAGCAGTAGCTTATGCTCACTGTCATTCTCAGTCACACTGCTTTTTAACAGTAAAGATCAATAAATCATAAACCAAAACAGGATTGTTTAGATAAGCTCTGGATTGTTCTCGCTGCAGTCTTTGTGAATTTATAGATGACTAGGCCTCTTTGGATGGCTAGTGACTGCCTGTTTACAACGTATCCCCTTCTAACAACCAACAGTGAAACTTAAAGGGAAAACAATGAAATATAATTCAAAGTAAATCTTCTTGTCTGTGAGCTATCTCTTCTTTCCTAAGAAAAAAGTGGTAAAAAATAAAATATAAATTCAAATAAAACATCTCTTACCAGTCAGTTCCACAGTAAATCACAAACCAAGACAGGATTGTTTAGATAAACTCTGGATAGTCCTCTCTACAGTCTGTGTGACTTTATAGCTGACTAGGCTCTTTTGATAGCTAGAACTTGCCTGTCTGGTCAAGCTCACCTGTAAAAGAACAATGTAATAAGGTACATCCCACCATATAAGAAGAGTCACCAGGATCATGTTTAGGCTTGTGAAATCCTGATTTTGATGTTTTTCCATATCCAGGGTTCATTCCAACACTCTCCTGAGAAATAATCTCAGATGGTCATTGTATGTGTCATGCTACACAACCTGATAACATCTGAGCATTGTTGCCACCTTCTCCAGGCTGCCTTATTATCATTCTTAAATATAATATGCCAGAAACATAACCAAGGTGAAATTATGACTGTAGATTTCTAAAACAGTTTTAAAATTTTTAACACAGTATCACAGAAGCTGCACCTCAAATGCATTGTTTATAGGTTCATAGATTCATAGGTAAGTACTAGGCTATTGGCCCTAGGGCCTATACAAGCCTAGCCAAAAAGGTACCCTGGCTTTCACCACCCAAGAAAATTATTTTCCTGTGCCCCTGTCAAGCAGAACTACAGAAGTGATCCCTGGGGTGAATTTCCTATTACCCATCCAATCATCAAGATTTTTCTTGATGAGTGCTAATGAGGAGCTCTGTTTGACATAGATAGGTAGTCTGTTCCAGAGTATGGGAAGTCTCTGGGACAGGAATCTATCCCTCCAGCATGTTCTGTTTATTGTGGTGACAAGGTTTAGGTCCCTAGAGCATGTAGCTCGGAGGGATTAGGATTTCTTTAAGTGGAGCACGTCCAACAGCTCTGGGTTTGACATAGCTTTGTATGTTAGGCAGAGATCGTCTCTGAGTAGGCGATATGCGATGGAGTAAAGCTGGAGTTTTTTGAGACGGTCTGCGTAAGGCATCTGTTTGAGGTCAGTAATCCTCTTTGTGTGGTATTTTTGCGGCCTTTCCAGTTGTTGTACATGTCTTGTGAGGTACATACCAAAAGGGGCATTGTGCTCTATAATGGGTGTAATGAGTGATGAGTAGAGGGGAACAATGACCTCTTTTTTCCTGGATGAGAAACCTTTTGCGATGAGATGTGCCATGTAGAAGGATTTCCTGATGACTGTGGTGATGTGATTATCAATGGAGAGACTAATGTCCACCTGTGTCCCAAGGTCTCTTATCACACTTTCGGTGTTAAGTAGACTACCGCCTATGTGGTAGTTCATGGGTACAGAGTTTTTACCAAAGGGGATGACAATGCACTTTTTGGCATTGAGCTTGAGACCATGTCTTTGACACCAGGCATCTGTCTAAGTGAGGTCCTTTTGTAGGATGTCCACATCATTAGGAGTTTCGATTATGGCTCCAAGTTTGCAGTCATCTTTGAATTTAGTTAGCCAAAGACCTTCTGTGTTAGCCTGTACTTCAGAGAAGTAGAAACCAAATAGGAGAGGACCCAGGACTGAACCCTGTGGTACTCCACTTGTCACTGGTCTGAAGTCTGATTTCTGCTACTTTCACAGTGTGGGTTCTGTCAGTAAGCCAGTTGGCAACCCATCTTGTGACATAAGGATTTATACCTAGTTTAGTGAGTTTATCTATAATTCCAGAGTGGGGGATGGTGTTGAATGCCTTGGCGAGATCTAGATAGGCTGTGTGAACCACCTTACCCTCATCTATGGCTTTGGTGACTACTTCAAACTAACTGTTAAATTTAGTTTTTCATAACAACACACAATAATATTGTTCATAAGGTATCTAATCCACAGAACACACTGTGTGAAGTGGCCAGATGTTCTCCCACTATCCTGTAGTAATTGTAGCTGTATCTCCAGAATCCATACTCGGGCCATAATTATTCAATATCTTTACTGACAATATGCATCTAGCCTCAGAATGTGCCACCATAATACAATATGCAGATAGCACAAGCCTAATTTGTTCTGCCTAAGTCTCTTCCTATCTGCAAATCACCACACAGGAATCATTCTGCTCAATAGAAAATTGGCTGTGATCCACTCAACTTTTCTTGAATCCTAATAAAGCCAAGTTGATAATATTCTTTCTCAAGGGAACTCAAAATGCCACCAATAATAGTATGCTTGCATAATCTTATTAGACAATAACAGAACTGGTATTCCATGCCCAACTTATAGGGGTGTTAATAGGCAAAAACTAAAATTTGATCAACACATTGTGTAGTATTAAAAACTAACCACAAAGAGGGACTATTCTCTGCATGAAAGTCCAATTTTATGCCCCATTACATACCATGAAAGTCAACATTAACATCTAGGTTGAAAAGAGCAAGGACTAGAATGACAACAATCCCACAATCCCAACAGAATAGACAAGGGTATCAACTCTCCCTTATGTGGTTAGCACTGCAAAAGATGTCTCCAGGCCCAGCAGGAGGACGAGCAAAAAGAGAGCTACTGGAGTAGTAAATGGCCTAATGAGAAGAACTAGCATTGACATGACACACAGTGTCTCCACTCCAGGAAAATTAGGGTTACAAAAAAGTACCAAAAGAGGAAAGCTCATCAGAGTTGGATACTAAAGGGGTAGATGATATAGAAACAGCTGCTTAAAAATGTGGACCTCAAGGAGCTAACCAATCTTCTAATTGCTACTGAGTCAACACAATCTCCTCAACCATCTTTGCAGAATCTTGATTAACAACCAACATGGACAGATTGCACTTGCATATCATGACCCTGGGAACTGAAGACTCTGATCTAGCAATCACCCTCACCTCCCTATTAGAAACCAGTCTGACATTTGATGGGGCTTGAAGAGTGGCAGAGGCTCTATACCAACTGACTGAGTTACCTGAATAAGTCAACTGTCAACCAAAGAGTCCACATCCTGCAATGTCATGTTATTGACCAGAGGCTGAAAAGGGCTGGTCAGTACACCAGAGTCTGAAAGATGAGCCTGGCATTATGTGACCTTTATGTGATGCTTGAAGACTTCCGTACCTCTTGCTGCTGGATGCAGTAAGTAAGAATGAAGTCAAAGCATCTGGATGCAATAAGTGAGAATGAAGTCAAAGCATCAAAGTATCTCAGGGCTGAGAGAAAACCAGAACTCTGAGAGAAGTCAGCTATTGCCAAAAGTGGATGAGTGGGTAGCCAGGGCTTGCTGGTACAAATGGAGCCTAAGCTTTTCCTGACTATGTTGGGCAGTGGCCTTAATAAAGCCTTGGCAAATTTCATTGTGGTCTTCTTGATGAACTTCCCCCAAAGAGAACACAGATGCTGCATGTATTTGTCTTGTAGTAGGATTATCACCCCTCAGGGGCAGTTATGCAACTATTGGTACCCTTATTCCCAGCAAATTACTGTTTGTGTTTTCTTTCCGGAAGTAAACTGCTATGAACAAGTACATTTTATATCAGGTTTGGTGCTTATAATATCTTTGATGAGTCAGCCTGCTCTTTATGTCTTTTGGGGCTATGTTATGCTTATTTCCCTAATCTCAAAGCATAATCTCAAGTCCTGTAAGACGTTTTTCTTTGTTATGCACTTTTGGCGTGATCTTTCTGTGGCCCTTTGCTGTTCATCTTACCTTGACTCATTCACATCTGTAGGTGAATCTCTCTTGTCATACCTCTTTCACTGTAGCCCTTACCATACATCTCTCAGACCTTGAACGTGCTTATCTTTTAACTTGGAAAAGACTCTGTTCAGGGGTATCTCATACTCAGCTGGGATATACTATAAAATATCAGGTTTATTCCTGTTCAGTCTTTCATATCTATTCCCAATTTATCTCATTACAAGTCAAGTCTAAAAAAACAAAAGAGTTCTAAAATCTGAGACAACCACATGTAATCACATCCACCTGGATGAAGAAGACAGCAGAGAGCATACATGCCCCATGTCATGTGTGTTATTTCTCCACCTTGATGTATTCAGACCTACAGATGTCACAGATTTAGTAATTTTGAATGACCACAAAATACTTTAGCATGGTTAGACACATGTATACTCCAAACATAATTATTGAAAATCTGAGGCAAAATTATATGTTTTGGTGATTTTAGCACAATAAATATCAACTTAGAACTGACAGAATCAGTCAAAGAAATACATTCTCAAAAGGTTAAATCACTTATCATGTTTATCCATAGCAGTCAGTACACAGCTGTCAGCTGTTTTATTTTACTGTGGTTCTATTTCTTTTCTATTACTGATAATTTTCTCAAGCCATACAGCCTGTATCCTTGTCCTAAGACAATTGTAGACTTAATACATATCTTATTTATCTATTATCAAGCAAAAGTACCTTTACGTTAAGAAAAGAGCCATAAAGATTATGCTTATATACATTTTCTCTCTGGGAGGGTAAACTGTGAGAGCTAAAGTGCCCTGATTTGAATTTTAGACAAACTGCTATGTGATTGACTAAGTGAAATGTTACGTTTTAATGCTGCACTGCTTCATTATGTCAGAATCTAGTATACAAGCTGGTTTACACCAGACGTATAGTGCTCATGGGAAGTCATCAGTTTATTGTGCAATATTTAGCAAGTCTCATATCATCCCACTAAAAAAAAAAAGATTATAGGTTCCTGTACTTGACATTTATATCTGAAGTGGTTTTGTTGCACATGCTGTGCTTTCAGTTTTAGTCATGCATGACTTGGAGAAGAGGGGCAAGTGAGTTATATATTTGTTTTCAACCTTTTCCCTTTTCTACATGCCTGTTTGATCTAAAAGTTGATATACATATATGTGTGTGTGTGTGTGTGTGTGTGTGTGTGTGTGTGTGTGTGTGTGTGTGTGTGTGTGTGTGTGTGTGTGTCTCCAGAACTACTCATTGATGAGTACATTCATCAAAAAGTGAAGCAAAATAGTACAGCTAATCGAAAATCAGCTGTTCAAAATATACCAGCTTTTTCAGTATGAAATTGCAGCACAGTGTGAATCAGGGAATATGCCCTTTCTCCACTGTAGTGTGATTAAAGAGCTGGTATTAATTATCAAGGGGTGTGGCATGGTGCAGGGGAATTGCCCCCTGCAAAAAAGATGATTTTTATTATTTTTCCCTCGATGATTGAGGATCAACAATTTGTGGTTGATCATTGTTTGTTCAATATTATATATTTTTGATATATGGTTATGTTCCCCTAGACATATACATATACATGCATACATATATGCATACACACAGACACATACACACACAGGGTGAGACACTTGGGATGTGACAGCTATCTCCCATTCATCACAGAACAGAAGGTTTATGAGTGTTGTGTGATTTGTAGAGTGACATTACTTCAAAGTGTATCTTGTTGCAGTTTTAGAATTTTTTGATTGTGATAAATCACGTCACTGAAATAAATTGAATATATTCATGGGGAAGCTTTCATTAATGACTTACAAAAGTAGAACAATATTATCTGTTAGGTAACTTTAGGGGACAAATGACATTACTGAAAGCACAAGGAGGTTACTAAGACTATTCAAAGCCAAGGGTGCAGTGACAAAATAATATTGCATTTTAAACCGCATTTCAAGCATTGTAGTCAGGCACAAACATTTTAATTTCCATGAACTTATATGCCTAGTCAAGAGTTGCAGCTACCCCCCCCCCCCCACACACACACACACACACACACACACCTTGTTCTAGACTATGGTGTAGATTATTTCACTACAACCATAATAACTATGTTTAATAGTAAGGTGTCTATTGCATAGAGGAACACTAAGTCTAGATCCCTTCCCTGGATAACATTGAATATGTATGGGTTGTGTAGCTGTAAATGTGAAGAATTAAGGCTTTGACCTACTAAGTAGCTGTTTTTCGTAGTCCAGGGTTTGATTCCCTCAGCCTTCATTTGCCTACTGTATGACTCTGTTAAAGTCACTTAATCAGATGGTTCTCTACTGCAATTAGAAAACTGGGCTAAGCACTTTAGTGGTCTTCTTGACTGCAGGCCTTGTAACTACCTATGTACTGAAGAGGAACTCCACTATGTTTATGACAGACAAGACAAAGAGTCTTGTAGCAGGAGGGCAAACTATTAAAAAACATAATTGAGATATAGTGCCAAAAATAATCAATAGTAGTATACAACCTCAACAGTTTTATGCCAGTAGGCATTTCTTCCAGTGCAGACAACTGAAACAAACTGATATCAGTGTACACTATTACTTGCAGACCATTTAATCCAATTTTGCATGCAGACCACTGTCTCTTATAAATTCTGTGCCACATTTTGCTCTTCCGTTGCTGTTTTCTTGCATTCGCAGTCCCATTGCTTATGCTACAATTTGCATTATTTCACCACTGAACCTGTCTTTAGTTGTCTCAGTAACATTGATATTATGCAGACTAAAATTATTTCCACTAAAACACTTTGTGAGATTTGATGGGACCTGATAACCCACTCAATTAAAGATCCTTTACTATCTCAAATGTATAATCCTAATCCAGACTATCCCCATATATTTTTGTTCCACTATAATTTTCCTTGAAGACATTCTAACATCATAGGCTCTTGCAATGTTAATTATGTAATCAAACATCATATAGTTTAGCTATATTCACAACTGTTCACAGAATAGACATTTATTATTATATAACTTTAGCATCACCTAACTTCATATGTGGGCACAATCATTCATTCTGAAAACAGAAAGTTCTATTTGTATGCCTGGCAGTGAAAGATGGATGTAACAGTATAGGTGTAGCTATCAACATCTTGCCTTACAAATGAGAACGAATGTGGAAAATAACCAATGCTAGTGGTGCATTTTAAATATTTATATTGTTTAATTAGAATGTGGATGACACAGAACAATTTGTATTAATATGTATTTTATAAGTAATTTGAATCCTGGATTCATAATCTCTAGCAATGATTTTTTGGCTACAGTCCCTACTTTTCTTTCATAAAATCACAGACTTTTGAAGGTGCAGAGCCAAACTCTGAGGCATAATTAATGACAGTTAACAGCCCACATGACTAACCCTCGGATTTACTATCCTTCCATGCAGGACTAGCTTAGTACTGCATGGAAGTGGCCATTTAGGAGCACGACAGCAGCTCGCCATGCATAGTAATGAAGGCGCGCTGCCTGAGCTCTTAATCTTACATGGAGCATGCAAGAGTGCAGGGGGCATGTATGAGAGCAAAGCTCTCAGAATATACACACCCCTGCAATGAAGAACAGCAGACAAGTCCAAAAGGAATGAGCAAGACCGCTCATAGGTGTATGCATACCCCCAGCAACATCTCCCCACATGTACAATACCAGTAGTTAAAACAACAAATGTAAAGATTTTTTTATGAAACAGATGAAATTTAACCATAGGTGCATGGGTTTGCCCATTGCTTAGCTACGGTTAATGCAGCTTAAATGGCACAAGAGCATAAAAATCAAGATATATGCAAATGAAGCAATACAGCAATAGTGTAGTGGGCAGAGCATTCGCCTTACGAGCAGTCATTCCCCATTCAAGTCCCACAGCAGCACATTCCATTTTCCATGTCAAATCACTTTTTGACCAATATATTTAGTTGCATAACCTACGAAATAACATATATTTGTGAACTGGAGTACTGCATTAAATGCAGATGTGAGGTGTCAGTGTCATAATGTTGCAATGTCCACAGATAATCACATGTGCCCCATACAGTATATGTACACAGGAATCAGGGATACAAATGTAAGGTAAAATGTGTAATGAATGATAACTCCATACAGATTCTAAATCCCCCACCTTCCCAAAAACCATTATACATTACTGGCTAAATTAGTGCAGTGGTAAGTGGGATTAAACACTAATAAGCAAGTGTAAGCATAATTAAGCAGTAGTAACAGAAGTAAGCATATATAAGCACTAGTAAGTGGGTTTAAGCCCATTTGTGCAGCGGTAAGCAATGCGCACACAGGTTAAGCAATATTGAAGCTAACTCTCTGTAGGCATATGCAACTGGAGGTTAGCAATGTTTACCTTCATACAAACCCACACAAACCCACTTACAAGTGCTTAAAAGTGCCTTAATCACTCTGTATGCAACAGCCAGTGTTCTGGCCAGAAACAAAATAAACAGCCTTTGTAGGTCTTGAACCCAGGACCCTGTACACTATAGTCACAGTAGTCAGTCACTAAGCCATCACAGAAGTGCAAAAAAGTGAGGTATCACCAAACAAATCCTCACTATAGTGAAATTAAACTGAACATATGAAAGGACTCTATATACAGTCTTATGTTCTATAACCTACTACATAACATAAATATGTGAACTGGAGTACTGCAGTAAGCCCAGATGTGAGGTGTAATTGTAATAAAGTGTTGAAGTCCCCTAATAAACACAAGGACCCCATACAGTGTATGTACATATGAATCATGGATACCAGACATATTTATAACATGTAATGAATAATAAATAAATGGCAAAAAGCAAATATAATGCAAAGTAAATATTAAGCAATGGTAAGCATCGCACAGGCCAGCTTAGCAGGTGTAAGCAATGTGTAGGCCAGCTAACTCAAGTTGTCCATTGGTATACCCCTTTAAACAATGCCAACCTTAGGTAAGCAGATTTGCCCATAGCACAGCCATTTCAAAACCATCCAATCACGGCAAAGTGTGGGAAATCAGCCCTATTTAAACCCAACAGGTGGGAAAACATCTCATAATTGGCTTTAGCTTCCTCTTTCAGGCACCATGTCTGGAATGAGAGAGGGAGTGTGCTTTCGGGTGCAGCGCTGGGTCATTCTTGTCAAAGACCATGAGCAGAGACTGCTGCAGGGCCAGTACCAGAGTTCCCAATATAAAGCAGAAGCTTAGGACCATCTCACCTGTGACCTCACCAGTGCCACTAGCATACCCCAAACTGGTGAGCAGGTCAGGCATCACTATGCCGACCTGAAGCAGTGAAAGGGGGATCTCTTGGATCAGTGGATCCCAGAGGCTAGGATGACAGGGGAGGTCCCAGTAGTGTGTAAGTATCACTCCACTACCTGTTTAATAATTGCCAGCTTATGTATATTATGGATAGGTATGGCTAAATATTCCTCTCATGTCCTTCACAGTGAAAAGTGAGCGGGCTGTGAACCAGAAGGCCAATGGATGTTGCTTGGAGAGGTTGCAACATGAGGCAGATTAGTAATACTCTTGCATGTATTGTCATAGGAAATAAATCCAACAGTATTATTTATTTATTTATTTTACATTTGTTAACCGGGCTAGTCCAACTTAATATATTTCCATTTTCAGCAGAGGCCCAGGGAGAAAAGCTCCACAGTAACATTTAAATGTTTATAATGTACAATTATAAGAGAAAAAAATGAAAAGGTAAGACAAACAATACATGAGAGAACAGTAGTTCCAAAGTCATACTATCTAAGAAGATACCATATTAAAAGAGAAATATTTACACAACTATAAAGAAATACGTTAGTTAAAAATAATTAGAGAGCCTTAGCTACAGTGAAATAAGCTAATTAAGAAATACAGAAATTTTGAAAGGAATAAGATACTCCTACAGTAAAGTATGTGAGGTTGTTTACAATATGTTCACAGTTATTTCATCTCCTATTTTCAGGAAATAGTTTAAAATAGTTTCTGCTACTCAGGGGTAAGTAGTGTTTAAAAAACAGAGGGGAGGGAGGATAGAGAAAGATGGCAAAAGAGAATGCAGACAATTAGTCAGGGTAACAACAAGGATATAACCAGTGTGTTTTAATATGTTGCTTCAGCCTTTGCTTAAAGAGTGGGAAGGAGGGAAGTGCAATTAGATCTGATGACAACATGTTCCAATATTTTCCAGTGGTATTAGAAAACAAGGAGTCACCTGCCAAGTTATTAGACTTGGTAATGCTAGACAGTAGTTTAGTGGAAGAGCGTAAGGAATTGAGGTTTACATGGGGGGTAATAAGGTTAGAGAGTATCGGTGTGTTCTTAGGTTGGTAGAATATCCTATGAACAATGGTAAGTTGGGAGAGTATCAGAATGTTTTTTAGTTCAAGCCAGTCAAGCTGCGAAGTTCAGACAGTGGTGAGTTCTAAATGGGTTCCCAGTTGCAAACCTGGCAATATTATTATAGGAGTTAGTTAGTTTAGTGAGATTATTTTTCTTTAGGTTAGTATATATGGGGAAGCATAAAGATGAGTGGAGATTAAATGGGAGTGGGCAATAGTAGTTCTGGCTGTTGGTGTTAAGAAGGGTTTTATTCTATATAGGGAGCCCAATTTTCTATTTACGGATTTTATAGTGTTATTTATATGATTGTCAAATGTAAGGTGATTGTCAGTTAAGACTCCTAATAGTTTGGTGGTAGATTCTGGGGTTATAATGGTGCCATTATTTGATTTGATAGAGAAATTGATTGGGGGGGACTTACTGTTAGGTGTAAAGAGTAAGATCTTGTTTTTTTTGGCAATCAAGACGAGGCAGTATTTTACGAACCATGCCTCGACTGAGTTGAATACTGTCTGAGTTTGGGATTGTAGTTCAGATGTGGAGTTGGCAGAACATATGAGCATGGAATCATCTGCATATTATATGCAAGTAGCTTGAGGGATTGCTAAGTAAAGGTCGTTGATTAATACTGAGATTAGAAGTGGACCGAGAATGGAGCCCTGAGGTACTCCAAGGGAGACTGGCAGGTGGGAAGATAGTTTATTCTCCCAAAGGACTGCTTGTTGCCTATTGTTAAGGTAGGACTTAAACCAGTGAACAGCCTTGGTGTCAAGAGCAAGGGATTCAAGAGTTTTTAGGAGTAGTGGGTGGCTGACCATGTCAAAGGCTTGTAACAGATCAATAAAGAGTGCAGATGAGAGGATGTTGTTCTTATGGTTTTTATTGATAGAGTCAGTGAAAGATAGGAGGGCTGTGGTGGTACTATGAAATGGCCTGAAGCCATGCTGACACTTAGCTAATATATTATGTTGGGTTAGGTGGTTAATAAGATGGTGAATACAATTTTCCATAACTTTTGCTAAGGGTGATAAGAGTGCTATTGGCCTATAGGTGGAATACTCATTGGAGTTTCCACCTTCATCTAGAGGGATAATGTGGGAGATTTTCCAAATATCTGGGATGGTTCCTTCATTTATGGTTCTATTTATAAGAATGGATATAGGATAAGCCACTGCTTTGGCTGCTTTTTGCAGGTATTCAGATGGTATTTGGTCTGCAGAGGGAGTACATGGCTTAAATTTATGTATATGTTTTTGGATGTACGAGGTAGCGATGGGTTGTATTTGGAATATTGGGAGAGTATTATGTAAAGAGCTTTGGGGATTAGAGTTGTTTGTGGACAGTTGGCAGGCTAGAGATTTTATGGTGTCAGTGAAGAAGGTATTGAAGGCATTGGCAGTTTGAAGGGAGGTATTGTTATTAGCCCTTAGAGGGGGTGGTGTACTAGAGTGCCCTGGGTGAAGGAGACTATTAAAGCTAGACCAGAATTTTTGTGGATCGTTATGGTGAGATTGCTGTAGTTTACAATTATTTGTAGTTTTTTTGTCAGTCAGTATAGCTTTCTTAGTAGTATTCCTTAGCTGTCTGAATGTTTTTTGCTCTGAGATATTTTTGGATGCTCTCCACTTGGCCCAAGATTTATTCCTAAGCAATATGAGTTGTCTAGTTTCTTTTGAAAGCCAGAGGGCAGGTTTGGACTTCATTCTGATAGAACGTTTAGGAACATGCTTGTCAAGGATAGTTAAGAATTTAGAGTTGAAATATTTGACTGCCTGCTCAAGAGGGAGAGTTTTTAGTGTATACCAGTTACAGGCATTAAGTTCATTTTGGAATAATGCAGGGTTAAAATGTTTGTTGCTTCGAGAGATCTTGTAAGTAGGGGTGTTAGGGATATCATTCTTTTGTCTTATAATGTAAGTTAACATATGATCACTTAAGTCATCTTGTAGAGTTCCTCCCTTGTAAACTTGTTGATGTTTATTAATGAGTATCCAATCTAGGATACTGTCTTTGTTGTTGGGTTTGTTAAGTCTAGTGGTGGTGGTAATAGTTTGACTAAAGCCATGAAGATTAATATGTGATGAATGATTCTCTGTGTTTATACATTTCCAGTCAGTATTAAAGTCACTAAGTATAATCGTTTCTTGTGGGTAAGAAGTTGATACCCAGCTTAGAATGTCTTCTATTATTAGATATTATTACCAGGGGGTAGGTAGATGCAGATAATATATTGGGCTTTGTAAGCATTTAGTCGAAGTCGGGAGATCAAAACTTCAGCCTTACTATCCTGAGGTGGGTTATAAGATATGGAGGAGATCTGTAGGGTATACAGTAGAGCTACTCCCCCACCCCTACGTTTAGTGCGGTCTAGTCTTAATATGTTGTAACCTGGGGGAATTATTTCATTATCTTTAGTTACCAGTTTTAACCAGGTTTCTGTGAGGCAGAGTATATGAAAGGAATGAGTATCAAGGAGGGCATGGAGATGTGCAATTTTATTGTTTATACTGTGGATATTAAGATGACCTAAAAGTAAAGAATTTGAGAGACAGGTTTGGGTAGTTATGGTGGGGGAAGTGGAAGAAGGAGTTGTAAATGTTGGGATGCCTGTAGGGCCTGGGTTGGGGTGGATGTCACCATCTTTTAAGGTGGGAGTTTTTAGGGCAGAAAATGGGTAGTTGAGGAAGCTGGTTAGATATTTTAGATTTTTTAGAATTGTGTTATTGAATTTAATATGAGTAAGTCAATGATACTTGGCTAGCAGGTAGCAGGGTGTGGATGTGGTGTTTATTTGAAAATGGGTAAAGGTTTAGTTATCACTAGCTGTTTGTTTAGGAGAGTAGTTGAAGTAGTTATAATTAACTTTATTAATAGAGGTGAAGAGATAGGCAGAGGTGAGTATAGATATGAGAGTAAATAGTATTCAAATTTTGGTTAGGACAGGTTTAGTTGTTGAAGACATATTTTAAAGAGTTTCTTATGTAGTTATAGCAGGAAACAGGGTAAGAAAGACAAAGAAAAGTAAGGGTTTTATAAAGTTGTTAGTGTGGGAGTGGTGATAGGTAGTGAAATAGCCTTAAGAGGTTTAGGAGGAGGTACAGGATGTTGAGGGAGGGAAATGTGAAATAGGTGGGGTATGGTTAAAATAAATAAGTTGGTAGAAGTATTGGATTGGATGGTTGGGATAGGGGGTGTGCTTTAGGAAGTATAAGTTTAGGACCCCTGGGGGTGGGTAGGAATTGGGGGTAGGGTAGGGGAGCTGAGTGAGCCCGCAGGGCGAACGGAGCGGGCAGAGCAAGATAAGTAAGAAGCTGAGTGAGAACAATCAGTGGAATGCTGACTGCTGTTGGTGAGTGTGGGTGGAGATAAGTAAAGAGAAAAAGAAATGTAGTTGTAATAGTGGAGGGAGTAGTAGATTGTGTAACAGAGACTTAGGAAGGGTAGAGTGGGACTACAATATAGCAAAAAATAAAATGAATGCTTGTGAGCTAAGGTCTAGGACAGTAGGGGCAGTATTAAGTATTAGTAAGTTAATTGCCTGTACAAAACCTGTATTGTTTAAGGCAAGTACTGCATACACCAGAGAATATTGCAGGAAGAGTCTCATATAGGTTGTATGTAAATAAAAGCATAATAGACTGACAATGAAGGTCTAACTGCTGTACTGCATGTGTTTACTCTGGTATCATATGGTAATGTAGATTTGCAATCCCTTAATAGTACTGTTCTATTAAGCACTGTTACCCACACTGTGCAACATAAATAAAAAATGTGTAGGGATGTCTGTATATGACTGGTGCAACCCAGAGGTCAGCTAGTACATCTGAAAGAGACATAGACAGAAAACAATGAAAAGACAGACAACAAAATCCAAATAGCACGCACAACTGAAACATGAACTGTTGTATATTTAGCACACACAGTTATGGTTCGAATCTTAGGAGTGGTAGTAGTCTGCGTACATAATCATACCCCATAACTGTCCAGAATGTCCAGTAAATTGGCCCATATCTGCTGCCTATCACTGTGTCCCCCTGGGAAATCAGTGGGATGATCCCAGACGTGTAGGCTGCAAACAGGAAATGCAACTGATTGTCACACATCTATAAGAATAAACCTGTCACTTTAGCAACTCCCCAAACTGTTATGAGAGTAATAAGCCAAGTATGTCCCATCTACACTCCCATGTTGTCAAGCTGTGACCAGAATGTGTACAGTAACAGAGTGAGATGTAGGTGCATAATACTAATGCAAAATCTGGCACTTTGTGTGGCAACATTCAGGTAGTGCTAACAAACATTGCTCCCACAGGTCCGTCAGATATGAACATTGTGCCCAGAAATAAAAGAATGATATCCTGTACTGGTACTGTTTACTTTGGTATTGTATGGCATTGTTAGTGTTGCAGTTGCTCTGAATAATAAGGTATTGCTCATCACTGTCACCCACACCATGCTACATAATCTAACTGTCTAGGAAATTCTGTATAAGAGTGTTGTAAGTCACTAAAGGCTGAAGAGGGCAATAGTCTACATATGTCCTGGTTCACCTGCATGTCGTCAAGACATGGCTAGAGTCCGTGCAAAAAGAGATGGACAGATATGTGCATAACATCAACTTGGAATCTGGGAGCATATGTAGAAACAGTCAGTGTTAACAAACAATTCCTCCACAGGTATACCAGGTAAGAGGTGTATACTGCAGTTAAAACCAGTTCATGTATATATTTGTCGACAGCCATATCACTGTCCAAACTAAGGCAATAGGGTAGTGTAGTAAGACTTGTAAGGTACAGATAATAGCACTGACTAGGAAAGTAATGCGGACTACAGGAATATACTAGTTGATAATTGACATCTTCCCCACCACCACTATATCTCCAACAATACACTAAATACCCAACTCAATTGGTACGTGATGACTTCACTATAATGTTGGGGCATATGTCCTATTGTTTGATAATTATTTAAATCTGTTTCTATGCATGTGCTATGTTGAAATGTTCCTACATTGGTGGCATGGTGCCATCAATGTACCTGCATGCTCTTATTATTACCACTGTGGTCCCATATATGCATGTGTTCTGTTTGTTATGCAACTGCTCCATATCTGGTGTCTGGGTTAATGGGAATATCTATTCATGCTGTTATACCTAATCCTAAAATATGTTGACTATTACTAATCCACATATGTTGATAAAACATAAACACCATAGGATGTATGGGAATACGGGTTCCAGCGGACCCACCTGTCTCACCTCATCTGGCTGTGGCACTGGGCACCAGCACATCTGGGGCCCAACCCGGGACCTCCTCATCCGTTGGTCCTGCACCACCTTTGGGTGGGACCACCTCAAGGGATGGGACTTGCCCCTCTTGGGAGTGGGTGCGGACAGGAACCAGTCACCCATCACCAAGTCTGGGGTGTGGTGTGTAGCAAGCTTCGCAGGGAGGTTGGAGATCTGATACACCAGCTAGAGGGCCATGTGTCATGACTAGAGGGTCAGCCTGGCTCTCAGACTCAGCTCCCAGCACAGCCACCTTCAGGGCTGTGAAGGTGCAGTGGTGACTTCCCATGGGTGGGGACCTCAGTCCCACTGTTTCCACTAGGGGGCTCATGGGCTTTCAATTTTCCAACACCCCTCCCCATCAAGGTGTTTACCCCCCACATGTGTCATATACTGCCCCTGTATCTGTCTTGTCTGTCTTGTCTGTTAACCTACCCAACCTACCTCCACAAATATATGTACTATCCCTCCCCAACATCCCACTCTCACCTGAAAAAAAGGGCAATCTGTTCCCCAAAAGAAATCATGCCCCATACATAGCTGTCCGTTTCGCACAAGTGTCTACTGGACACATGTAATCTGGTCTAATTGGCATCACAACATATTATTGTTGTCCCCACCCCTCTCTTAGGGGTTTGAGTGTCCAAATCTACCTCCAAATTCAGTGTATATGCACAGTGATTGCTGTAGAAGAAATGGGCAGCTATGGATCTTCCCTACACCCTTCTTGCACATCCCTAGCCATTTTCCCTACTGTCTTTCCCTCTTTGTGCCTCTTTTTCACCACTTTCCTATCAACCCTTTTTTTCTTTTCGTTTAAAGAAATTAGCATGGGAGTAAGTGGAGTAAGCACTTTTAAGCAGCAGTAAGCGGGTTTAAGCCTCTTCGCATGGGGGTAAGCAATACCTACACAGGTTAAGCAATTGAGAAGCTAAAAAAGTATAAGATATTGTAACCGGAAGTTAGCAGTGCCTACCTCCACGCAAACCCACTTACAACTGCTTAAAAGTGCCTTGATCACTCTGTATCCAACAGCCCTTTTTCTGTCCAGCAACAAAATGAACAGCCATTGCAGGTCTTGAACCCAGGACCCTGTACACTATACTCACAACTCTTAACTACTATGCCATAACTACTGTGAAGAGAGCTGTTGTTTTCCCAATATATCTGTCAATACACATATTGATTAGTATTGAACATTTGCCTTTACTTCCACAATTATGTAGTACTTGCTATTAATATTACTGTTGGATCACATAAGTTGCATTATCATAATGTACACATATCAGATACATACGGTGAGATACATCTGGGAGGGTATACACAACCGTGAGGTTTACACATGACAGGAATATGGATATATACATGTAATATGTTGATATATGCCTACATGTACATACACATGTATATTCATACATATGTCAGTATATACATCTGTATAGTGCATTATATATATGGCCATGTGTAGTTCTCTTCGTATATAAATATATATATATAGCTATATATGTATGCACATCCTACGTGTACAGATATGCCTATTTATGTAGATATATATGTGGATATCTATAACTATATGTGCACACATATCTATTCTGATATACCTATTACTGTCAATATATATGTAGATATCCATAAGTATATGTGCATATGTATCTCTATCTGTATATGTGTAGACATATATTGCTGTGTATATGTAGATATCTGAGTGTTTATATGTATATATATATATATATATATATATATATATATATATATATATATGTGTACATATACATATCCATCTATGTATGTTGATATGTAAATGTGTATATATCTATATAGATATATGGATAATTATATATACATATATGTTCATCATATGTCCAGAACATGGAGTGGAGTCCTACCTCAGCCCCAATAGTCCCAACCTCTTATTGCAAGTCAGGTATGTATTGCAGCTATATATGTAGACTGTTGCTACTGTAATAGGGGTTGACCTAACAGACATGTTGTGTATGGGAGGTCACATCTGCTTGTAACATGTTTGCCATTGGCTACTGACAGACATCCTAAGGACTTCATACTACAGTACCACTGCTAGCACAGTAATGGTCCTGTGTACTACAGCAGAGATATGACCAATAGATGTGGACAGTTTGACACACTCTGGTCAGTCCAGAGGTATACACAGAACCCTGTCTGCAAAACATGTGGACCAAGCCTGACAATGTGGATGTTAACAGCCATACAGATGGGTATATCATGTAAATACTGGTATACATTTGCCACCATAGATTATGCATTCACACACTCCTGTCTGTCCTGACACATAACTGCTGGTACAGAGGTGGCATGGCCACATACTACCCACTAATTAGTGACATACATCTGTACAGCATCCCACTGCTTTGTCAGAAATACATGACTGTTATGGTGGCCCAGCAGCAGTACATCTGGCAATTATCTGGATATAACATCACACTGGGTAAGTTCACTAAGCTGCTAGGCATGTAACAAAGTACTGTGCAGGCTTCAGGCAGTCTGCCACAACACTGGCCTACATTTCTTATGGGGGAATACACATGTACCTGCATATATAGCAGGCTGTAAAGGCATGTCACAGCACAGAGTAACAGACACATGTGTGAAAGTGCATAACCAAAACCAATGTGAACACAGCCACAGCCACATATGGTAAGCTAGCTTAATATTACAGTATATGGACTATCTTATCAACACCATCCTCACATGTGCCACTCACACACTAACCCTACACATACTGGGCCACTACACAGTGTGGTCCGATGCCAGTCTGTGGTATGGGACATGTGTGTGTTTGGCCCTACAAACATGTAAGCTGCTAGGGTAACATACACTGGAGCAGCATGTAACATCAGATAGAACAGGACCAAGAACTATGACATCTACCAGTCTGTACACAGGACAAGGTACATCTTCGCTATACACACACTGTCATTAATCACTACAAGTACACAGACCTCAATACTGTACATACAACCACAGAATGCCCAGGTTATGTCCTCAAATATAACCCCTACTATACATAACATGTGTAGCAGTCTGATATCTCACTGGCTTGTTATCAGATATGATGTGAATAAATAATGGTGTACAGAACATATGCACCTCTTACTTCATGACATATGTACAAAGGTTGACAGAGTTGTTTCAGGAGCCACAAATGCAGGTCCAATATTGACATGTTGCTGTGATAACCTCATACATTTACTGTTGTAACAAGGTTTGTTGTGACATTTGTCCTATGAGGGATATGAAGTCAGTAACTCTCATGGCTGTCATCATGTACTGATTGCAATCCTCAAACTATGCTTCTGCAGTTCTCAGATAGGTGCTCTGTGAGTAATACAAGAAAAGAAAGGCACAACACACTGCCCCATCGGCAGATGACCCTACAGATGGGGGTTTCCTCAAACGCATAGCACTGTCACATCCACACACACCTTGTTAAACTGACATTACTCCAAATGCAGAATAGCAACACTTACATTCTGTAGTCATGTCAGGCACATCCCCCTCCTGTGTGTTGGCCTGTTTCCACAGTGTATGTTGTTAGAGGTAGATCCCCAATCCATCTGTGATGCTGTTTGTCAAACACCAGATCTAGGTCCTTCTCACAGTGAATGAAAAGGCCCAACACCAACATAATGTTCCTAGATATTGGGGTGTGTTTCCTTGCAATTGGCTATGGGAACATTACCACAGCTGTTCCACATGCAATCAGCTAGAGGAGGTTTGCAATTTGTGCAGAGGCCATCAGCTGAGGAATAGCATCACTTACAAAACACATGCTGCTGCTTAAGCAAAGCAGGTGTAGTTCTCCACATCCACCAGAGAGGGAGTGTGAGAAGCACACAGAGACAAAGTAAGTCAGGGAGGGGGTGGGACAGTAAATCTTAAGCATGTTTGTGTCACACACCTACCAGTACAGGGTATCAAACCCCTAACAGACTATGTATTGCTATCACATGTCTATGCAGTTATTGCATGCTCCACATAGCTTACATGTTGAGGAGCTGTCCAAACATATATGTGATGGTGAGTGACATCTGCAACAGTGATATGGTAGTGATACAGTAGGTGTAGTACACGTGCCTGTCCACGTGAACAGGTATCAGTGTCAGCACAGCCACACTCTCTCTCAGGGACTCACACACATTGACACACTTGGCAGGGTCAGGAATATACTTCCTAACTAGTTAGTTTGCCACAATACAGTACTGTGCAGGTATCACATGCAACACAGGGGCTATCTGGAGGTTATATGGGCAAAGGGTATGTGAAGGTGTCTGACATCAGACAGCATGCTTCAGTGTGCCAATAGGGGTTGTAGTGAGTGTGAATGTGGTCGAAAGCATCATACACCACACACACACAGACACAGGGTGCCAGTACTGACATGCATGCATGCATTGCTTCACGGGTGTGTAGCGGTTGACTGTGCCAGAAGGCTATACAAGACTAGGTGAAGGGTATACCTTGGCATCAGGCCACATGACAATGGTCTGCAGTGTGGCTCAGGGGTGTAGTGTCTGGATTGGCCCACACAGGTGGGTACTGTATTCACCATCCAGTCACCTGGGTAACTATTGTGTGTGGTCATTGCTGTGAAATGTTTGCCATGTATGTGCTCTTTAGTCCATGACATGGACGCTGTCTGGGATGTGCACACATCCCACATGCATGCACAGTGACATGTGGAACTGTACCTGGGGTATCTGGCCCATGTTGTGTACACAGATTATCATCAGATGTGCCTGTCCTGGCCTCATGTGCAGGGAACAGGTAATGGACAGCAGGTTGACCCTACACCCACATTGATAGCATGATACAGGTATACCCTGGTGTCAGTGGCATCTGTCCATACAAGGCATGTGTATAAGTCATGGTATGTCCTTTGTGGGTCACATTTGATGGCACCACAAGTGTTGCAGGCATCCAGTGGGGAACATAGTGAAGGCACGCTGTCTGCATGTACGTGCATATTGTACTGATGGACAAAGTGCCATGCCCTCTGTAGTCCACTGCAATCACACCATGGTTGCTATCTGTGGGAACTATGCAGGGTACTACCAACATAGTGGTTGTTGCCTAGGTAAGTGTGTTTGTGAATGAGATATGGGTTGAGAGTATTCTCTATGTAATACAGGGGTTGCTAACTTTGTTCACCAGGCCTCGATGTCACATGTAGGGGTATGGATTGCCACCCCAGCCTCTCGGCTATTTCACATCTGTTATCCTTGTAAGGTGGACAATGTGACATATAATAGGGCCACCATATAAGAAATTTGCAAAACCCACTCAACAATGGGTCAAGTTGTTACACACTCACAGCCATCTCCACACAGGATATGAATGACAAACACAGACACACACACTTGCCATGTCTGGGATTAGAACTCCTACTTAACTAGTTTATTACACTACAGCATTACACAGTTATAGGATGCACCACTGAGATTACTGGAGTACTCCTTCTCAAAGGTGTATTTCACAGGGTATGACACCAGCAGGCTTGCCAAAGAAGGTCATCGGAGGTTGTAGTGACTGTGAATGCCCTCAAAAGCATTGCACCCTACACAGACAAGGATACACGCACAAACATCCACATTTGCCATGTGTGGGAATAAAACCTCTACCAAAGTACTATATCACACTACAGCATTACACTGTTATAGGACACACCACATAGATTACTGAGCTACTTCTTTCCCAAAGATGGATTTCTCAGTGAAATACATCAGCAGGCTTACAAAAGTAGGGCATTTGAATTGTAGTGAGTGTGACTAGCCTAAAAAGCATTGCTCCCTACACAGACAAAGAAACACACAAACATCCACACTCGCCATGTGTGGGAATAGAACCCCTACCAAAGTACTATATCACACTACAGCATTACTCTGTTACAGGACACACCACAGAGATTACTGGGCTATTTCTTTCCCAAAGGATTATTTCACAGTAAATGACATCAGCAGGCTTGCCAAAGTAGGGCATTTGAAATGTAGTGAGTGTGACTAGCCTAAATACATTGCTCCCTACACAGACAGGGACATATACATACACACACACACACACACACACACACACACACACACACACACACACACACACACACACACACACTTGTCATGTCTGGGATTAGAACTCCTACCTAATTAGTTTGTCACTCTACAGCATTATACAGTTATAAAACACACCACGGAGATTACTGGGCTACTTCTTTCCCAAAGGTGTATTTCACAGTAAATTACATCAGCAGGCTTGCCAATGTGGGGCATTTGAATTGTAGTGAGTGTGACTAGACTAAAAAGCATTGCTCCCTACACAGACAAAGAAACACACACACAAACATTCACACTTGCCATGTGTGGGCAAACATTCACACTTGCCATGTGTGGGAATAGAACCCCTACTAAAGTACTAGATCACACTACACTGTTATAGGATGCACCACAAAAATTACTGGGCTACTTTTTTCCCAAAGGTGTATTTCACAGTGAATGACATCAGCAGATTTGCCAAAATAGGCCATTTGAATTGTAGTGAGTATAACTAGTCTAAAAAGCATTGCCCCCTACACAGACAGAGACACACAAACACACACAGTTGCCATGTCTGGGATTAGTTTACTACGCTACAGCATTACGCAGTTTTAGGACACATCACAGAGATTACTGGGCTATTTTATTCTCAGAGGTGTATTTCAAAGTGGATGACATCAGCAGGCTTGTCATAGTAGGGCTATGGGGAGGGCAGTGTGTGTGCATGGGCCATAACCCATTCATCTAGAGATTGACAAACCACACACAGGCACATGCAGGTTTATATTCTGCAGGTATGTGTATACAACTGTTAAATGACTACTGCCTTGTACAGTCATTTTGCAAAACTAGCACTTGCACCACAGAGTCTGTATTGCTGATGGATACCAGTGGCTAATTTCTACAGTGAGTGACATTTACACATCATGTGGTTGTAGCCATTTGGCTGTGTGCTGGGTGGGACAGGCCTCATGATGGAAGGTACTTTGTCACTGTCACTCTCTTCTACACATTTATGTATGTCTACGTTTGGCATATTATAGTGTGTCATCCTTGGATATATGTTTATATTCCTATCCAATGTGTGTGCAAAGCATGACTGGTGCATACTGAGGAGTGTATGCACTAACATCTGCAACTGTCAGATATGTATGGTCCACTGCTGTTTCCAGACATGGGCTTCATTTGTTTAAGTGTGTGAGCATGCCTAGTATGACCTTTCAGTATGTTGTTGTATGACATTGCCTTCATTTCTCTATGTGTGTGAGCATGCCCAGTATGCCCTTCTTTACTGAATGTGTGGATCCATTCCAGGTAGTTTGTACTCCAGAGCAGACCTTTGTGTTCTGCACCTACAGGTAGCAAATGGTTTCTGCAGGATATTTGTAGATCAGTTGGAAATATGGGTCAAACTGTGCAAGGGATAGTGTGTACTGTAGGTGATTGTGTCTGTGCTTCTTCTGCTACATGGTACTGGTGTTAGCAGAGATATTCAGACATGTGTACTGTTATACACTGTGATGTTTTATGTCCTCAAGTACTGTCAGGTGGACATTCTTGCTCACAGTAATGTCCTGGGGAACAAGGGTGAATGCAGCTGTGTCCAATATTGTGGGCAATTGCCTACATATTCATGGAGAGTTATGCCATTCTGGAGGGGGAGCTGCAGACACTTGCTGCTAGGCCTGTGTATCCAGTTCAGCACCTTGGTACAGTGCTGGCAGAGGATCCCATACTTGTACATCCATCAACATAACAGTATGGTCTTATCTTGCTGTGGCAATACCTCACAGTTGTACAGATTCACACAGGTTACACAGAGGCAGAGATCATAAGTCAGGTCATTACCCCCTGTTGTGGTGTATGGGCAGGTTTGTAGCTACTCATGTATGTGTTTGCAGCCAGGGATTGTATGTGCACACAACTGTGTATTGGACCTTGCACATTCCATGCTGCCCATGCTCTCACCCCCATACATTATTCTATCCTCTTCCATACATTAATCATACATTCTCTGATACTTTCCCTAAGGTTATCACCTCATCACAGCTGTGTTTTGGTGTTGGTCCACAGTTCATGCAGTGGGACATGGTGGACATGTTACTGTGGTTTGCCCACATGGCCTTGCATATGGCTTATGTGGAGTGTGTTATGTTATTTCGGTGTCCATGACATAACATGCATTGGCAATACATGTGAGACACAGGCCTTTGGCAGAGACCTGTAGGCCATTTGCTGGCGATGCAGCCCAGCTGTGGCAGGCTGTTGCATTCTGTTGGTCCTATAGTCCCAGACCATCATACAGTATATTCCCCTGAGGTGACAGGGTAGGTATGCTAGGTGTTCATGCAAATACTTTCTATCAGTATTGATCAGGTGTTGTGGATGCTGGCAGGCTGCTACTTACAGCTGGGGACACAGCTGCATGGGACACCTGCACTGCATGCTGCATTCTTCCGCTATTACCATACACAGGTGGGGGTCATATTGTACCCATTCCCAACAGCAGGGATACGACCAGAGAGGTACCTGTGGGTGGTGTTTGGGTGAGCTGGGTGCAAGTGTGCTATGGACACTACTTGCATCTGACTCACAGATATGCATGGGGCATTCCAGTTATGCTGGTTTGTGCAAGTACATCAGGTGTTTCCCAATACATCAGTCCTATCACCTTTGTGATCTGCAAGTGTTTGGCCAGACGACACCAGCATTCCCTACTATAGGCCCAGATAATGTGATGCATATCTGTATGTAAAATTCCAAGGGTGTGTCCATTTCACAGTTACACATTATATACTGTATGTTTGGGGTACTTTTCCCTGTGTACTGCTTGTATATCTAGCCCAACAGCCATGCCATGTCCATCTTTCAGATGGTGACACATATTGCCACCATACATTTACAATGGCTTACTGCTAGCATGTGTTCTATTGGGGGGAATTGTCTTTGGCACTGCAGTTGTGAGGACTTGGCCCTGTCATCAACAGTAATGGGCAATGGCCACCATGTCGAACCTCAACATGCATACATACTGACCACTCTCACACAGTATGAAACACACACCAACCTAACATACACACATACCTGCATATTGTACAAATCCTACAATCTATCCTGCTACCTTGGCCACCTCTGGGCATCTGTGCTCCACTGGTATTATACCTACACATACATGTTACTACATGTCTACATCAGATTGGGGGGGCACACCTGACTGTTACTACATTTCTACATAGCATTTGGGGGGGCACACCTGACTGTTACAACGTGTGTACATCAGATTGGGGTGTCACACCAGATCATTTCTACTTTTCTACATAGGATTGGGGGGGCTCACTTGACTGTTACTACATGTCTACATAGGATGTGGGGGGCCACACCTAACTGTTTCTACATTGCTACACAGGATTGGGAGGGCACACCTGACTGTTACTATATTTCTAAATAGGACTGGCGGGGGACACTTGTTACTAAATATCTACATAGGATGGGGGGGCACACCTGACTGTTACTACATGTTTACACAGGATTTGGGGGGCACACCTGACACTTGCACACATTTGCTATGACTGTACTGGTATGTCAGGTACTCCATTTCATTCTGTTTTCTAACCTATCATGCTGATTAGAGGCATATCAGTGTACTACAGGTCTTAGGTTTGATTGACCTACATATTAGTTTCTGACTTCCTACCCATCAGAACTAATATCCCACTGCCTGACCTGATGTAGTCTGTCTGTGTAGGCCTGGGGGGGGAGGTTACCCATAGCTATCATTCAGAGGCCTTAGCAAAGCCTTTGTTTGTGTTTGTCTACACCTGTTCTGCTGCCTGAGACTGTTATTGGGTATGTTAACCTCCCTGACTTGCATGTGTGCGTCATATGGACACACGTGGCCCAGCACATTTCCTGCAGTGGGTTTTGTCAGCATGTGTAGTACTGGCTACTATGGTGACACCAGTATTTGTTACAGATCTCATGCTGCCACTATAGATGTCTACTATCTGCTGACATCCCATTCAGGCACCCGATTCCCTTGAATGCGCACATCCATACCATAGATTCAGGTAACAACACATACTTCTCCATTTGGAAATTGGTAAGGAGAGTGACTTACTTTGTGGGTGTGCCAGTATTGAGGATGGTGCTGGAGAGCTGCCTATGTCGGATGCACATAGTACACTCCCTACACATAGTTGAGCACAGGTAGTGTCATGTTTGGCATCCCTTTTACTGTATGTGCAAGTCAGCGAGAGGTGTCATTCCCTGGGTCCCTCCTGTGTCAGTGTATGTGCTATGCATTGCCTCTTTGCCAAGGCCAGGGCATACTAGGCATGCCTCCTTCTGCCTACTAGGGCAGGCTCAGGTTGTTCCTCCTCTGAGACACTCTGTGCTTGTGCAGGCCTTGGCAATGGTGGGGGGGGGCTGTGTGGCCCTGTCCCATGCTATTCCTGCTGCAGCTGTTTCCACAGGATCATATTGTGTAGCATGGCACATATGATGGCAATTTGAGCACATGTAGCTGGTGAGTACTGCAAGACTCCACCGGATGTGTCCAGGCACTGGAACCATGACTTGAGCACCCCAAACACATGTTCTATGACAATTCTGGTCTGTGTGTGTGCTTCATTATGGAGTTCTTGTTCGGGTGTGTGTGCATTTCTGATGGGTGTCATCAGCCACTGCTCCAGTGCGTAACCAGCATCCCCAGTAGGTGACTGTAAGGGATGTCCCCACTGGCAAATCTCTGGTACAGCTGCGTCACTTGCCAGATGTGGGAATCGTGATAGCTTGGAAGGCAGCCAGCACACGCATTCATTATAATGCCCTGGGCATTGCACACAACTTGGCAGTTGATGGAGGGGAAGACCTTGTGGTTGATGTAGACACTACCCCACTCATCGGGTGGTGCTTTGATGCATATGTGCGTGCAGTCTATAGCACCCACTACCTCAGGGTATTCTGCTATTTGGTGGAAGAGACGCATATTGCTGGCCAATGCCTCACGTGTGTTGGGGAAATATACGTGCTCACCGGCATGTGCTGACATGGCATCCAGGAACTGGTAGAGTACCCTGGATGCTGATGCCTGTGAGATCCCCATTATATCCCCAGTTGGCCTTTGGAAGTTACCTGTAGCTAGTATTCTTAGGCTTACTCATACCTTGGTATCCACTGGGGAAAGGTTCCCCTCTGTTAGTTCTGTGTGTGAGGCATGGCCAGCACAGCTCAACAATTTGCTGTAGGAGGTCCCTGTCCACCCTATAGCGCTCCACTATCTCCAGCTCATGTAGCCCCTGGTAGGTTACCCTGGGTCTGTACACTCTTTTCCATCTCCTTACTGTGGGTTGGTCAACAGCATTCTCATCCTCACCACCCTCAGCTTCTTCCACATGTTGTTGTATGATAGCTATTGCAGCCCCTATCATTGTGTTTGTTTTGTTTGTTAAAATTCCCCCCGCTTGTATATACCGGTGGTGTAGAGTATGAGGGAAAACCAGAGGGAAAGGTGTTTGCGTAGTTTATAGTAGCGTTCTAGCTGGGCTGGGCTGCTGCCTGTGTAATTGACTGATTCTGAAACATTTCACCTGCCGGCTATGCTAGTTCTCCTTGATTACCTTCCTACTACTGTTTTCCCTTCCCATTGCCTTCCTCTTTAAGCCCAGGGGTGTGCCGTGCAAACACAGTACTCAAATGTGCACAGAGTTGCTATTTCCTGGTTTACTTTTTTTTTCTTTAAAACCCGGTGCACAGCGTGCACATCCACTTAGGCAATGTAAAGAGTGCTAGGCAGCCTCAGACACACCCCCTTGCTTAGCTCTGCTAAGCAAAGGGCAACCCGTGCCACAGGGCTCCAATCAGCTTACAGTATGCCTGTCACCCCCCCCCATGATGTCAGCTAACTCCTAGGCTTGCAACAAGCTATTCCTGCTCTTACACTGTTGCGTGCTGACTAGCATGCAGGGGAGATCTGGGAATCATTATCATTCCCCTCATTTGCATAGGATTGCTGCTGATGCATAGTTATAGGTCCCACACTGAGCCTCCCCCCTTAGCAACCACTATTCACTGGCCATGTTGTCTTCTGCCTGCCATTGAGTATAATGGCAAAATAGTGATTTTGGTTAGAATGCTTATTTTAGGTTTCTTTTTTTATATTTCGCCCGATCCCATTTGCGCGCCACTGCCCTAAGCTTAAACAGCTGAGATCGGCTAAAAAAATAAAAGTTGATTTTGTTTTATTTTTGCAACTGTTTTCCATGCTAATGGCCTTATATTTGGACATTGGTATGCTTTCTACATAATATCCACCCTTTATTTGGAGCTGTCATGTCTCCGTTTTGTAGTTTGCAGAAATGTACTTGGTTACTGGCAGAGTACATTTCTGCAGATTACACTAGTCCTACATGGCCGGCTTCCAGCTTCCTGGATTGGAAATTCACCTCATTTGCATGGATTTCACCTGCAAATGGGGTAATTTGCATACAGGGGCTGAGTCCATGCAGGACTAGTGCAGGAGTGCTCGTGCACATCCCTACAGCTTACTCCTGGATCTCACAGCAGACATATTGCCTGATGGGGCTCCTGCACTAGTCCTGCATATCGCACAGGGCTTGCTGAATCTGGGGGTGAGTCTTTCAATATTATTTATCCAAACCACAGTGACTTGGGTTACTAACAGACAGTTAAAACCTTCATGAAAAAAGATTTGTACTGCTCAGAATATCAGTGGACATTTAAAATTTTAGACAAAGTGTTACAATTACAGGTGATATTCTGACAGTTAGTACACCATATGTACATTTGGATTAGTCTCTGTGAGCCTGATATATACACACTGAATGTATTGTAAATATGTTGCTGTTATACTATATAAGTACATTGTTGATATGTAAGAGAGATTTGGAGACATAATACTGAAAAAAGTCTTTTAGTTCAGTCGGCTATAATTAACTACCGGGAACTAACACATGGTTTAATTTGTGTTTGTCAGGGAAGAATTCATAAATATGGAAACAGTACTTTGTGCCTTCTTGTTTACATGCAAGACCTTTCCCCAATATATCCAGTGCTACATAGCACTGAGAACAACACAATTTTATGTAAGTATCTTAGACTGGAAAGAAGACAGCTGAAAAGAAAAAAAAAGATGGTTAGGTTATCTTTCTGAGACAAAGTACAGAAGCCTCATCCATAAATAAGACAATAGAAAATAATTGTCATATTCTTTTAGGTGACACTAAAGTCTTCTATGCTGCAAAAATCATTTTTGTACATGAAAGAGAAGAAAGCATAAAATGCATGTTGGACAAAAAGAGTGATCTCAATAGAAATTATCCTAGAGATGTATTAATGTTGCAGCCCCACTGATGCCAAGCCAACAATATTTACATTCTCTGTGTGATGAGCAGATATGTATGTGGCCAGGTCAGTGTGCACAGCAAGGAGCCTCTCATCAGGGCTGCAACAGAGACCCATAGCTAAATCGAGGTAAGCCACTCACAGCCATGTCAAAATACAAGCAACTAAGGTAAACAATGAAGTTTGTAGTAGATGTGAGGGTTTGCAAGCATGGTTGCATAACTTTGATATAAGTGACAGCAATAAATGCATATGCACAGAAATGTGCAGTGGAAATGAAAGTAAGATAGATACAGAGCCTGGAGTACAGCTTATACTATAATAACAGAATCCACAGAGATGAACAACATGAAAGTGCAAATGGAGTCATGGAAAAAAAAAGCAATTCACAAAAAAGCAGACCGAAGAAAGTGCTACAACATTATGGCAGTTTTAAAGAATGGGATGTATACTCAGAAGAAGTGGGACAGAATAAAGTAACACGATGTAACAACCTACAACAGGAGTATAAGCAGTGGACTTGTACTATAATGTGAGTATAATTATAACGGGAATATATGTACCATGAGGGGAGTCAATGCAGCAGTACAGTCCACATGCTAGTATATCCACAGTTAATGGTAAACTGAGCCACTGCAGAAGTCAGAGTACAAGGGTTTATATTATATTCTCGAATGTCGACAATGTCGAATCTGACATTGTCGAAACAAGAATATCGAACGCTCAGAAACTCGAGTGTGTAAATTGAAATCTCTGTAAGGGGAGATTTCCATTTACTGCAATGTAGTGCCGTCTCAGAGTTGGTATATTTAAGTAGCGGGGGTGTGGGGGGAAGCCCCCCTGCTAAAACCCATTAGGGTACTTTTTTCTTTTTTTTTTGTCTTTTTATAAGGTTGATGTTTGAAGACATTGACCATATGGTGTCGACCATATGTTGTTCATTGTTTTCAAACATCAATCTTATAATATAGACTCGAGTACAAAGGGGACCATTAAACAAATATCTAGAAGATATTAACACTTGCTGATGGGTTGTCAAAAAATTAATATGATAGTTCTCAAGGTAATTGAACCCCAAACGCCCACACTTGAATGTTTCATAAACTGCATTAACAAGGGGAGCCAATGCAGCAGTCACACCATATGCATCATAAAACAAAGATTCAAGAAATGTAGGAAGTGTGGTAGTATGCAACGAGGTAAGCTATGAAATTGTATGCAACCTCCAGGTTATGTGACACCAATAACAGCTGTAATGGCAAGGTAAAAATCATTGCATAAGTTCATTGCTCCATCAAAGAAGATAAAATGTTTCAGTAGCTTTGCTTTATTACAAACTGGAATGTGCATTAAAGCTTCATTCATTTCTGCAATGGATAACAGTATGTCATGAATTTTCTGTTACATTTGTCACTAGAAGCCCACTTTCCCCAGCTGCCTGTCTCAACACTGGCAGAAAAACTCTGAAATATATGCCATGAAAGTACCACCCCCCTGCATAATGGACACACACAATATAGGATAGTTTACTTTCAGGGGGACTGAACATGATAACACTAAAAGAGAAACACACATGAATGGAACTGAAAGCATGCCTATGTTAGTGATATTATGTACACCAGTCTATTGTCAAGGCATACCACAAAAGCTAAGTTGAAAAGTTGACTAAAAGCACATTTCAGGGCAATGAAATACATGTCATCAGGACCAAAAAGGCACATAGCTGTGTATGAACTCCCTGTGTTTTCTCAAAGATATATTCTTCAGAACAGTGTACTAGCAAAGCATGCCACAGAGATACTCATAAAAGAAAGGTGACTGGAAAACACATTTCAGGTGAATGGAACACATGACTGTAGGACAATAAAAATACCTCTATCTGGGTTCAGACCGCTTCCTTTTGTCAAGGCTATTCTATAGTACAGGGCATTATCAACTGAAGCCACAGAAAAACATATACTGAAGAGGTCTAAATACACATATTTTATTGGAATGTTAGACCAGTGTAGAAGTATAAGAAATGAGAAGCAGAAAACATCTCAGTAAAAAAACAGGGGCATTCAAATCCATTAACCACTGTACACATCACTATATGAGCACTCTGAGGCATAGAGTTTATCACATGCATGTATCATGTTTCCTTATGGTATGCTTGAGTGGCACATTATTATCACATGGCAATGATTTTTGTCATACTGCTACAATTTAGACCTCCTTGGAATGGAACCTCTGCCTGATTAACTAATATTGTAGATATAAGCATTTTAGCAAGTGACACCAGACAAAACCTTGTGATAAGGTTGTATGTAAACATGCATTTCAAGGGACTGTCAGAACACTGTGGAAGACTACAAAATGAGTATTGTACGCTGCATGTACTAATCATGGACTAGCAGTTATTCCCCTTATGTACTTACAATGTACACATCACATTATGACCTTGCCTATGTTCTACCTAGTAATGCTAGGGAAGACACTATACAACAGCTGTCAAAAATCACACATTTGAAGGAATGTAACAAACAGTGTGGAGGACAAAAAAATGAACAAAGTCAAACAGACTGCAATAATCCATGGCCACAACCTTCCAACTACCTTAGTGTCAACTTAGATATCAGAACATGACTACAACAACCCATGGAATGTGTTACAGCTGACCTAATGATATCAACTTATGTTCATATCATTATTGCATGCTGTAATGCCTTGAGGGTAGTCTCTCACTCTCACAATGACTGTCAAAAACATTAACTTGATTTCTATGTTTATAAGACTGATATGAGGTGTACATTGATGGAATGGAAACCAAGCCTGTGTAACTGAAATGCTCCAGATTAATGCATCATCTGGTGAAGCCACAAGAAGAACTTGTACTGCATGTGTCTGACAACTCATAGTAGAAGGGATTACTGAAAAGGGATACCACAAAGGTGATGATATATGAATTGAGCAGGATAAAGGTGTGTGACAAAGTAAGATATATAACCGAATGGAGTGTAACCCATGCCTTTCTTTGTTATATTCTCCATATCCAAGGTTGTAAGTAAGGCTGTTTGCATGGGGTCATAAGTGAGACATGTCAGGCAATTTGACATCATTTGCAGACTGGTATCAAGAAAATAAATTCAAAGAATTTCATTTTTTTATTTCCTGATATCCATCTGCAGTTATGCAGTTGCACATGAATTAAAAGTTACATGTGAATTAAAGGCAGTTGCAGACTGAGGAGAAAAATGTGAAACAACATTTTTAAAAATATGTATGTAACTGTATTATATTAATTTTAATTTTAATTGGATAATTGATTTCCATCAGCAAGCAAGGATTACTATATAACAAGATGGTTTTATTGTAATGGTTGTCTGAGGAAGGCTGGTGTCACAGCCAAAAGCGCTTACCTTCTTGAATTTCAATAAACTTAGATTACTATTGGATTGCTTTTACGCTGCCTATCTGTTTGGTTTGTTTGGTTTGGTTCGTTCATTTTATATGAATTAAAAGTTACATGTGAATTAAAGGCAGTTGCAGACTTAGGAGAAAAATGTGAAACAACATTCCACCCTTAGTGGATTAGAACTCTGCACCCAGTGCATTCCTTTCATTAGTAACACTTTCAGCCATTAAATTAGTTATAGAAAACAGGGTTAGATTACCTCAATGTCATTTATGTTAGAATTCCTTACTGACACATGCATATACTAACCTCAGGTGTGAAACTGCTGGCAAAGACCTTGTTCATGCACAGGAAATTTCTTCATTTTTGCAATAGGAGAAAATAGCATTACCCTCTGTTCACAAAAGACCAGCGATGCTGCTCTCTGACAGCTACCATGCAAAGGATGGAAACAGAAGTAGCTACTTGTGTTTACGTCCCATTTTTGGCCATATGTGTGCTGTCTACAAGGGCTATAGAACTCATTTGTGCATTGGCTGTAGTAATGTGCCAGCGCAGTAAATTTAAACAAACTGCAAGTAATCCATGGTCATAACCCTCCAACTACCTTAATGTCAACTTAAACTTCAGAACAGGAGCACGATGACTCATGGAAGGCATTACAGTTGAATGAAGGTTGCTGTGTGCTAGTGTAATTTTGGTTATGCTCAGCATCTGTCTGTACAATATAATTACTACAACAAATGTCCAGATTGTACCTATCCTTGTGACGTTGAGTGCTTGATTACTTATTCTCATGCATGTGTTATTCTTTTGTTGGTGGAGGGGGGTGGTTTAATCAAGATGTTTGAGATTATTGTGCTGTTTTCTGTCGATATTTACATTGCTATCAGGGACAACTAAACCATGGCAGGTGGTCAATTAATATTATTTTCAACATTTTCTGATATATAACACCCATGAAGGACCACGGCTGTTAATTTCAGTATTTTCCATACCAACCCATATAAGCCTAAGACACAGGTGGCTAAAGGCACATGCAACCAAAAAACACAGTTTACTGTTGCTGAGAATGAGGTGATTACTATAGGCTCTCCATCTCCATGGCAGATGCCTCATCCCATTGCAAACTGATGACAAGCCCTTCTGTGACTGCATCTGATGAGAGGCTGTGAACAATGTCAATTTAATGGGTGGCCCAGATTGAAACTATGAAATGATCTGATGGCGAGACAGCGATATAATCTGTAATGCCACCCTCAGAGTGGAGACCATGACATAGGAGTGGATGGCTATAGATGTTAGGAGTGTGACCTCTGTCTGATGTAGAGTGGCGAGCCTATACATGTGTAAGCATAGTCTCTTAAAGAGATAGAAGAGGTCATGCATGTACTATATGTCAGGGCAGAGATGGATAGGTCCAAGATGTTTTCTACAGGTAATACCCCAAGTATGTAGTTCTACCTTTTCAATGTGCCCTATTTGTAGCTGCTAGTCACAATATCTATCTCACCTAGTGTGTATAGTTACCACTGGCATTGAGGCTCAACAACCACCTGCATTAGTAATGGTTATATGTCAGTTTAGTTATTAATATTTGTAATGCTATCATGTGCATGTGCATTTGTCATGCAGACCGGATATGATTCACTTTGGTGTATTCACAGGTGAATCATTAACTGGCACCCACAATCACTCCTGTCTGATGTTGGAAGGCCCTTAGCCTCTGATAATGAAGGCAGATATGAGCAAGCATAGTCCAGGACTGCAGAGTGAGTGTCAGATAACATGAGTTGGACACACACATACTCTTCTCAAACTACGGACACAATCATTCTAACAAAATATAACCATGACATACTACTATCTGAGAATGGGCAGGTTGATGGGTAGACTGTTGACCAGGGAAGTGTGGTGGGCTCCAAGTACAGAGATGTCAGAATCTGCCCCTAGCCATCATTAGCAGGAGGATCCACACATGGGGATCAGTGCCAGTGCTTGAAGGAAGTATGGTTACCTTCTTCTCCCTAAGGTTGATGTGTTAGTAGGCCATTAGTAAGTTATAGGCAAGTTGCACCAGGGCCTCGGCAAAGGGTGTTGTGAGGGTCATTCAGGTAGAGCATGCAGATATAGGGGACTGCAGGGGCCATGTATGTGATACATTGGAAAGGATGAATAACACACATGAATGTGCAGTTTCTGCCCTGGGATGTTCTCATGGGTGAGGGGGCTCATCTAGTACCTCCTTGGATGTTAGTTTGGTCACTGATAGGTGAGGTCACACTTCTACAGTGGTAGCACTTCCACTGATATATTGGTAGTGGAGACACCATCCCTGTGGTCATTGTTGTGGTTATACTGTTGCTTCTTCCAGCAGACTTTGGGCACATTCAGGTAACATGCCCATATCTAGGCAGGGTCTTGAGAATGCCAGTGCAACTACTGTCAGAACCAGCTCTCATGGATGAGGAAATACATGAGAAGCTGTCCAGTATGCCATAGTTCAGTGCTGTCCCAAACTATGAGGCTGTGTCCCTACAGACACACACACACACACACACACACACACACACACACACACACACACACACACACACACACACACCACTATAGCCCATAACACATCCTCCACATACAGTAAGCCAAGCTCTTCAACAAAGTAACCCACACATAAACGTCATTACACTTGGGCTGCCTATGTCTTATGCAGAGTGGCCAGCATATGCATGTGTAACACAGTCTGGTGTTTGTGTATGCATCATTATTATTTTTCTGTACCTGTTAGCTATTATGTAGTTATGTAGGAAAGCTTCCTAATCCACCTGTGCAAACGATGATGACAATGCCCTGCTCTTTGCACATTTTGAATATGATGAGTACCTCTGGTAATGGTGGTGCTGCTAACAACAGTGAGGGACAGCAGGTTGTGCCAGAACGCCTGGATTAGGTCATCGTACTGATGCACATAATAGTAACAGAAGAGGAGACTAGTTAAAAAAATACATATGTACAAAGTGGGTTGGGGAAGAAACATACTAATTAATTGCATTCTTATTTTTTTCCTAGTCAGAAAATACAGTGACAGAAAACAGTCTTATGTTCATATGACATACACGTTTATGTTAGCATCTTTACAGTTTTGTTTATAATTGTATTAGTTTCACTAATATAACAGTTAAAATTAGACGAGAAACTGCAATTTTTTTTATTTTTTATTTATATGGTTGCTGGAATAGAACCCAAGCCATCCTAACGATTTCATTGCACATACACCTAAAATGATGAGCCACTTCTTCAATTACTCAGATGGTGATATGCAGAATCCAAATTCAACCATTGCATAATCATAATAATTCCAGTATGGAATGCCAGTAAGGGCAGATATAGTCTTGCTGTTCAAATGTAATTACCAATATTTTAATTGCTACCTGTTCATAGGTTCATAGGTAGGTACTAGGCTATCGGCCCTAGGGCCCATACAAGCCTAGCCAAAAAATGTACCCTGGCTTTCGCCACCCAAGAAAATTATTTTCCTGTGCCCCTGTCGAGCAGAGCCACAGAAGTGATCCCCGGGGTGAATTTCCCATTTCCCATCCAATCATCAAGATTTTTCTTGAAGAGTGCTAATGAGGAGCTCTGTTTGACATAGATAGGTAGTCTGTTCCAGAATATGGGAAGTCTCTGGGACAGGAATCTATCCTTCCAGCATGTTCTGTTTATTGTGGTGACAAGGTTTAGGTCAATAGAGCATGTAGCTCGGAGGGATTGGGATTTCTTTAAGTGGAGCATGTCCAACAGCTCTGGGTTTGACATAGCTTTGTATGTTAGGCAGAGATCGCCCCTGTGTAGGCGATATGCGATGGAGTAAAGACGTAGTTTTTTGAGACAGTCTGCATAGGGCATCTGTTTGAGGCCAGTAATCCTCTTTGTGAGGTATTTCTGTGGTCTTTCCAGTTGTTGTAGATGTCTTGTGAGGTACATACCAAAAGGGGCATTGTACTCTATAATGGGTCTAATGAGTGCTGAGTAGAGGGGAACAATGACCTCTTTTTTTCTGGATGAGAATCCTTTTGTGATGAGATGAGCCATGTAGAAGGATTTCCTGACCACTGTAGCGATGTGATTATCAAAGGAGAGACTACTGTCCACCTGTGTCCCAAGGTCTCTTATCACATTTTCGGCATTAAGTAGACTACCAGCTATGTGGTAGTTCATGGGTACAGAGTTTTTACCAAAGGGGATGACAATACACTTTTTGGCATTGAGCTTCAGGCCATGGCTTTGACACCAGGTATCTGTCTCAGTGAGGCCCTTTTGTAGTTTTTCCAGATTGTTAGGAGTTTTGATTATGGCTCCTAGTTTGCAGTCATCTGCAAACTTTGTTAGCCAAAGATCTTCTGTGTTGGCCTGCACTTCAGAGAAGTAGATACCAAACAGGAGAGGACCCAGGACTGAACCCTGTGGTACTCCACTTGTCACTGGTCTGATGTCGGATTTGGAATCCGCTACTTTCACAGTGTGGGTTCTGTCCGTGAGCCAGTTGGCAACCCATCTTGTGACATAGGGATTTATACCTAGTTTAGTGAGCTTATCTATAATTCCAGAGTGGGGGATGGTGTCGAAAGCCTTGGCGAGATCTAGATAAGCTGCGTGAACGATTTTACCCTCATCTATGGCTTTGGTGACTGCTTCAAAGAAGTCAATCAGGTTTAGGAGACATGATCTGCCTTTTACAAATCCAAACTGGGTAGGGTCCAGAGTTTGGAGATTACCAATGTCTTTGTTTATGAGTTCCATGATGATACATTCCATGGCCTTGCAGACCAGGCTCGTCAGGCTAATGGGGTGGTAGTTCCTGGGGTCTGTCGTGGCTCCCCCTTTGTGGAGTGGGATAACCGTCATGATGCGCCATTCAGTGGGTACAAAGCCTGAGGTGAGGCTATGATTGAACATGGTACTTAGGTAGGGTGCCAGTTCATTCTGTAGTTCGTGTAGAACGCAGCCTGGGATATTGTCAGGTCCCATGGATGCTGTGTTCTTGGCTTTGGAGAGTGTGTTTTTTACCTGTGCAGCTGTGATTATAGGAACTATGCAATCTTCCGGTATAGATAAGGGCCCTCTAGGTGGTGAGAGGGGGGGTAAAGTTAGCACTGAACCTATCTGCTAGGATGTTGGCAATATCAGTTGGTTCTGTATATTTAGTGCCATTGTGCTGTAACTCAGAGCAGATCTGAGTGTTCCCATTTAGATTCTTGACATAGCTATAGAATGCTTTGTGGTTGCCTTTAGAGTCAGTGGCAAATTTGTTTTCGTAACTAGGTTTGGAGGATTTTATGAGCGATCTCAGCTTCTTAATGAGGTTGACCAGGGAGTTCCTCCAGTCATGGGATTTTAATCCTTATTGCTACAGTTTCTTTCTTCTGTTGTAGAGTTTGTTTATGGCAGAGGACCACCAGATTGGCTTTCTTTTTTGGAGGATAACATCTTGGTTCTATTAGGGATAACATGATCCATGCACTCATGTAAGTGCTTATAAAGTGCATTTATGGAGGATTCGGCAGTCATACCTCTATTGTCCGTCTGCATGGGTGTCATGAAGTTTGCCACTTCTGTCTTAAAAAGTGTGAAGTTGGCTTTGGAGAAGTTTTTTTATGATGGTTTCCCTAATTGGGGATGGGGGTGGGATGTGGCTGTCTAGGCTGATTAGCTTGCGGTCGGATCTGACCAATGAGGAATTGACCTCTGGTGTGGAACACCGGTTTCCCATGTTGGTAATGACCAGGTCTAGGATATTGCTGCCCCTGGTGGGGGTGTGAATAAGTTGATCCAAGGCATTGGAATTTATGAATTCTAGAAAACGTTGAGCAAAAGATTTGGTACATGAGTAGTTTTCCCAGTTAATGGTGGGGTAGTTGAAATTGCCCATTATTATGGTGTTGGGTTGTACCCTAATACTTTCCAGGGTATCAAGAAATGAGGAGTGTGAATCCTGGGGTATGGTTGGGGGTCTGTAGCAAGCTACAATTTGGATTGCGGTCTTGCCCAGAGTTAGTTGCACTTGGATAATCTTGGATGCATTATGCTGTGCAACTAGCCTGGAGGTGTGGATATCCTTAATGAATATGGACACACCTCCGCCTTTAGTGCTTTGTTCTGGGTTAGATGGCAGAAATGTGTGGTATGAATTGTAGCCTGGTAATGCAGGGGTGCTCTCTGGAGCTTTGAACCAGGTCTCTGTCACTGCACAGATGTCAATGTTCTCCATTTTAAGGAGTGCCTCGAGTGAGTGCATTTTGAGGTTCAGACTTCTAGCATTGAGTAGCATTACCCACAGATTTTGCTTGCTTGTACCTGTTATGGTGGTGAATTTGTCATTTGAACCTTGCCTAAAAAAGGCACTATAGGGGTGGCAAGAGCCTTAGCCAGTATCCAGAATCCTAAGGACGACAGGTGCATGCCATCTCTGGCAAAGCATCGTGGTCTGTTGATCATGTCGGCCCAGGCAGACAAATACTGGATCCCCTTAGAATGACACCAGAAGCTTAGCCAATTGTTGAAGTCAATCATTTTGTCCTTGTACTGTGGTATCATTCTGGGTGATGGCAGGATGCTACTCAGGGTTAGGGTCATACCTGCCTGGGATACAAGATCAGGGAGCTCCTCCATGTCTCTTTTCATGTAGTGCAGGAAGGTACGTCTCAGGTCATTCACACCAACATGGACAATGACAGTGTCATATTTGTACTTATTGTGGTGTGACCTGAGTGCATGCATTATGTGGCGGATCCTGGCAACTGACAGTAACTTTCTCCTTGTTTAGTCTAGTGAGTGGAACATCAGTGTGCCTGACTATAGAGTCACCTATGACTAGAGTGTTGGGTACATTGTTATGCCTTATGGGCTGTGGTTGAGTGGCACACTGAGTTTGTGGGCTATGTTGTTGGCTGTTACTACTAAAACCTACACATCTTTATTCATTTCTTTCATTTTTTTAGCCTGGTAAATCACTTGGATTGAGGACTCTTTTCAGTCATGACTAGGACCAATGAGGCAAATACAATGAATATACAATGAATAAAACTGACAGTAGAATACAGTCATTCTAGAGTTTTTAATGTGTGATGCCTTAAACCTCCTATAATGAAGGCCCATGGGAGATAAGCAAACAAACCCTTAAGGACATCAAATGTTTCTTCTATATGGCTTCTAAATGTCCATGACATTTTTTGCAACATTCAGGCCAATAAATCTAAAACACATTAGCTATAGACATGCATGCTTTGGCCTTTTTTTGACCTTATCAAAGCAGCATAAGTAGATAATTTGACTATACTTCAGAAGGACAAGATCTTTAAAACCAGCTGATATGTGCTTGTATCTTGTACCCTGCTTTATAACCCTAACTTAGTAGTGACATCCTAGCCTGTCTCCTGTGTCATCCTGATATAGTGTAGTGTGTTGCATACCACCTACTATCTAAGTACAGTGCCACACAGCACATTGTTTTCTACAATCTAACAACTATGCTGAATGATATCTTGTTTTCTAGTCCTTTGCCTTATAAGCCTAATTTATTAGTGGCATTTGGGTCTGTGTGCTGTGCCTGATACGCTGTATTGTAGTTGCACTATATTTCATTTTCTGCTATCTGGCCTGTGTTAACTGTAGCACCACTGCTTGCATATGAGGAATTTTAATATACTGACTGTGTTACACTATGTTGCACTGTTCTGTATTGCACAATCCATTGGTGGCAACCATGTCTGCTCTATTGCAATGTGTTATATGTGTTGTGCTATGTTTCAGACTATTGCATGGTGCAACACTGCATCATAATCTACTGTGTTGTACTGTACTCTTTTGCAAAGTAACTTCACTGTGTTGCGCATTTTTCTATAAAAATAGATAGACTGCACTTTATTCATAGGTTCATAGGTTCTTACCAGTCTTGCCACCAAAGGAGACTGTCAAAAAGCTCAGTATTGATGGGACGTGAACTGTCTCCCTGATTAAGCAGGCTTTGTCCACATATCTGTGATGAAAATTTGTGATCACCCATCCAGTCATCCAGACAGGATTTAAATATTGCTAGGGAAGTACTCTGCTTGATAGGTAAGGGCAGCCTATTGTGGAAGAGGGGAATACTAACTTCTATCCTTTTGTCAAAGCCTAATCTGTTGCATAGATTATTGCAGTCAGTCATAAAGCACACATACATGCTGTAGATGTGGCACCCATGCTAAACATTGCAAGTCAGGTGGCACCCATGCTAAACATTGCAAGTCATTTTGAGTTACTCTATTGTGTTGCACAGTTGCCTGCAGCTTGTATAAAACTGTAGCACCTGCATCATCATTGTTGTGTCTGTCTGATATATTGGATTCTGTGTAGGTACATGTACTAAGTGCTCCTAGTATTCTGTTGTCAAGCTGGCAGCAACAGTAGCATTTATGCCTGTATTTTTGTGCCATCTGATGTATCACTTATCAGTACACAATTGCCCAAGGCATTCTGAGTATAATCCTTCTTCTAGAAGTAATTCTATATTTTATAGCAGTCACACTGACTGTCACAATTTTAGTGGTATAGCATTATAATGTGAACCTACCTAACTTTAGCCTCTAGTTTCCAGATATGCACTAGAGCAGACAACAGTCTGCCTTTAGTTCATCTATTTCCAGCCTGCTAGCACTATGCATCCTGAGATAGTGTTAATTAACAATCCTCTACTGCTAACACAGAATTGACTTATTTAAGTTGGAGGAAGCCTTTTGCATACCAGTAAGCAGCCTACATGTGCCTGACTCCAACTCACCTTAACACTAAACTCACATAAGAAATGGTACTGAAGAAATTCCTTCCCAGTCTTCTTAGGTAATACATTATTCCACCCATACCTCAGCCACTAGCTTGTATATTACCTGTCACACACACTCACACACATGTATCCAGTGTTTATTCCCCAAACTAGTGTCACTTGAGCTGCATGCTTAACTTCTTAAGGTAACCAGAGCCAGCAACCACCCATGACAATGTTGTAGTAATAGGAGGCTCAGCTGCCAGACATACTGACTTTACACTCACCAGGCAGAGCAAGGTCAAAGTAATAGTTAACTGTCATTGACATACTAAGATTTGTGATGCTATTAGGGCCCTTAGAACCTTTTAGTTCTATGACACTTACAACTTGGTTGTTTATAACCTAGGGTTGACTGATTGTAGATGATTTGTCTATTTACCATTTGAACTGATGATGGTTGCAATGTCAACTCCTGGAATGTGGGGACTTAATGACCGAAAATCCAAACTCTAAGTCCAACATTGACATTTCTCAGAATATTATGTTATGTATTCATCAATCTATATCTACATATCTATATCTATATATATATATATATATATATATATATATGTGTGTGTGTGTGTGTGTGTGTGTGTGTGTGTGTGTGTGCATCACAGGTGTTGAGGACTTGACCTCCACATCACAAAGTGCGTAGGCAGTTAATCCCTTAACAAAAACAAGTTTAAAGGAGGAAAGTGATGACCAATATTCGCTCTTCTTCTGTAATTCTGGTCTTTTCGTTTTTGGAATTACAGGACTTGCTTGGTAATGTGAGTCCCCACATTTCAATAGGGAGCTGAATCATGCTTTAGAGATGAATAGAGAGATATTGTTGAGCTCTCTACATATGTGACCAAGGCAGGGAAAAAGCTAGTTTTGAGCAGAATTTTGTTATAACCATGAATAATGTCATAATATTAAGCAGAAAAAAGTCATTCGCTTTAACAATTGGGTCTGTAATTAGTGTCACCCAAAGAGGATACAATATGTGTCAACATGGGAGGAAATGGTGGACAGATCTGCCTCATATACCTGGGATGGCCAAACATCTTTCTCCTCAGGGCTTTTCTACATTGACTATGATAGCTGCAACTCTCCAGAGTACAATCAGTCAACCCTAGGTTATCAACAGCCAGGTTGTAAGTGATCTCAAACTAAAAGGCTCTAAGGACCCTAATAGTACCTTTTTTAAACAGTCAGTCTGCTTGACCTTCCATTGTAGCAAATTCGAATGAGGGCATTATCAGCTTGGTGCTGCTTAAATCTCAACATATAAACAAGAAAATACCCAACCTTGAGATCTTCCTGACCTGGAGAAACATACCCAGTATAATTACTGAAACATGATTCTAATATAGTGATAACTGACTCTCTTTACTGGAGTATAGAGCCAATCACTTGCTCAGACCTTCTTGTGAGGGTGGGAGGCATTTCCTTATTGATTTACAATCCTGTTACGTCATGGCAAATTTGGCATGATAGTAATCTGGAACTACTGGACATCCTAGTATCCATAAACAAGTTTAATTCACTATAGAACAACAGCAATGACTCCAATCAGTAATGGCACTTAACTAACCAACTAGAGTTCTTAACTACGGAACAAAGTACAGTGATTCTTGTTGATTTTAGTTACCTGTCCATAAACTGGAAAACATGCTCCACTAACAATAAATATGTGCAGTGACTCCTTATCTTTGTCAGTGCCATTTACCCTAAGTAAATAATACCTTCCCCCACTAGAGGTCCAAATTACGTAGACATTCTTATATACCATAATGCCTGCCTGATCTACTGATATTGTCTCCCCTTCCATGATTAAGTTATACCTCCAGTCTGTTATAACCGACCTAAAACCTAGTCCAAGATTCCATTCACCCATGAAACATTCAGAAGTTTTTCTAAAGCCAACTTCCTAACATTCTCAGATGATCCTAAGAAAATGTTAAAAGTTCTTTCACTCCCAATGGGCCTATAACAAAAAAAGAAGCATTTTATTACTAATTTTTAATCTCACCTTAACTCCTGCATAAATGCATCTGCTCCTATCTGTCACAAGTAGGATGGTAATTTTAGAATTAGCCCCAGTGGTATAATCCCTGTATCAGTGCATGCCCCAATAAAAGAAAGTAACATCTACCTTTAAGAAATAATTAAAATCTACTCATTCTTGTAGTTATCTAAAAAAGGCCTGCTAAATTGATTACTGTCTCACAAGGATTCAAGAAGTGAATTTATTTATTGAACTTGTAGGCTACCTTCTTACCTCAATACCCACTTGGCAAGCACAGAATATGCACACTTACAGCACAGAGCAACTCCTCTGCTATATCTTATGCCGAGTATGTTAATAGAACACTGCCTAACCCTGTCAGACTATGCACTAAGAAACTGCAACCATTCGAACTACACTGACACCTTCACCCCACATACCCATTACCAATACATTGGCCTTGCTGTGCATGTATCTGAGGAAAGAAAAACAATGGTTTTAGAACATTTTGTCATCACACAGAATGACGCCAAGATTCAAAGGCAAGATAACTGGATTTAATAAATGGCTATGCAGCTGGTATGAGTTTAAGGGGATCCATTAAGTGTCAGCTTGGGCCAAAATGTCTAGGAAATCTTTATATTTTGTCAGAGATAGTCAGTCTGTAATTCTTTTACAATGGCTATCACATTCTGGATAAAGCCTTTGTTGCCCTGTAGTTCTTTTTTAGGAATAGTCTGTCTGCTGGACATTCTGTCCGATTAAAGACTAACTTGGAACACATACAGGTGGCTCTAAATAGAAATATTAATAAAAAAATGTCCAAACCTGAGGCTTTCTGCAACTTGTGCACATTCACAAATGCACTGATGCAAAGAAATGGTTTAAAAGCAATGAAAACACTCCTCCCGCTTCTATTATATTGTATTGTAACCTATTATATTGTCAGACCTACTTGTAATTGTGGGTATGAATCAGCAATTAAGTATACTGCCCCTCATGACTAATTCCTTGGGACCCCAAATTTGAACTGTTAGCTGTATAAATTACCCTAAACAATAATAATTACTGTTTCATAGCTAACACTTTTTATGTTCCCTAATGACCATGATATCTATCATAATATCTTAGCCAAAATGTCCAGTAATCACAGCAGCTTTATACTGGAGGATTTCAAGTTCTGTCAATAAAATGGCTGATCTACAGCACCAATGACCAGCATGCTCAAGGTTTCGTTGACATTCTAAATGCTAACTCCCTTATACAATTAGTTAAGTATCCTACTATAAGCCCATATACCATTGATCTTGTTCTTACACATATGGCCCTTTTTGCACAGCCCTATGTCCATAATCCTCCCTCATTAAATCAGAAAATAAATGTGCAGCCTTTTTCTTTAAAACTGAGTGTACTTTCTATCCAAATACATCTGTGTTTATGGACTTCTCAAAAACAAGCCTTCTTCAATTACTTGATGCCCTAAACTACCGTAAAAAACTTATCCAAAGCCAACTTCACACTTCTTAAGACAGAAGTGGCAAACTTCATGAAATCCATGCAGATGGACAATAGAGGTATGACTGCTGAATCCTACACAAATGCACTTTATAAGCACTTACAGAAGTACATGGATCGTCCAATCCCTAACAGAACCAAGATGCTGTTCTCCAAAAAAGGAAGCTAATCTGGTGGTCTCCTGCCATAAACAAACTCTACAACAGAAGAAAGAAACTGTTGCAAAAAAAAGTAAAATCCCATGATTGGAGGAACTCCCTTGTCAGCCTCAGTAAGAATCTGAGATTCTTCATAAAATCCTCCAAAGTTAGTTATGAAAACAAAATCACCACCGATTCTAAAGACAACCACAAAGCATTCTATAGCTATGTCAAGAATCTCAATGGCAACACTCAGATCTGCTCTGAGTTACAGCACAATGGCACTAAGTATACAGAACCAACTGATTTTGCCAACATCCTGGCAGTTAAGTTCAGTGCTAACTTTACCCCCCTCTCACCCCCTAAAGGGCCCATCTCTATACCGGAAGAATGCAAAGTTCCTGTAATCATGGCTGCACAGGTAAAAACCATACTCTCCAAACCCAAGAACACAGCATCCATGGGACCTGACAACATCCCAGGATGCGTTCTACACAAACTACAGAACAAACTGGCACCCCACTTAAGTACCATGTTCAATCATAGCCTCACCTCAGGCTTTGTGCCCACTAAATGATGCACAGTGACGGTTATCCCACTCCACAAAGGGGGAGCTGCCATGGACCCTGGGACCTAAGATCCCATTAGCCTGATGAGCCTGGTCTGCAAGACTATGGAAAATATCAACATGGAACTTATAAACAATGACATTGGTAATCTCCAAACTCTAGACCCCACCCATTTCAGGTTTGTAAAAGGCAGAGCATGTCTCCTAAACCCGATAGACTTCTTTGAAGCGGTCACCAAAGCCGTAGATGAGGTTAAGGTGGTTCACACAGCCTGTCTAGATCTCGCCAAGGCTCTTGACACCATCTCCCACTCTGGAATTATAGCTAAACTCACTAAACTAGGTATAAATCCCTATGTAACAAGATGGGTTGCCAACTGGCTCACTGACAGAACCCACACTGTGAAAATAGCTGACTCCAAATCCGACTTCAGACCAGTGACAAGTGGAGTACCACAGGGTTCAGTCTTGGGTCCCCCCCTGTTTGGTATCTACTTCTCTGAAGTACAGGCTAACACAAAAGGTCATTAGTCTACTTAACACCGAAAGTGTAATAAGAGACCTTGGGACACAGGTGGACAGTAGTCTCTCCTTTGATAATCACGCCACCACAGTAGTCAGGAAATCCTTCTATGTGGCACACCTCATCACTAAAGGTTTCTCATCCAGGAAAAAAGAGGTCATTGTTCACCTCTACTTGTCACTCATTAGCCCCATTATAGAATACAGCACCCCTTTTGCTATGTACCTCACAAGACATCTACAACAACTGGAAAGGCCACAGAAATACCTCACAAAGAGAATTACTGGCCTCAAACAGATGCCCTATGCAGACCGTCTCAAAAAACTCCAGCTTTACTCTGTCGCATATTTCCTACTCAGAGGCAATCTCTGCCTAACATACAAAGCTATGTCAAACCAAGAGCTGTTGGACATGCTCCACTTAAAGAAATCCCAATCCCTCCGAGCTACATGCTCTATGAACCTACATCTTGTCACCACAATAAACAGAACATGCTGGAGGGATATATTCCTGTCCCAGAGACTTCTCATACTCTGGAACAGACTACCAATCTATATCAAACAAAGCTCTTCATTAGCAATCTTCAGGAAAAATCTTGATGATTGGATGGGAGATAGGAAATTCACCCCAGGGATCACTTCTGTGGCTCTGCTCGACAGGGGCACAGGAAAATAATTTTCTTGGGTGGTGAAAGTCAGGGTACCTTTTTGACTAGGCTTATATAGGCCCTAGTACCTACCTATGGACCTATGAACCTAAATACATTCTTCTGTGATTCTCCTCCAATTAATCTAATAGCTAAAACTGCAGCCTACATCTCTGATGTCTACTTCCACTTAAATAATCATGTTGAAAAGGCAGTCCCTATCTGCACATGTAATATGATATGCATAGCAAAACCTGCAGAGGAATACCCATTAAATAAACCATACAACAAGAGAAAGAAGTAACTTAGTGCTTACACAATGTTCCATTCTACCCACCATAATAGCACACTTACACAAACTAGCAAAACATAGGTACCATTAAGAATCGCAAGGCTGAATATGAACTTAAAAATAGCAACTGAAACCAAAAAAAAAATAATAACTACAAATATTTCTTTAACTATATTATGAAGTTAAGAATTAACATTTAGCAATGTTCAGAACTAGTCCACAAAAATATAGCCAACTCCGACCCAAAGGAAATAGCTAATATCGCACTAGCCTGCATGTTACTCAAACTGCTTTAATGTTTGTTTTTTCCTCACTCTGTAGATGTCCTTATATGGACACCCTGTTAAGGCTTTTATAAGACTGAGAAAGGGGAGATAGTGGACAAGGGACATGCTGAAGAAGGATGTGGGAGCGAATAGGCACTATGTTTTTAATGGGGATAGGCTGTCGTTTTTTCATTTGTTAGTTTTTTTTTTAAATAAGATTAGCCAGGGAAGGATTGAGTCTTGTACCCACTGGAGGAGAAATTGATATGGGCACTAATGACTCTCCATTAACCTTTCAACCCCAATCTTTACAGAACTGGCTTGTCAGGCTGCTGTGCACTGGGCTGCCCACAGGAGTGGAGCCACCACACTCACCTTGTGAATCAGTCCCCAGGCAAGCAGTGGAGGCTGTGATCTCCAGAAAATGAATCATAAAAGGGAAAGAAAGAAGAAATAAACAGAGAAAAAGAGAGACTAAGTGGTCAGTACATATATTCACTGAGATTTATGTGACATTATTAAAGTAAATTATTCCAGCAGAAGGACATGTGACGTTTACAGAGGAACTGCCCTGGGCATTTCTGGATCTGCAGAAAATGAATCATAAAAGGGAAAGAAAGAAGAAATAAACAGATAAAAAGAGAGACTGAGAGAAAAGGAAAAATAAAGCTGGATGGATAGACAGCAAAGCACTCATAAATGTTAAAAAGCAAATGTCTATTTAATGACACATAACGTAGAGAATATTTTATTCCTGAATATGAAACTGTCATTAACAAATTGTGCATATACTGCAAATACTGATGCATTGAGTAAATACTAACAAGTACTCTTTCAGGTTCAAGCATGTTTTCATTTGTATTACTGTTTTTACTGTAGCATGACTGAAAAACTGTATCAATTTCTGCCATGAAATGTCATAAACCATGTGAAGAGATGTAGTGTTAACAGTAAATACTAGTGAGTACAGTTTCAGGGATGTATGCTTTCACTTTCAGACTAATCATTACTGACATCATACATGTCCTTCTGCTGGAATAATTCACTTTAATAATGTCACATAAATCTCAGTGAATATATGTACTGACCACTTAGTGATGCTATGACACCCTGACTAGTTGAAATCTATTGATTAATTTTATATATATATATATATATATATATATATATATATATATATATATATACATATATTATTTTTGTTTAGTATTGTTCATAAATTTACAAAGAAGTGTAGCTAGTGTGGGGAGATAGGGGAAGCTGTGGTGGGCAAAAGGTGTTATGGGATGTGATAAGGAGGGCCAATCGATCGGGAGTGCATTACCACTATAGCTCTCAACCTCTTAGCCCAAAAAAAATGGACAAAGCCAGAAATAATTGAGGGGCAAATCCCCAAAAATAGGGACACATTTTAAATATTGCTCTTTTAAACTTAATAAGTTGCTAGAGTTAAAGGTTTTGTGTTACCTTGTGTTACCATACATTTTTCTGAAGGCTATGAAGTCTGAAACTTAAATGACTGTCATTATTTAGTGAATTCATTCCTCAGTGATTTGCCACAGAAATCCTGAAAAATCACAAGTTTTATGAGGAACAGACCAAAAATATGTGGCAAAAGTACGTATATTCTGCAAAAATCTGGACAGTCGAGAGGTATGGTTCGCACTGATATTCATGGTCTATATTAGATCAGCGAACGCTTAAAAAAAGCGAACACTGATTGATCGAACTTATGTAAAAGCTTAAAATATCGACGCAACAGAAACCCGATTTTTTTCCTAGGGAAAGAATTTGGTTGTCCCTTTCTGTTGCTTCGGTATTTTCAGTGCTGTGGTGGAAAGTTACGGGTCAGGTTCAGGTAAGTGTGGATTGTGTGTATGTGAGTGTTAGGGCGGGTTAGGTGAGTTAGGGTTAGGGTTAGGGCATGGGTTAGGTATGTGTGCGATTGTGTGGACGTGAGGGTTAGGGTGGTTAGGTGAGTTAGGATTAGGGAGTGGGTGAGGTGAATGTGTGATAATGATGGACTTTAGGGTTAGGGTTTGGGTTAAGGTAAGTGAATAGTTAGTGGTGTGTGTATAGTTTAGTGTAGGGTTAGGTGTCAGATTTTAGGTGTATGTGTGTGGATTGCTGTTTGTTTGGTGTGCTTGTGTGTATGTGTTTTGGATCAGGAATTTTTTTCCCTAGGAAAAAAAATCGCTGTTCTGACAGTTCAAGATTGTAAGCTTTCACTTACATAAGTTCGATCAATCAGCATTCACTTTTTTAAGCATTCGCTGATCTAATATAGACCCGATATTCATCCCTTTACCAACATTTCTGTATCTAGTGCAAGGAGTGCAGGAAGTGGAATGGACCTTTTTACTCCTCATATCACAATTAATGGGTGGCAGATTGTTGAATGGCACCAGGTGTCAAATGAGCCAGTTACAATTCTGGTTACATCAGCTGGGCAGCACTCCTCTGAAACTGTTCAATGTTATAGGTCACTTCTCAGGAGCTGTGGAGATGAGACAAAAAGAGGAGAAAAAGTCTCTACTACTTATCATGAATGTATAGGCATTGTACCTCAGAGGACTGCAATATTTCACACTTCTACTAGGTTGGCCTCTGCAGCTTAAGGTATGCCAACACTTTAACTTCCCCACCCCCATCCCTCATTGTATCTTGTACTCCATTCTTTGTGTGAAATGCTGCATTGTATGCTGTAAATTTATGCAGAGTGAGCCATAATGAAATAGCTATTTTAACAGTAAAGTTTATAAGTTTGCTATCAGGGCAGCCTCAGAATGTAGTCAATCTCAGGAAGGGCAGTCCTGAAGGTGCTGTTGCTTCAGAGAACTTTTACATGTGTAGTCCAAGCTACAAGGAATTATTGCCATCAATATTTTCAGCTATTAATATGAACGTTTTGCACCGCCATTACTTCTATCATATTGCAGTGGTACTTTCATTATTTTTATTTATAGAATCGTGCATTCAAAGATTGTTACTAGGCTAACAACTGAGGAAGCCATTCTAAGCCTAGCCAAGTTTTTCTGAAAGAATAATGACTTCCTATATCCAAATAGGACACTGAGGTCCAGACATTTATAAGCTACCTCGGTTAATAAGGGACATGGATGTCAGGCCCATTGTAAGTGTCCTATTCCTCATCAACTGTTCTAGTTTGCATTTAAATTGGGTAACGGACAAACTCAGCTTCACATGACTGGGAAGCCTGTTCCATAGAAGGGGTATTAATTGGGAAGTAAAGCATTACATTTTGTGGTAATGCAAAGGCAATGAAAACTACTCATTTCATTAAATGTCTGCACCCTCCCTCTACGATGGGTGTGGTGTCTCTGCATGTAACATTTGCTGAACTTGAAGAAAATTCTGATAATCTCCAATACATTACAAATAACAGTTCAAATAGTAGTGCAACATATAACTTAAAGTCATAGGATCATAAGAGTTTAATAAGCTATTGACCTGGAGATCATTTCAAGCCCAGCCGTTTCATCCCAATGTAGTACCATAGGTACAATAGTCAATACCCAGGATTGCATTTATTAATGACTGCCCATGTTCAGGAGGGTTGTGAGGGCTATCCCTGCTAATAATTTATGGTGCCCCATCCAATCATCCAGGCTCCTTTTGAACAGTATCATAAAGGTGTTATTTTTCACATGAATTGGTAGCCTATTCCAAAGATGTGGCAGTCAATGGGAGACAAATCTGTCCCTCCAGCATGTCCTATTTAAGTTGCAGGCCATATTTAGGTCCCTGGAATGGGTAGCTCTAGTCCTGTTTGATTTATGGATGTGCAGAAAGTTCATTAGGTTTGGCTCTGAGATAGCTCGGTAAGCCAGGCATACATTTCCCCTAAGAAGTCTATACAATACAGAATATCGTGACAGGGACTTTAGTCATTCTGAGTAAGATATGCTGGAGTACCTTGATCTCCTTTATTAGTACCCTCTGAGGTCTCTCCAATTGCTGCAGGTCCACTAGACAAACAAAATTATAAGCATGTCAATCCAGCACATTTAATAGCATTAATACAAAAATAAATTGTATTGAATTCAGTGTGTAAAAAATGCATCAAATTAAATTCTACTCAAAATGTAATTCAAATATGAATGTGCTATGAAAATGGCATCAAACTGTTAAAGCAACTTTTAACCCTGCATCTCTGCAGGTTGTCAAAACTATGGTTACACTGCTCACCTGAATGTGAGAGCCCTATCAGGATGGTGTTGTGATCCCATAATACTGCCATATATCTATCCCACTCTATGTGTTGCTTGTCTGGCCTCATCCGATTTCTACAGCTATGACTTCTGCAGTATGTAGAGTTTTATCCTGGACTTTTTCTCAGACCTGCTAGGGTACGACCCTCAGCCCTAGTGGATGCCATTACCTTAAGGTCCAGGTTTACAGTTGTTGTTGTTGTTTCTTTTGGCTTTTCCCGGTTAGGGGTCGCCACAGCGGAACTCCGGTCCGCTAATGATTGGCAGTAGATTTTTACATGCTGAGTTGCCGGCCCTGATGCACAATCTTCAATGAAGGTACGCCCATTCATGCATGTCTCCACACAGAAGACGCTCTAGCTGAGAATCGAACAGGACAACGTCTTACTGTGAGGCGACATGCAATTGCTGTTAGACATAACTGCTCTAGCATTTTTTATGTGGTATATACATCAAGATATTTGTTATAAATGAAGCAAGTGGTTTGTTACATGTTTGAAAGAAGAAATAGCTTTTTTTTTGGCCCTGAAGTACAAGAAGACTTATTTTTTGAACCACAGCTTTAAAAGCGGGAGGTCATCAGATGGGGATCAGCACAAAGTGGCAGAATAAGTAGCTATGGCTCTGAAGAGAGCTAAGCCATGGAATCAAGTAGAGACTGAGAGACTGACATAAATGCATTAGGGAGAAGGAATCATACCTTGGCAGAGGGTAGGAAAAGACCTAATGACATTGTGGGACATGCAAAGACAAAGGCAAGGCAGAATACAATTCCTCATAACAGCACTGGTGGTGAACCTTCAATAATCCATCCTTAACACCAGATGAGGAGTACCTTCTTTTTATAAGCTGCAATGACTTTGATACAGATGAAGATGCTACAGGAATAATCCAAGATGGAGTTAGCACACTACATTCCTACACCCACAACAACCACAGCCAGGCACTTAAGTTCAAAGGTTCACAGGTGTGTGCCAGACTAATGACCACTGGGGCCCTTCTAAGACTAGCCATGAAACCAAAATGGAACCCACAAATTTGATTTATACATGGAGTGACTTACTGATACCTCTTTTCATCAGAGGCATCAGTGCCAGCCCAGAGATGAATTTCTGATTACCCATCCACTGGTCCAAGTTGTGCTTAAATAGGGATAGGGCGGAAATATGCTTCACATGGATGGTGAGCCAGTTCCAGGAATGGGAATTCTCTGAAAAACATTTACGTCTCTACAATATGTCCTGTGATGTTGCAAGAAAAACTTAGGTCTTTTAATTTAGAAGTTCTGATTTTGTTTGTTTTACAGATATGCAAAAGGTTCATCAAAATAGGGTCCAGAGATGCCTTGTATGCCAGGCTAAAATCTCCTCTCAGAAGTCTGTATGATACTGAGTAAAGGGACAGGGCTTTCACCCAATCAACGTAGGATGTTTTGTTTACTCCCTGTATTCTTTCTGTAAGGAAACTTTATGGACATTCCAGTTGCTGCATGTGTCTGGTCAGGTACCTAACTTGGAAGGTTTAGATGTCTTTATGAATTTCTAGTTAGATGTACTTGGCATGATACTGCCATACATATAACTCTTATAACTTGCAAGTTTCCTCATCAAGTGCTCTATTAACATCAGGTATAGGACAAATTACCTTTAACAAACAACCATATTTAACTGTCACAGGTCACATTAACTACATCTTGGAATACTTCACAGAGTCAGTGCAAGAAACAACTGCATATTTTGCTGCACTATGGGACAATGATGTTGACAGCAGAGTTGTTGTTGATGATCACTCATTTCCATAACACAGCCTGAGGACAGCGGCACACAGTTGCAATGTGTACTGACAAGGCTGCCTACCTCACAGAAGGTGGATAACTCTGTAGGCAGTGCCACAGGCTTTCTCACTCAGCATAATGTGGAAACGGTGTTACAGTTGGGCGGGGGGATACCACATAGCTCAACAGCTGTTTCTTGTGCAAAGGCTGAAGCAACCTATGAAGACACTGCCCTTTCAGAGGTAGCAATGCCCACTGTGAAACCTGCACCTAGTGGTGCCAGGCAAATATTTATTACACAATTAGCTCAAGAGACATGCAAAGCCTTGGCTGCCCAGCAGCATATGTGCTGTAACACAGTTCAGGCCCAAGCTACTGCACTAACAGTCTGGCAGAGATAGTTAGAGTTCTAAATTGTATACATTAGGAAATTCACCACTACAAGAGAATGGTGAAGCCCAGAAAAATGCTATGATGGTCCACATGTGCAGTATGGTTGCACATACAGTATCCATGACAGCATCAGTGTGGACACTAGGAAGGACATACCAGACGTATATCAGGGACACAGCTGGACATGCAAGAAAGAGGGTCCACACACATGGTGGATGAATGGCTCATATACCACATGTTTCTTAGGAAAGTGCTTCTGCTGGCATTCATGTGGATTTCCCCAAGAAGAAGGCAGTCATGCCTCAACAGACTTTTACAAAATGTGGTAGATACTCTCAATCATTGTCTAGGCCTACATGAGTGTTTGGAAATATCAAAAGTTACCCTGAATTCAGTAGAAACTATTATCAGGCTAGCTCAGCAACTACCTCTCATGCTAGTACTTGCTCACAATCACTGAGATCTTCACCCGCACTATCCTTTAGTGACATTTTTTTTGACACCTTCCAAATTTAAGGTAACTTTTAAGTATACATAACATGGACATTAGTCACCCAGAAGTCACTTTGCTGACAGGAAAGTACAGCAGTTATTATCTGTAGCTGAAAAACAGTAAACGGTCAATTGCAGAAAAAAGATAACAACTGCAATGAGAGATTTAAGTTCGTAGGGTCATAGGTAGGTACTAGACAATCAGTCTGCAGACCATTGCAATCCAAACCAAAAAAATATTCAAAAGTTTTAATCCGAAGGAGGGCAAGACAAAATGGACAGGGAAAATGTTCAGGCTGTCCAATCAATTATCTAGGTTTACATTTAAGGTAGCAAGGGTAATACTCTACTTGATATGAATTGGAAGTTTGTTCCAGATGTGAGGGATACACTAGAATATGAATCAATCACCCCAATGTGTTGTATTTATCTGCCAATGAAGGGTTACTTCCTTTAACCAAGCATTTGACTTACCATTAGATCAGTGAAGGAACAGGATGTCCAATAGGGTCAGATCTTTCATGTCTTGAAAGACTAAACACAGAAGTCCATGAAGGAGTCTGCAGGAGACTGAGTACAGAGAAATAGCTGCCACTCTCTCCTGATGACTAAGACCTTTGAGGCCACTGTTTTTTTTGTAGTTATGAATCTCTGAGGTTTCACAAGATGTGTGATATGTTTAGACAAATACAAATATATTAAATAATGGATCTGCTACGATATAAGTAAAGGGGAATTAAGACTTCTCTGGATTTACTGAAGATGCCTTTGGAAATTAGATGAGCCAGATAAAAGGCCTCCTGAACTACTGTGGAGCTATGATAGTCAAATAATAAGAAAGCATCAAAAAGAATGCCTAGATCCCTTACAATGTTGTCTGATTGGAGGAGCACCTCACCTATATAATTAGTGAAACTATTTTGTTTGCCAAAATGATCTATGCTTCATTTTTACATTTAAGTTCAGACTATTGTCTTTGTGCCAATTGTTGACATGGACTAACCCATGTTGGAGCAATTGTGAGTCATTTGAAGATTGAATAACAACATCCAATTTACAGTCATCTGCAAACTTAGTTAACCATAGGCATGAAATACTGAGAAATATATAGCAAATAGGAGATAGCTCAAAATTGTGCCCTGTAATACATCACTGATAACATTTTTGCTTTCAGAAATGGTACCTGTGACTGTAACCACATGGGTTTTCTCAGACAACTAGTTCTCTATGCATCATACAATATAAGGATTTATATTCACATTTACAAGTCTGTCAATAATGCTTGCATAGGGAACAGTACTAAAGCACTTGGCCAGTTCTAGATATGTTGCATGCACTGCATAGCCACTATCCACTGCTTTAGTTACTTTTCCAAATAAATTAATGAGGTAAAAGAGGCAGGACCTTCCTTTGATACAGACAAATTGATGAGGGTCCAGGGTTAAGAAATGTTCAATGTCCAGTTTAATGAGGACTGAGGTCAGACATAAAGATCTACATATGCAGAGGTTTTCTCAAAAAACTTACCTAAACACTAGAGATCTCCAAAACACAAGACTGCTACAATTAACCCAGTCCCCGCAGCCAGGCCCGGTGTTAGCATTTTGGGGGCCCACAGCAGATGTCAACGTATCACCCTATCGCTGATACCCCTCCTAAGCAACCTTTTACTTCATGCTGCAAACCAATAGACCTGTAGCTACAGTGCTCTTGCCTGTGTACCACACTATGGTGCCCCATCTCACAAAGTGACATTTACAGTTACTGGAATTTAGTTGCACCAATTATACAGTGCAGGAACTCTATGTGCAGGTTTGGACTTAGGTGAAATGGCAACCTAGGCCTACTGTTTCAGCCACCCAACACACCCACACAAACACACACACCATACCCTACAATCTTCCCTGATCACCATTCCCCCCATCTTGGGCTTCCCATGTTATGCACATTATTTTCTCAAATTTTGCTTTACTCTTCAGCTTTTTCAAGAAGCCATATCTTCGTATATGCCATGAAGTGCATTTTAAAGTTTTTTTTCTTTTTACGCAACCTTTTCATCCAATGATGGCTTGAACAGAAATTTTGATTAAGGAAAGAAAGTGTGTTGCTGTTCAGCTTTAGTTTTTCTTGCATCCTTTCAACACACCTTTCCTGACCAAGTAAGCACAGTAATAAGCATTTAGGAAATAACTCAGAGCCACAAGAAGCCATTGGGTTATGCAAGTTCTGAACCAAACATGGCACACTCATACAATACACAGATGACTCAGCCATCATCTGCTCAGCTCAGTCCCTACCCAAACTGTAAAAAGTCACACAGGAAGCCTTTTCCTCTGTTGAAACTTGGTTATCCGATGCCCAATTAATACTCAACCCAAACAAAACTAAACTACTCATCTTCTAACCCACCAAACATACTCAAAACAACTCTCACTTTAACATCACAGCAAAAGACAACACCACTATATACCCAACTGAACACACCAAATTGCTAGGAGTGGAAATAGACAAACTAAAATTTGACATTCACATATCCATGACCATAAAAAAAGTCCACAAAAAACTAGGAGCGTTATACAGAAATAAGCAATTTCTCACCAAAGCAGCAAAGATTTCAATAGCGAATTCCCACCTTATCTCCACCCTACTTTATGCCTCTCCAATATATACCAACTTAAGGCAATGCGATCTAAACAAGCTAGAGACCTGCTACAACAAAATCGCCAAATTCGCCACAGGTGCTTCCTACCGTAGTCACCACTGTCTCTCACTTGTTGAACTGGGCTGGCTTGAACTCCCTCACCTCCTTCAGTGGTATCAACTCTCACTCGCCCACAAACTAGTAAACCATCCACTAAATGTCCCATCCCTCCAGAATCTACTCCAACCCTATCGTACCACCCGACCACTAAGATCCAGCAACAAAAATCACTTGCAGATCACTAAAGCCAATACCTCTGCTGGTGAAGCACTATTCTCTTGGACCATAGCCAAATTATGGAACTCCCTTCAACCCACAATTACCTCCATACCATCATGCACCCACTTCAAAACTTTACTAAAAACGCACCTAAAAACATGCTGGCTATGCCCTTGCAACTCCCACTCTAATATCACCCACCCCATCCAACCACTACCTTTATTTCCACTCCACTAACTACCTTGATTATAGCAAGCTCAGATACTCATAAGCCTAGTACTTATTATACAGCAGGAACTTCTCATTGTAACATTTGTTAATGTCTATTATGTACTTCACAGATAAAGATTCTAGTTGTCTACTGATGTACTATGTTCTTCATCTGTAAATATGTTGTAAGTAATTGCTATGTTAAATTGTTAATCGATATGTAATCCCATGTAACTACTGTCTGTTTATTTTAACTGTGGAGCTTTTCTCCCCGGGCCTCTGCTGAAAATGGACCTACGTCCAGTCGGACACTCATGGTCAACAAATGTAAATAAATAAATAGAAATACATTTAGAGCATTTTCCTAACATTTTAATCCAGGTTGTACCATAGGCTTAATGTTTAAAGATGACAAAATAGTAACTCACAATAAACTAACAAGCCAATTGTTGTCTGGATACACAGGTCCCATCTTGGAGCTGTCTTCCTCCCTAACACCCGAAAAAAGACTGCCTATGCATCACTCTGGTGTTATACTGGGATGAAAGCAGAGGTTTACATTTCTACAGTCATGTATTTCAAGTGACTGCTGACATACATATACATAGCATGCCTCCTCATTCCTCAACCCAAACTGTCAAAGGCAGCTACCTGCATACATGCCTGAAGTGTGATTGTGAGGAAAGTGAAAAAAATAACAACTTTGTTGCTTCTTGACAGTACACTGCCCCTGCACAAACTATAGTAACCTTCTTTGTACACCTCTGAGGTCTGTCAGGAAAGTTAAAGAAAATAATGAACACACTGTCCTCAGCCTAAACACAAGCTATAATAACCTGATGTGCACACCTCTAAGGTTTGACTGTCATGACAATTAAAGAAGTAATAACCACACAATCCACCCCCTGCCCCCCCCCCCCACACACACATAACCTACAGCAGTTTTCTGTACACACACATCTGAGCAGAGCTGGTCTTAGAATAGGTGCATTTGAGAGCAGAGGCCATTATCAGATTTATTCTAACAGGGTCGCATCAAACCTCTTTTCAGGTTAAAGAGCATAATCAGAAAATTAATAATACATTTTTCATCCTCATTTTCCCCAACCTGCAACAGCTTTTTTGGTGTTCCCACACAGTCAAGGATGATTGAGGGAGCCCTATATTTCCATTTATATAGTCTGTGTAGTGGGGGCTCCCAGACTCTTAGAAGATCTAAGTGTCTGAATAGGTTCATAGGTTTATAGGTTTATACTAGGCTATCTGCCCGAGGGCATTTACAAGCCTAGCCCATAGTTTTGTGGCTTACGCCACCCCTTTAGTATGGGGAACTATACCCATTATTTTGCTGTGCCTCTGTCGAGCAGTGACACTGAGGTAATCCCTGGGGTATATCTGCGATCTCCCATCCATTGGTCAAGATTTCTCTTGAACAAGGCCAGTGAGGTGCTCTGCCTCACATATACCGGGATTTTATTCCACAGCATAGGGAGTCTTTGGGTGATGAATCTATCCCTCCAGCACGTCCTATTAATAGCCATGTCGAGGTTTAAGTCTCCCGCCCTTGTGGCTCTGACGGATCTAGATTTTTTGAGGTGAAGCATATTCATCAAATCTGGGTTTGACATGGCCTTGTATGTCAGGCACAGGTCACCTCTGAGCAAGCGGTGGCGACTGAATAGAGCTGAAGTTCTTTCAGTCGGGCAGCATAGGACAGATTTTTGAGACCCTTTATCCTTTTGGTGAGGAACTTTTGTGGCCTCTCCAGCTGCTGCAAGTGTCGGGTCAGATACATTCCGAATGGGGCATTGTACTCAATCATTGGTCTGATGAGTGATGAGTATAGGGAAACTGTGACCTCCCTTTATCTAGATGTGAATCCCTTCATGATAAGGTGGGCAATGTAGAAGGTCTTCCTAACTACTTTAGCTACATGGGTGTCGAATGACAGGCTACTGTCAACCTGGGTCCCCAGGTCCCTGATAACTTCTTCTGTGCTCAGTGGATTGCCACCTATATGGTAGCTAGGGGTAACATTGTTTTTCCCAAAGGGTATGACTATGCATTTTTTGGCATTTAACTTTAGGCCATGGCTCTGGCACCAGTTATCCATTTCTGTGAGACCCTTCTGAAGGATATCTGTGTCAGATGTGTTTTCGACTACGGCGCCCAGTTTGCAGTCATCTGCAAACATTGTCAGCCATAACCCTCCTGTGTTTGTTTGTACTTCGGAAAAGTAGATGCCAAACAAGAGTGGGCCCAGGACTGAGCCCTGTGGGACACCACTTGTGACAGGCTTTGAGTCTGACATGGCGCCAGCAACTCTGACCCTGTGGGTTCTGTCACTCAGCCAGTTTGCAACCCATCTTGTGATGTATGGGTTAACATTTAAGCTGATGAGTTTTTCAATGATACCCAAGTGGGGTATTGTATCGAAGGCTTTCGCTAGATCGAGGTAGGCTGTATGGACTGCCTTTCCCTCATCAATGGCTTTGGTGACTGTTTCAAAAAAGTCAACCAAGTTTAAAAGGCATGATCTGCCTTTGACAAAGCCAAACTGGGTTGGATCCAAAGTCTGCAAATTCCCTATGTCTTTATTTATGAGATCCATTATGATCCTCTCCGTGGCTTTGCAGATAAGGCTTGTCAAGAATGTTCTGTGATATAGTTTATTCATTACTTTTGAAATACAATTACTTGTTAGCTGAATTTTTATCTGATACCCAGAAGAATAATGCCTATGTCCTGGCATTACTGGGTGTGTGCACAGATAAAAATCACTGATATTTTTACACATACACACACACACACACACACACACACACACACACACACACACACACACACACACACACACACACACATGCATAAGCCATAGCAGTACTAGTTTTTACTAGTTTTTATCTACTTTTATATTTTTGTTGTCAACCAGCAGCAGTTTTTGTGGGGCCCCCACACACAGTCAAGGATGATTAAGGGGCCCCCCTTGCAGCCACAGGTATTACAAGTACCTAAAGTTGGCTATGTTGTTACCTTTAGTGGAGTGAATGTCCACTAGCAGAGTTTAACTAAGCCAGGAGTACTATGTCAGTGGTAAAATATCTAATGAAACTGTGAAGCTTGTTGTTAAATAAAACACTGTTATCTATGAATTTTAAAGGAGATACAAATATAAGATATTACACATCTGGTTTATTAAGTACACAAGATTGCTGTACTAGCTTTTGTTGGTTTGACAGACCTGTTGCAAAATATCAAGGTAAGGCAACCTGCTATGATTGGGGGCACCCAGCGACTGTACAGTTCACTGGTGCCTAAAGCCGGCTATGTCCACAGCGCCCACGACACATAGCAATACCCGCATCTCACCCACCAAGCCGGTAATACAAAACACTCAAAAAACTAATTTTCTTGCCATTAAAGATTCAGTAGTGAGCCACTCGGATCTCCAACTCACCAGGTTGGACAAGGAGAAACTCATGGTCAGCTGCCTGTCCGGTGCTAGGATTCATCAGATCACACATGCACTCAGGTCTCTCAGCAACAAGTACCACTATGACTCTGTCACAGTTCATGTTGGTGTGAACGACCTGAGATGTTTTGACTGGCCTATATGAAAAGAGACATAGTTGAGCTCTCCGAGTATGTTCTCTAAGCAGGCATGTCTCTAGCCTTGAGCAGCATACTACTCTCACCTAGAATGATGCTGCAGTATAAACAAAGAAATGATTGATTTCAATAACTGGCTTAATTTTTGTTGTCATTCAAAGGGTATCCAGTTCCTGTCAGCCTGGGAAGCCATGGTGGCCAAACATTGTTGCTTTGCTAGAGATGGTTCACACCTGGCACATCTAGGCTTTTGGTTGCTGGGAAAGACTCTTGCCTCCCCATAGTGCCTTTTTTAGGTCTTGAAAACAACATTACCAACATGAAATTAGCCAACCAGAACAAAATAAGGATCATGCTGCTAAATGCTAGGAGCTTAAACCAAAAACTGCACTCCCTGAAAGCACTTCTGTCACTAGAAGATGTGGATGTCTGTACATTTACAGAAACCTGGTTCAAGGCTTCAGAGATAGAGTACCACAGCCTTGCAAGGCTACAATGTCCTCCACACCTTTACACCACAAAATAAACATGTGAAAACCAAAGGAGGCAGTATTTCTATCTATGTTAGAGATAAATTCACCTCCTGTCTAGTTATATTGGACATCTCCATGGAATTCTCCAAGTCCAGGTTGTGATGGGTAAGACCCCCAGTCAAGTAATAGTTATATATCCTCATCCATGGGGCATGGCACCCATGAAGCTTACTTGACCAAACTGGAGACAGTCCAAATTTTACTGAACACTGGTTATGGGGGATTTCAATTATCCCACCATCAACTAGGAAACCTACAATAGCCCCAACTCACTAGCGCAAAAGTTCCTTGACTTTGTTAATTGAAATGCCCTGGAACAAACTGTTCTTACCCAGACAAGAGGAACAAACATTCTATATCTGGTCCTCACTAACATGTCAAGCAGATGCACTGCAACAACTGTTGGACACTCAGTTAAATCTGACCAGAAAACAGCCATCTTTGAGCTGAGACTTACACCAGAACTCACAAAGGGTTAAATCAGACTAAAAAACTTCACCAAGGAAACTATACCCTCCTAGGTAAAGGTATAAATGCATTCCAAGCCCCACCCCAAGTTGGAAGTGGTAACTACATCAAAGCTAGTGCCCCAAGAAAAAACTAGCTGCCATGGTGGACATCCAACATCACCAGACTTTACAACAAATGCAAAAAGTTGCTATCCAAGAAAACAAAAGCAAGGCCCCAACAATATAAAGCAGTCTCATCAGCCTCAACAGGCAAATAAGACAACTTGTCAAATCCACCAAGGGCTCCTTTGAGAGAAACTTAGCAAGTACAACCAAGGATAGTCATAAGGCCTTTTACAGCTATGTAAGTTGCCTAAAACGTAGGACCCAAGCATGTGCAAAATTAGTGACCAATGGTCACGTCAGCTCCATCAGCACTACCAGCCAGTCGGAACTGAGCTCAAGGAGCTCACATCATCATTTCCGGCTGGCTGCCAGTAGGTGGGAAGTGCTTTGCTATTTGAAAGGAACTGCTCCTGTTTTTGGACAGAAATGAACAAGGGACTTTGCTTCTGCTTATATGCTAGCTTTCATTTAATTGCTTTAGGGACTTGTTGCACTGCCATGTTGACTTTGCCGAGGTCCGAGAGGGACTTTGTTGCCGTGAGATGAATTCTGGCTTTGCTGATAGAGGGACTTTGTTGCTGCCGTGCGATGAATGCTGGCTTTGCTGAGAGGGAGACTTTGTTGCTGCCGTGCTGACTTTGCCGAGAGAGAGACATTGTTACTACTTATGCTGCCGGTAAGGGTGTGTGTGTGTGTGTGTGTGTGTGTGTGTGTGTGTGTGTGTGTGTGTGTGTGTGTGTGTGTGTGTGTGTGTGTGTGTGTGTGTGTGTGTGTGTGTGTGTGTGTGTGTGTGTGTGTGTGTGTGTGTGTGTGTGTGTGTGTGTGTGTGTGTGTGTGTGTGTGTGTTTGTGTGTGAGGGACTTTTGATGCTTTTAGCTGTCCCTTATTTTGCAGAAGTTCTTTTTTCACGTACTTTGATCAGTTTGTCAGAAAGTTTGTGATGTTTCTGACAAATCAGTGAGGATTTCAATTGCTGTATAATAATGCCAGACATTTGAGTTTTAGACTTATAGCCTTCAAAAGGTATGCAAGTATAAAGCCTGCTATTCTAAGCAAGTTTTGAAGTATACTAATTTATTTAAATGTGTGTGTGCGTGTGTGTGTGTGTGTGTGTGTGTGTGTGTGTGTGTGTGTGTGTGTGTGTGTGTGTGTGTGTGTGTGTGTCTGTGTGTGTGTGTGTGTGTATGTGTACATGTACATATGTATGTATGTCTGTATTGTGCGTATGGGCGAAGGGTGTTGAAGACTATTTCATTTGTCCTTGAGTTTGCAAATTGTCTCTGATTTTTTTTTGCCTCATATTTTGGTCTGTTCCTCATGAAGTGAGTGAGAATCGCAGTTACTAAGTAATGGACACCTGAGTTTCAGACTTAGTAGCCTTTAGGAAAAAAACACACTAATGCAAAATCTGTTATTTTAGCAAGTTTCTGATTATATAAAGACAATAGCTCTTCCTGATTTTGTCTTTGATCCACCATTATATTTTTGGTTTTCTCCTTGATTTTTGAGCTACAAGGTTGAGGTGTGTGAGTGTGTGCATTGGGAAAGTTGCAGTGGACTGCATACTGTATTCTGACAGTGTGGCACTTATTTATGTATTTATTTAGTCATTTGGATTGCAGTCAAATATCAGAGATGTACAGTCACAGTTGTACAAGTACTTACAATTTGATTGCAATCAAATGTCTGAGATGTACAGTCAAAGTTGTTCAAGTGCTTAAAATAAATTACTCTGGTCAGTTCTTACTAGTTTTATTTTATTACAGCTGAAATCTGAGGTATAGATAGTCAATAAATCTGTCTTAAATTGCTGGATTAAGGGGATGATTGTAGTCAAAGGTGATTGAAACTGTTATCCTTTGTTTAAATTATGCAATTAGAATAATTCTGCCTTTGCAGAAGTAGTTTGTATTTGTGTGAAGCTAGCTGGGATAGTATCTATTTTTAACACAAGCAGATATCCTTATTGTGCACAATTAATAAAGCGGCTGTAATTGTTGAGTGCAGTGATTATCTCTTATGAAAATGAGTGTGTGTGTGTGTATGAGTGTGTGTGTGTGTGTGTGTGTGTGTGTGTGTGTGTGTGTGTGTGTGTGTGTGTGTGTGAAAATGCCCCAAATGTAATACACCTGGTGGCTAGAGGTATTTAGGCTCAAATCCTGTACCTTTGGTTCAGGGTAAAAAGAGCCTAAAGTCTCTAGCCACTACCATTTCTCAGCTTTGCCCAGATTTTTTTTTCTGCTAAGAGTTGAGAGCTATGGTGACAACAGTATTTGTATTCCCCCATTATTGGCTTTGTTGTTTGTCCAGTTTTTTTGTGCTAACTGTTCACAGCTATAGTGAGTGAGAAGTCAGTTGTATTTACTATTTCCCCCATTATTGGCTTTGTTGTTTTCCAGGTTTTTTTCTTCTAAGAGGCCGACAGCTATGGTGAGAAGTGAGAACTGAATTCACTAAATGATAGCCATTAAGTTTGTCTTCCTATTGTTTAACCTGCTGATTTAGCATAGTGGAATGTTGCACTGACTGTAGTGTATAGTATTCTGGGTTAAAGACTTGCCAGTAACATGCATGGTGGTAACACAACATTTTATTTTAGCAACTTTTCAAAATTATACAAGCAATGTTTAAAATGTGTCCCTGGTTTTTAACCTTTTGCCTCCCCAAAAATCCTGAAATTGAAAATAAGTGCGAGAAGCTGTGCAAGATGCCTGTGGCTTACACTGCTGTCATTCTGTTTATAGTTTGGGTGTGGAAGTAGACTTTTATGATGGAAATGTTCTGAATTGGGCAGTTTTGTAATTATTGGTTCATGCATTTTCTTTCATTGCCTACAGTACAGCCTACTGGAAAAATGTTCATTCAAACAATAAATTTAAAATGTGCTCTGTCTAACAAGTGTGCTGTATTATACAAGGAATATAACTTAATAAAGTCAGGAAGGTGTATCAAAGAAAAGAACACATGTATGTTTCTTGTTTTGTGTGCAAGGGGCCAATGATTTGAAAACAGCCCAAAGGTAATCTTTATCCACCACTGGCCAGATGCATTTTCTTTGGATGTGGTGCAGGTTTCAATGATGTTTCAATTAATGTGAGTTTCCAGGGCAGAGAAATTTTAATGTCAAGTTTATTTTTATTGTGAGACAGTATTGCTTTGTTTATCAGATGTCTGTTAGTGTTTGTGCATTGATGTGCTGCAAAATGTAAAAATAAATCCAAATAATCATTGTAGAAGTAAAGCAGTATGCACACATTAGGGTTTATGGTAAATGGGGTGAAATAGCCAGGTAATGGGACATTGGAATGGCTGCAGGGGGACTCTGGTGCCATATTTTGGCTGTCTGTTCTTCAGTTTGTGTTCGAAAGTTGGTAACCGACAATTCCATTGGAGTGGGTGGGGTTACATAATTATGTATGCAAATTAGATGTTAATAAGCGTACAGATTTGCACTTATTTTTCATGGCCCTTGTCCAGATTTTTGATGTTTCCAGGTTGAGAGGTATGTCATGAACTAGCATCGCCATTAAATGGCCTTTTCAATCATAGCCTAACCACTGGCTTTGTTTCTGTGGAATGGAGAACAGCAACAGTTATTCCCCTCCACAAAGGTGGCCTAGCAACAGACCCTGGGAATTTTAGACCCATCAGCCTGACCAGCCTCGTCTGTAAGACCATGAAACGTATCATTATGGACCTCATAAATAAAGACATAGGCAACCTCCAGACCCTGGATCCTACCCAATTCAGCTTCATGAAGGGCAGATTCTGCCTGTTAAATCTGGTGGACTTCTTTGGAAATGTGACCAGGGCCATTGATGAAAGGAAATCTGTGCACACATCAAACCTCAACCTGGCAAAGACTTTCGATAAAATACCACATTCAGGCATTACCGATAAAATTAGCAAACTGAATGTAAATCCCTTCTTTGTAAGATGGATTCCAGACTGGCTCAAAAACCAGACACACACTCAAAGGGGGTGACTCCACGTCAACCAGCAGACCTTTTACCAGTGGAGTACTACTGGGGTCAGTGCTGGGCCCCCTACTGTTTGCTATACACTTCTCAGAAGTCTAGGTTAAAACTAAGGGGTTGTGGCTGACCAGGTTAGCAGACAACTGCAAACTAAGTGGAATCATTGAATCCCCAAATTATGTCAGTATACTCCAGGAGGGTCTCACACAGACCAAAGACTGGAGTATTAATCATGGTCTCAAACTGAATGCAAAGAAATGCATCATCCTTCCCTTCAGCATAAACAATGTTGTTTCACACATCAAATTAACAAGAATACCCTACGTACCCACAAAGTGGGAAGGGACCTAGAATCACAAGTTAGCTGCAACCTTAACTTTGACCACCATGTGTCTACTGCAGTAAGGAAGGCTTTTTACGTAGAACACTTGATTAGTAAAGCCATCACCTCTAGAGCAAAAGAGGTTATAACTCCCTCTTAAATTGCACAAATCTGGCCCTAATTGAGTATAATACCCCATTCAGCATGTACCACACAAAGCACCTGCAGCAACTGGAGAGACCTCGAAGGTTTCTAACAAAAAAGATTAAGGAGATCCAGCATGTACCTTACACAGACCAACTAAAGTCCCTGTCACTATACTCCATATCATATAGACTTCTTAGTGGAGACTTATGCCTGACCTACACAGCAAGCCAAGACCCAAACCTAATTAATTTGCTGCATGTCAGTAAATCAAACAGGACTAGAGCTACCCATTCCAAGGATCTAAATATGACTTGCAACTTAAATAGCACATGCTGGAGGGACAGATTTATTTCTCAGAGACTGCCACATCTTTGAAACAGGCTACCAATTCATGTGAAACAGAGCACCTCTATGACACTGTTCAAGATGAACCTGGATGAGTGGATGGGGCACCATAAATTCCCTCCTGGACATGGGCAGTCATCACTAAATGCATTATTGGGTATTGACTAGCATTTTTATGGTATTACATTGGAATGAAATGGCTAGGCTTAAAATGACCTCCGAGTCAATAGCCTAGTAGTCTCCTACGATCCTATGAGATAACACACTCCATAGCTTTACATATGAGGATAGTGAGACAGGTCTGTAGTTACTATGGCCCATTGTTTGACCACCCATGTGTAATGGCATTACAATAGCTGTTTTCCAGACTTCAGGAATGTAATTCACAAAAACGCTTAGACTGAAAAGGTTAATTAGGGGTTCAGAAAGATCATATTTAATGCTGATAATCAGGCAAACTGTAATTTTTTCTGGTCTCTTGGATGAAGTATTCTTAGTTTTCTGAGCGACTGAGACAGCTTGTTGCATAGTAATTAAGGGGTGTGGCTGGGATTGTGGAATCTATTGAATAGCTATAACTGTGGATGGAGTAAAATTATTATTGTGGACTAGCTACGGACATTGTTGGGTGGTAGTTCTTAACTTTTTGACATAGTAAACCAAAAAAAAAGGTTTGCAGTTGTTTTTAGTTTTAGTGGCTATAGTTCATATTCAGTTTTAAGCTTCATAATGGCTCCTTTAAACTCTTTATTAGTTTGCTTATGTGTACTCTTAAGGTAGGTAGAGTGAGACTTCTTATAAGCATTAAACAGTTTCTTTCATTATAGAATAGAAACTAACTTTCTCTCTCAATGGGTAAACTCAAACTCAATATGTAACACTGCACTACAAAATTGTATACATCATGTGACTACTACCTTTTGAAAGCAAAATGTTGTTATGATATAAAGAGAAATGCCTGATGTATAGTGTCAGCCAATCAAACAGAGTGCAGCAAGCAGTAATACTTCCACATGTCTTAGCAGGCTTATAGTGAAGAGTCGACTTTGACTCATCCAGGCAGCAGAAACAAGCTTTTAGCAAGCCAAACCATCTCACAATGACTGACCCTATCATGGACAGGGCACTGGTGAAACACTTCTTACCAGCTATCTGGGGGTTATGTATTGTGTTCATTAGTCACAGTTTGAGTGATTCACCTGGAAAATAAAACAAGAAGGGGACTCATAACAAAACAAGGGGTGGTTACTTAACACTACCTATGCCAGTCTATATATATAGAAATGACCATGGTCAGTAATTGAATAATCATTGTACCATACAACACGAGGTGGTACAGTGAGCTTGTGTGCTAAATATGAGAATCGTGACTACTGCCAGGATGCTGGGCTGATGCTTGGGGATGCACCTCCATGCATTATATACTACCTGGCAGGTGATGGAATGATAGCCCTGTCTGTTCTGGAATTTCTCCCCACCATGACCCAGATGGGGTCCTAAAAGCAACATGGTTGCAATCTATTAAATCAAATGCAACAGGAAAGCAAGCCATTCTGTAGAAGGTACACATGGTACTGGCTCTTTACTGTGGTGACAATGAGAAATAAATATACCGATCCACAAGTGCCGAGAGTATGTTGTGGGAACTGCTGAAATATCCTCATAGTAGAAGGCTGTTGCCCACATTTTGTCTCTGGAAGGTCATTATGGTAAATACAGAGCTCCTCATTAGCACTCTTCATGAAAAATCTTGATGATTGGATGGGAAATAGGAAATTCATCCCAGGGATCACTTCTGTGGCTCTGCTCGACAGGGGCACAGGAAATTAATTTTCTCAGGTGGCGAAAGCCAGGGTACATTTTTTGGCTAGGCTTATATAGGCCCTAGGGCCAACAGCCTAGTACCTACCTATGAACCTATATAGTGAAGGCTATATATACTGTGGAATCCGGAGGTATAGAAACGCCATGAATTCCCCACTTCTGCTCAGTGAGCCATAGAAACTCACCCAATCTCATACAATATCCCTATCTACTCTAAATATGTCCAGTAATTATTGCTTAGCAAAGCTGAGATGAGTAGTCCCTTGCCTATATCTCCTTCTCATAGGCCTTCCAGGACAGCAAGATCCACTCAGTCCACTGAGATTTGGTACAAATGAAATGGAGAACTTGGAGTATCACTGCAGAATGCAAAATGGATAAAAAAAAGGGGGGGGCTTCTTTATACCACATATGCACATGGGCACACCTGCACATTAAAAAAGTGACTTTGAATCACATTAAGATGGCAGGAGCATCTTATTTACACAGGACAGTTGCAGATTTTTCACACATTTCTCATGTGCATTTCATTATTTCTTGCATAAGTTTTTTTTTTCAGACTTGTTTTAATTGCTGCACCTAAGCGCATAGCTACCTATCGCTGAATATTGCCAAAGCTGAGTTTGTTTATGGCCCACTCATATACCCACTCTGCTTATGGGTAATGACAATAAATATCACCCAGACCATTTTTTTCATATATAAATAACTTGCATGCAATGAGTGACATATTTGCCATCCTATTTCTGAAAAGAACCCTGAGCTAATGAGCTAATTTATTGAAGCTACGTATATATATATATATATATATATATATATATATATATATATATATATATATATATATATATATATATATATATATAGAGAGAGAGAGAGAGATCTTATCATTGTGAAATATCATTGTCAATAAGCAACTTTCAGTTTTTACAATTTCTTTGCATTTAAAGTGGGTGAACGCTACTTTATTATTTAGTATCCTCATTTTAAATACAAAGAAATTGTATTTATCTGAGTATGTTTTTACTCTTTTTTTATTCCACTCAATTACCTTTTGCATATATTAATTCTGTTCTATATTTTATGTACTGATTGTAGATTATAAATGCAGATGAGTTTAATGTATGGAGCTTTTCTCTCTGGGCCTCGGCTGAAAATGGGTTCAACACCCAGTTGGATTATTCCAATTAACAAATGTTGAATAAATAAGTACAAATGTGTTATAAACAGATATATTGTTGGATATTTATGCTAGCGGTACTATGGAAAATATGATATATAATGTGTATAATGAACATTGTATTTGAAAATGTCTAGTAATTAGTTTTGTTGAAAGGTTTTGGCACCTATGCAACTACAAACATGGAAAGTAAAAAAACAGTTCTGACCCACGTTGAATTCTTAATTACTCCAACTTTATTTGACTGTCTTTATCTCCAAAAAAATTCTTAGTGCTAATCGGCCACTGAGCTGTGGCTACAGAAAACAGCATGGCATCATTTGCAAGGTTTCCCTTCACATACTTGAAGTGAAATTGCTTAAATTTCAGTAGCCTGCAGAAAAAAAGATGGGCATCATAACGATGAATGCTTTTTCCCCATAGGAAATCATTAATGGTGCAATTTTGATTTTTTGTTGGTAATGATTTGCTTCTTCAGGGAGATTTCACCCTTCTCCAGTGTTTGTGAACCGGTGGGAGTGCAAGTGTGCTTGACCCTAAAAAAAAAAAAGAAAAAAAAAAAAAAACAAGAAAAAAGGAATTTTATGCCCTTTTGGATTTCAGGTATTTTTTATTTCATTCTTTTGCAGTGTCGATTTTCAGGACGTCAGCATTTCATAATAGAACTTTATAGTGTAGTACTCTTCTTAGAGCTGCAGCTTTGTTACAAGATCATTTTTAAATAAAGGTGGACTGAAAATAAATAGCATATTTTTTGCACATACGTCACTGGTAAGGATTTCCAAAATATGCATAGCAGTCCTATAAATGTTTGGCCTCAAGGAAGCACATTTTGGAAAAATACTATTGAAACAGTGAATAGTAAACAAGTCATATTACTGCAAGAACATGATTTGCAGTGTATTTAGTGGAGACAAAACAAGGAGTCTAAAGTAGATCTATAATTCAGATTGAAACACCAGCCAAACTGGTAACCAAAAACCAGGCAGATAAAGTCTGATGAGCAATAGTTTTCCATAGCACATCTTTATGATCCAGACTATGACCAGAAAAAAAAATGTTATGCACCTTGATTAGAGGAGGATGGAATCCCAATCCATGGACCAAGATGGATGGAAATAACTACCTGGGCAAGACTAGCATCGTCCCGGACCAGATCATGAAGAAAGATGGAGGGATAAATCAGGAGATACCACAGAACATGAATCAAGGGAACTTTGAGGGGAGATCAGTCTGCTTCATCATGCATATCTACCATGGGAATTTTGGTATTCTGCAAAGGGGGTTCCAGTGGCAAACTGACTGTAATGGAGGAACATAGCCTTGAAAATCTGAAAGGATGCTATGGATGATATGACAAATGTCAGAGGGAGACTCATTATTTACATGTAGC